>NC_090646.1:221360693-221690336 GCF_040937935.1 Hyperolius riggenbachi
CAGGTCAGGGGTTTCTGACAATATTGTCAGAACTGAGAAGATTAGCTGCATGCTTGTTGCTGGTGTAATTCAGTTTATTACTGCAGCCAAATAGATCAGCAGGGCCGCCAGGCAACTAGTATTGTTTAAAAGGAAATAAACCCTCACCCCGGGTTCGCTTTAAGTTACAGTTAGCTCCGCCCTCATCCGGTCATTGCCACGCCCATTTTTTTTTGCCGCGGCGCTACGCGCCGCAGGCTCTAACCACTAATTTTTGCCGCGGCGCGCTTTGCGCGACGCAGGTTGTAGCCACGCCCATATTTTGCCGCGGCGCTACGCGCGCCGCAGGTCATAGGGGGCCCACAATTACAATTTTGCACAGGGGCCCACTGCTGGCTGTGTCCGCCACTGGAACAAGCAGTTACCAGGCAGCAACAAGCAGTTACCAGGCATCAGTGAGAAGATACCAGGCAGCAGCAAGCAGTTACCAGGCAGCAGCAAGCAGTTACCAGGCAGCAGCAAGCAGTTACCAGGCAGCAGCAAGCAGTTACCAGGCAGCAGTGAGCAGTTACCAGGCAGCAGTGAGCAGTTGTGAGAGTTTGAGAAGCATTTCACTGCCTACTTACAGTCCATGGAAAAGAGGCCTTACCCTAGCAAGTCTGACATTGCAAATCTGGCCTAATTGGCTATTCATGAGGCAATGCTCATGCAAATGCATGCACAAACCAATACCACAAAGCAGTCACCCTGCTACATGCTACATTAGTACTATCCGGCTTAGTGCACACCAGAGCGGTTCGGCAGCGTTTTGCGATCCACTTGCGGCTGCGGATACGCTTGGGTAATGTATTTCAATGGGCTGGTGCACACCAGAGCGGGAGGCGTTTTGCTGAAACACATACTCCCGAGGTGAGGCATTTTTTGGATTGCGGAGGCGTTTCTGCCTCCAATGTAAAGTATAGAAAGAACGCAAACCGCTCTGAAAAACGGCAGTTCAGAGCGGTTTTGCAGGCGTTTTTGTTACAGAAGCTGTTCAGTAACAGCTTTACTGTAACAATATATGAAATCTACTACACCAAAAACGCTTTACAAAACCGCAAAATGCTAGGTGAAATGCTACAGAAAAATAAGAAAAAGCGTTTCAAAATCTGCTAGCATTTTGCGGATCTGCTAGCAGTTTTTGGTGTGCTCCAGGCCTCCAGGAGCGCCACGGGGAGGATTCCCAATGCCCCCTTTTTATACAACTGGGGGGACCGCAGGGTCCCAGGCTCTCTCACTGCCTGGAAACCACAGCGGCACCCCGGAGGGGGAGGCTGGGTGGCGTGGACGACCCCCCCCCCCAAGTGTGGCCAGCGCCGGGGAGAGCCGTCTGCACCCACTTCCTAATATTAAAAACAGGCACTTACCTTAACGTCCATTGCGTTCTGCTACATGCGCATTAATTTGGGGGCACCACATGAGAAAGGAGAGAAGCATGGGTCACCCCGAGCTTTAGAGCTCAGGGCTGGCTCACATACAGCACTCCAGAGGGGGGGGGGGAGGACAGGCGCACTCACTCCAGGGTTCACACCACCGGAGCAAGCCATCCACCACCTGCCTCCAAAGGATACAAACTGCACAAAATGCTTTCCATGAGAATTAATGTGCATGTAGCAGAACCCAATGGACGTTAAGGTAAGTGGCTGTTTTTAATATTAGGAGGTGGGTGCGGACGGCTCTCCCCAGCGCTGGCCACGCTTGTGGGTGGGGGGGGGGCGGCTGCGCCACCCAGCCTCCCACTCCGGGGTGCCGCTGTGGTTCCCAGGCAGTGAGAGAGCACTTTGCAGTATTGGTTTTTTGACCCTGCATAGTTTAGCATGCGAAAGCAAATGCATATTTGCATGAGCATTGCCTCATGAATAGCCAATTAGGCCGGATTTGCAAAGCCAGACTTGCTAGGGTTAAACTTGGTGTTTGAGCACGCATACATTTTCTCATGGAAAGCCTACTTCTTCTTGCTTCAAGGTTGAGGCACGTACTCTATTAGATAGATAGATGCGGCGTATGTGCCTCATGACTGCTGAATTTGTCTTGTTGGGAGCCTTATGATTTGTTGGGGGCCTCAAGATTGTTGAATTTGTCTTGTTGGGGGCCTCAGGATTTGTTGGAGGCCTCATGATTTCTGAATTTGTCTTGTTGGGGGCCTCATGATTGCTGAATTTGTCATGTTGGGGTCCTCATGATTGCTGAAATTGTCATGTTGGGGGCCTCATGATTGCTGAATTTGTCATGTTGGGGGCCTCACGATTGCTGAATTTGTCATGTCGGGGCCTCATGATTGCTGAATTTGTCATGTCGGGGCCTCACGATTGCTGAATTTGTCATGTCGGGGGCCACACGATTGCTGAATTTGTCATGTCGGGGCCCACACGATTGCTGAATTTGTCTTGTCGGGGACCTCATGATTGCTGAATTTGTCTTGTTGGGGGTCACATGATTGCTAACTGCGAGACTATGGGAAAAGCTGAATCCTTATCATATGAGACAATAGCATTAAACCTACTTTTTTAGCTTTTTAAAACAGAAAATAAAACTGGGAGGTTCTAAAAAATTGAATACATTTTTCAGGAGTAGGATGGATGAAATTGTTTATCTTCACAGTTTATTTTCAACTTGGATTTTCCATAATGTTCATGTATGAGTTAAAACGTTTGTACAGTATTTAGTTTAAATTGCTGTTGCCACTTTGCGATAGATAAGTGACTTTTGGGTTGCAGTGTGGGCACTCGGCCTCCAAAAGGTTCACCACCACTGTCATAATCTAATGTCCCACCATTGCTAGGTTCATGTAAATTTGTCTCCACCCGTTACCACACCTATATTCTGGTCCATGGCCCACCCATTTTTCGGTGCGGCGCGATAAGCACGCCGCACAATGTGATCCTCATATTTTTGGCACGCTAGCTGCAGTGTGCTGAATTCTGCTGCCTACAGTATGTACAGTATACGCTGTTCTCTAGTGCCTGCACTGTGTGCTAATTTACCTCCAGTGTGTACAGTGTAAGGTGTTACTCTGTGCCTTTACTGATTGTAAATCAGCTGTATTATATGCTGATCCCTGCTACTTTCAGTATGTACAGTATTAGCTGTAAAGCCTGGTACACACATACAATTTTGATTAGCCAATTTTAGCTCTGTTCATAAAATTCATTGTCTGTTGGCCCACTTACTGCACAGGGTTGGTAAAATTGGGGTCAGCGATTGACCAATCAAAATTGTATGTGCGTATACATCTTTGATCTATGCCTATACTGATTGTAAATTATCTAAATAAAGGACAGGGGGCTCCATCCAATATTTCGATGGGCAGGCCCTTTATCTGTAGCTTACACCGCTGCTAAGTTCATGTACATTTGGCCCCACCCATGGCCATGTCCACTCACCTCATGGCCACGCCAATTTTGCCTCCCCTTTCTTCCCACCCTTTCTGTCAAGATCTCTCCTGTAGCATGTTCTGTCGCTTGCAGTGGAGCAACTGGGCAGTTCTGACTTGTCTGCTTGCATTTAGTTGCGCATTCGCAGTGAGTCTTATTGTCATTTGCAATCACTCTGCAGTTCAGGATACTGTCAGGATTCCTCCTAAGGCTTGCTGTAGTTTAACTCCAGTCAGATAGCCCTGGATTTCCTGCATGCATATTGTTGCATAGTACTGCATGCATTTGCTATATTAGTCTTTCAGCTAGCAAATGGTAATCAAACCAGCTCAGGATTGAATGATTACCATTCAGCTGTGTGGGAATTTGCACACCTGCATCCATTGGCTGATGCCAGCATAAAAGTCTGCCTCCCATTTTAGACGCCGCCCAACATAGCATTCAGCTCTGTGAGTTGTCATTGGGTCTATGCTGTGAAAGTTGTTATTGTAAATGTATAATGCCTTGCTCTGTATTGTCATGTCTGCTGGACGTTTGCTGACCTGCAGGGGTCAGTGAAGTCCTTCTGATCCTTATAGCTAGATTCTGCCAGCACCACATTGGTGACTGGTAGTATTCCTTCTAGTCTTGTTCTTGAGGACGAACTATAGCAGCGGTTGCCATTAGTTAGCTCCCACCTGTTAGTCTTGTCTATCTCAGTGTGAATGTTTCCGTCACTGAAACAGCGACTAGATTGGCTGAGCATTCCGTCTGTCTGTCTGTTGTCTGTCTTGTTAATTGTCATTACTTGTGCTTTAGCTAGTGAGTTATTTGAGAGCTACATTTCATATATTGCGCATCAGCACGATATATATGTACTCTAGTCAGTCAGTATTGTATTATTGTAATATTGTATTGTGTGCCGACCTTTGCCTGCCTCTCGACTACGAATTTGCCTAATCCTTCCAATACGACTGACATCTGAATTAACGTGTATGACCCAAGCCTGTTACTGACTACGTCTGTTGTGTATTGTATCACATATAATCTAGCCTGATAGGCGGCCCAGAGCTGCAGTTGCTTTGGGCAATCTTGCTCCCTTGTTTATTACTCCTGTGTCCATCTGTGGAGCCTCTTCCATTATCCCGCTACTTAGCCTTGTTGCGCTGGGTGGTCAAAGTATGGCCCCCCAGCATTACACTTTTTCGCTGTTCTTTGTGAAAATGTGTCCAGTGACTCAACTGAGAGGGGCGGGATTTGGAGTATACATTTGCTCTGTCTTTTATTGCGAACTTGTGCTATGATTAAGGACCTGCGTGTCCGAAACTTGGTGGTGGTAGGACCCATTATTCCATTATATATTTCGAAGCATATGGAAAGGATCATGGAGCTCTATGGGTCATCTCACCTTAGACCCCAGATGGTTAATTTTCAGAGCAGTACTGAGGAAGAGATTCTGGGGCTAACACATTCTGCAGTAGCAATCTAAAGGTGCATACATACCTGTGATTGATGTCTCCCATTGGGGATTGGGAGACGAACGATCCCCTTGGGTGATATCATTGGACCAGCCAGTACAGAGGCGTGTCAGCTGTGTTGCTGATGACGCATACTGTAGCTATGCAGGGGGGCAATGAAGCAATTAGATATGTCAAACCCAAAGAAAGTAAATAGCACCCTGATTGCTTCGACTTCCCTAATCCATGCTCAATACTAATCTACTCTAAATTGTGCTAAAACAAGTTTAGATGAACCTTTAGATAGCATGCAAGACAAACAACAAGCTGATGTCATCATATACAGACACATGCAGGATAACATTTTTACTGTTAACAATTTTTCACATGTGTCTAAAATCTTTAAAGATAATATGTACTGTCCGATTTGTACAATAAAAAACATAGCAATCGAGTCACTGTGATCTCCTGGATCCCTCTTTGCCATTTCTGCCTCTCCCCACCGTGATCCTGGCTTTTAATCACCAGTTTTAGGCAGTGTTTACAAACAAAAAACATGGCTGCTAATCAGGAAGTGATGTTTGTGTGTATATATATATCATGTTACAGTATACTACAAGTTTTTATTACATAGTAAACTCCAAGCAGGGATTCTCAGTTTCTCAGCATGGGAAGCTCCCTTCCCCCCTTTAGACAAGCTGAAATCGAGACCAGAGAGCTGTCTGTGACTAATAAACAAAGCACACACACAGAGCCTGCAGGGGGCGTGAAGGGGGTGTGCATAGCTGCTCCCTATCACAGAAGAGGCAGTGCATTCCTCTCTGTCTCGACAAAGCTTGACAAAGAAAAGAAGATTAGATATATTACAGAGACAGTGCAACTAGAAAAGGCTGCAGTAAGCCAGACAACATTAGAACAGGTATAGGAACTTATAGGATAGAATAAATAAGGCTGAAAATTTTGTTACAGAGTCTCTTTAAATTGCACCTTAACCAACATGACATGATGAAATAAACATTAGTACATATAGTACTCAGCCTACTTAGATCCTGTCTACTTTTTTCTGCACGCAAAAGTCCGCGAACGGCACTTCACATGATAACTGTTTAGCACTCCCGTGCTAAACAGTTTGCACGGCTTTGTGAATCAAGCCCATTGTCTTATGTTGGTTGAGTTAGTACTATATTTATTTAGCATTTATCTTAACCCTTTCGGCTCTGGATCCTTATGGACCAGAGCTATCCGTTCCCTATTCAGCCCTGTGATTACTTCAGGGGCCACAAACAGGCCTTTCGGGGATTACTGTGTTAGTATCAGGCACAGCAGGCACCCAAATTTCACAGCCGCAATTTATAATGGCACCTATGGCAGCACCCGATTTGTATGGTAACTGCTCACTGCTGCCTGGTAACTGCTTGCTGCTGCCTGGTAACTGCTTGCTGCTGCCTGGTAACTGCTTGCTGCTGCCTGGTAACTGCTTGCTGCTGCCTGGTAACTGCTTGCTGCTGCCTGGTAACTGCTTGCTGCTGCCTGGTATCTTCTCACTGATGCCTGGTATCTTCTCACTGATGCCTGGTAACTGCTTGTTGCTGCCTGGTAACTGCTTGTTGCTGCCTGGTAACTGCTTGTTGCTGCCTGGTAACTGCTTGTTGCTGCCTGGTAACTGCTCGTTGCTGCCTGGTATCTGCTCACTGCTGCCTGGTAACTGCTCGCTGCTGCCTGGTAACTGCTCGCTGCTGCCTGGTAACTGCTCACTGCTGCCTGGTAACTGCTCACTGCTGCCTGGTAACTGCTTGTTGCTGCCTGGTATCTGCTCACTGCTGCCTGGTAACTGCTTGCTGCTGCCTGGTAACTGCTTGCTGCTGCCTGGTATCTGCTCACTGCTGCCTGGTAACTGCTTGCTGAGCACACAGCTCAACAGTCCGTGGAAAAGAGGCCTTAAACTTGGTGTTTGAGCACGCATACATTTTCTCATGCAAAGTACTTCTTCTTCTTGTTTGAAGGTTGAGGCACTTAGTCTATTATATATATAGATAGATGGTTATCACAAAGTATGTGACAATGACCGTATATTTGGCCAAAATACCATATAGTAACCAACTGTTGCATAATGCGTAGCAGATGTTATAATAACTAATTAAAGTTAATCTTGCTGCTTGTTAGGAAATTCTACAGGTATGTCCAAATGGTCCTGTATATGTTTTTGTCCTTAATTTTAGAATCACCAACAAAATGTATATTTTAATTGTGCATTTAGGGACCAAGTATTCCTACGGGATTGGTTTGTAGGAAATTCTTCAAGTACAGGCATGATCAGTTCAGAATAAACAGACTGTGCAAATACAGGTCATATAATCAAATGCTATGTCCACTGCATAATAGCTAACAAAGCTCAAACCAAATGAGATATTATAATAAGCAACTGTTAGCATAGCAGTCTTTCAGCTGCTAAAGCAACAAAGTAAAGATAATCAGTGTGTGTGTGTTCGGAAATTGTACAGGTAAAAGCATACTAAGTTCAGGATGATGTGTGACTGTTAGAATATTTTGCAGAAGCATGTAATATAATCAGAGGTTATCATCAAACATATAGCAACTAGCACACTGAGACTGCAAAGTCCACCCAGTGAATATATGACAGTAACCAACTGATCAGAGTTCTTGTTAGGAAATTCTACAGGAACAAGATTAATCAATTCACAGGGCCAGTTCTAGTAACAATGGGGCCTCCAGACAGAACAAACCCGGGACCCCCCCCCCCCCCCCCCACAACCTTTGACCATCCCTCCCTGAGCAAAAAGCAACATTAGACGCCCTTTGTTGCAGCTAAATTTCCCCCCAAGGGTGCTGCTCCCCCCCCAATCACCCTTCAACTTAACTGTGCGACCCATGTAATGTCTTTGGTAGGGTGGCGTCTCACCTGATTTGGCAGGCGCGCTCCTCATCAATCAGTTTGTCACATTTCTCCCATAGGGCTCAAGTACGTAGTACGTTGCACATCGCCGTTTAGTTTTTAGTGTAGTGTATTTTATCACAGAGAATAGAGCTACATGTCTGTAATAGAGATGTCGCGAACCTCCGATTTTCGGTTCGCGAACCCTGTTCACGAACTGCCGCGGAAGGTTCGGTTCGCATGAACTTCCGCGAACCGCAATAGACTTCAATGGGGAGGCGAACTTTGAAAACTAGAAACATTTATGCTGGCCAGAAAAGTGATGGAAAAGATGTTTCAAGGTGTCTAACACCTGAGATCTTTCAGTGACTACAAGAGGGGAATTTTTTTTTTCAAAAATACCTTATAGTTTTTGAGAAAATCAATTTTAAAGTAACTCCTTCTGACCGTGGGAAAATTAAGCGCCCGCCGACTTTAGCAGTTAATAGCAAAGCCGCTTTAAAAGCTAGAAACCCCAAACTTGCAGAAAATGTTAAGAAGAACAGTGGGAATAAGAGGAATTTTTTTTTTCAAAAAGACCTTATAGTTTTTGAGAAAAATTAATTTTAAAGTTTCAATGCAAATTCTCTTTCTGACCGTGGGAAAATATACCCCCGCCGACTTTAATGGTTAATTGCAAAGCCCCTTTAAAAGCTAGCAACACCAAAATTACTGGGAATGTTAAGAAAAACAGTGGGAACAAGAGGAAAATTTTTTTTTTCAAAAAGACCTTATAGTTTTTGAGAAAATCGATTTTAAATTAAAAAAAGAGTGGATTCATAAAAAAAGAACCGATTCATTAAAAAGATCCGGCTCATTCATGAGCCGCTAGTATAGCAGAGAATGCGTCCTCGGAAGGACATGAAGCTGCTGGCTCCCGCTGCTGTCTCTCCCCACCTGCCTGCACCTGTCAACCCCCACCTAGGCTGCCAGCCTAGGTGGGGGTTGACAGGTGCAGGCAGGCAGGTGGGGAGAGACAGCGGGAGCTAGCAGCTATGCATCCGAAAGGACGCATTCTCTGCTATGTGGAGATCTTCAATCAACTTAATAGAAGATCGCAACATAAGAGGATACAGTTAGTTGGATCAATTACCGTGGATATTGGCGTGGGCATTTTTTTTTTAAAGGTACAGGTAAGTATTTCTGGTTAATTAAGAAAATTAAAGGACTTTTTTGTGGTTGTGTTTTTATTTCATTTAACCCTTTGTGGAAATGGGTAAGGGGTACTTTGTACCTCTATACTCATTTCTCCTGGGAGGGGGTGAGCATCTGGGGTACCCTTCTTAAAGGGGACTCCCAGATGCCACCATGAACCCCCCCCCCCCAGGGAGTCGGGTCCTGGGGCACAGGAGGTGGGGAAGAGCCCCTTGTCCATGGATTGGACAAGGGCTCCGGGGGGGAGGGGAAGGCTTGGCTCCTCCCCCCTGGAGCCCCCCATACCATGGACAATGCGGGCGGGTATAGCTCAGGGTGCGAAGCCCCAGTCGGCCGGGGCTCCACATTCTGGTTATCCCAGCCTGCATGGGGACAAGGGGTTACAGAGGCTCGGGAGGGGGGACCCCACGTCATTTTTTTTTCAGATTTCCCACACTCAGCACATAAAAATAATAATTATATACACACACACACACACACACACACACACACACACACACACACACATATATATATACTAGCTGGATGCCCGGCGTTGCCCGGGTATGTATTTGGCTGGTGTTGGCCCCACCCACTTTTCCTAACCCTAACACACAATTACTTAATTACTTAATGACCAAGTTTGTGAGCTTTGCAGTCTTTGGCATCAATAATTTGCATTGAAATAAAACAAATCTGATTGGCTGTTTGTGGCTCCACCCCTTTTCTGAATTTGAAGCCAAATCACCCAATGGCCAAGTGTACCAGGTACAGGTGATTAACAGTGCAAGAGGCTTGTGCCATTAACAGTGCAAGAATGGCAGCAATGTAAATATTCCCCTTACAAATCAATAGGTGGATTTTGATTGGCTTTTGTAGGCTCCACCCACCTTTCTGAATATTAATCCCAGTCACCCAGTGACCAACAGTGCAAAGTTTGAGAACCCTGCCATTAACAGTGTAAGAATGGCTGTGGTTTACATTTTCCCAGGAAAATTTGTATTTGTCTCCGCCCACTGTTGACCCGGCATTGCCCAATTATGTATTTTGCAGGTGCTGGCTGCGCCTTCTTTTCCTAACCCTAACACACAATTAATCAATTACTCAATGACCAAGTTTGTGAGCTTTGCGGTCTTTGGCATCATAACCTCCATTAAAATGAAACAAATCATATTGGCTGTTTGTGGCTCCACCCCCTTTTATAAATTTAAACCCCAGTCACCCAATGATCAACTGTACCAGGTTTGAGGATTGTGCCATTAACAGTGCAAGAATGGCAGCAATGAAATATTCCCCTGAAAACTCATTAGGTAATTTTTAATTGCCTTTTGTAGGCTCCACCCACTTTTCTGAATATTAACCCCAGTCACCCAGTAACCAACTGTGCAAAGTTTGAGAACCCTGCCATTAACAGTGTAATAATGGCTGCTGTTTACATTTTCCCAGTCAAATTTGTATTTGTCTCCACCCATTTATGACCCCGTGTTGCCCGCTTATGTATTTGGCTGGTGTTGGCTGTGCCCACTTTTCTAACCCTCACACACAATGAATCAATTACTCAATTACCAAGTTTGTGAGCTTTGCGGTGTTTGGCATCAATAATTTGCATTGGAATAAAACAAATCTAATTGGCTGTTTGTGGCTCCACCTCCTTTCTGAAATTGAACCCCAGTCACCCAATGATCAACTGTACCAGGTTTGAGGCTTGTGCCATTAACAGCGCAAGAATGGCAGCAATGTAAATATTCCCCTTGAAAATCAATAGGTTAATTTTGATTGGCTTTTATAGACTCCACCCACCTTTCTGAATATTAATCCCAGTCACCCAGCGACAAACTGTGCAAAGTTTGAGAACCCTACCATTAACAGTGTAAGAATGGCTGCAGTTTACATTTTCCAGTGAAATTTGTATTTGTCTCCGCGCCCTTTTTGGTTATGGGAATAAAAAGTATCCTATACTTTATTCCAGGTAATGCACTATGTGTGTGCCAAATTTCATTCAAATCCGTTCAGCCATTTTTGCGTGATCGAGTAACAAACATCCAAACATCCGAACTTTCCCATTTATTATATTAGTAGGATATACACACACACACACACACACACACACACACACACACACACACACACACACACACACACACACACACACACACACTTTTTTTTTAAAGGACTGAATGAGGCCACAAGTATGGAAAAAGATAAATACCATATCATAATCCAGATCCATGGAGGACGCCATCTGCGCCCCCCCCCCCCCCCCCCGTTCATTCCGCCATGGCACCCGCAGTAATACCGGCCCCGGTCGGGTCCCGACCCCTCCAAATGGGTCGGGTTCTCATTTCCCCCTCAATATGGCCGCCACAGATTGCCGCGGCTGCGCAGTCCGCATAGATGCGATTGCGGCTGCGCAGCTCTAGGTCCTCCTCCCGATGCGTCCGATGTATGCACGCATATTCATGACGCGGCAGGAGGAGGCCCTAGAGCTGCGCAGGTGCAATCGCGTTTGTGCGTGACTGCGCAGCCGCAGCAATCTGTGGCGGCCATATTGAGGAGGGAATGAGAACCCGACCTGTTCGGAGGGGTCGGGAGTCGGGACCCGACCGGGGCCGGTATTACTGCGGGAGCCATGGGGGAATGAACGGGAGGGCGCGGATGGTGTCCTCCATGGATCTGGATTATGAAAAGGTATTTAACTTTTTTCACATTTGTGGCCTCGGAAGTCCTTTAAATACTGTTTCCTGCTATCCTTTTAACATATCCTGCAAATTTGGTGTTGCTAGGATGTAAGGGGCCTTTGCTATTAACTGCTAAAGTCGGCTGGTGATGATAACCAACCAGAATTATAGGGGTGCAAAAGTGCTGGATTCTGCTAAGGCTTCCATTAGGCTCCCTATTTCACTTTCAAAAATCTCAAATCTTTTCAAAGGGCAATTGCTCAGCAGTAGCAAATTTTCTACCATTGTAGGAACTGTTAGGGGGAAAATGACTGGTGAGTTTCGGGCCCCTAGGCGGAAGAGGTCATAGCCTAGGGTCACAAAAACCTGTTTATTTGGGCAATTTCAATGGTGGCGAGTCTGATGTACATAAATCGCAGCCATGGCCGTTAGCAACATCTGAATCTCACGAAATGTCTCATGCAGGTAGAAGACATATTGTTAGACTTGGGCTCCAAAGATGGGTTCCCTACATCTCTGCAAACCAGAGTTACAGGGGTCCAAAATTGGTAAAATCCCCTATAGGCTTTCATTGGGCCTCCTATTTACAGTTCCAAAATCTCACACCATTTCAAAGGGCAATTGCTCAGCAGTGGCAAATTTTCTAGCATTGTAGGGACCCTTAGGGGGATCATGACTGGTGAGTTTCGGGCCCCTAGGCCGAAGAAGTCATAGCCTAGGGTCACAAAAACCTGTTTATTTGGGCAATTTCAATGGTGGCGAGTCTGACGTACATAAATCGCAGCCATGGCCGTTAGCAACGTCTGAATCTCACGAAATGTCTCATGCAGGTAGAAGACATATTGTTAGACTTGGACTCCAAAGATGGGTTCCATACATCTCTGCAAACCAGAGTTACAGGGGTGCAAAAGTAGTAAAATCCCCCATAGGCTTTCATTGGCTCCCTATTTCACTTTCCAAAATCTCACATCTTTTTAAAGAGCAATTGCTCAGCAGTGGCAAATTTTCTAGCATTGTAGGAACTGTTAGGGGGATCATGACTGGTGAGTTTTGCCACTGCTGAGTCATTGCCCTTTGAAATGTTGTGAGATTTTGGAACGTAAAATAGGAGACCCAATGAAAGCCTATGGGGGATTTTACCACTTTTGCACCCCTGTCGGCCGCTAGCCAATCGGAAGAGGCAGAGAGGAGAGGGGCAGCGCAGCGGGAATAGAGGACACCGCAATGTCATAGCTAGGGGCGGTGCTGGGCACAATGCGTCAGCGCACGCTGCCTACCGCCCCCTTCGCTCGCCGGAGTCTTCTTCTATGCCGCGCATCTGCACTGACTCTAGCCAGCGCGGCCGACGGAGGGGAGACCAGGAGGAGCCCCAGACACCGCCGCTGGAACTGGAGGGAGGTGAGTGGCACCTACACCTAACTACTCTATACCTGGCTAACTATACTGAAGGTCCCTACACCTAACTACACTATACCTGGCTAACTATACTGAAGGCACCCACACCTAACTACACTATACCTGGCTAACTATACTGAAGGCACCCACACCTAACTACACTATACCTGGCTAACTATACTGAAGGCTCCTATACCTATCTACCTATACTGAAGGTACGTATACCTAGCTACCTAAATGTTGGTAGATCTCCTGGGCTTGGCAAATTTTAAAGTAGCTAGAGCTGCGCAGCCGCAATCGCGTCTATGTGGACTGCACAGCCGCGGCAATCTGTGGCGGCCATATTGAGGGGGGAATGAGTTGAGAACTTGACCCGTTCAGAGGGATCGGGACTCGACCAGGGCCATTATTAGTGCTGGAGCCATGGCGGAATTAATGGGAGGGTGCGGATGGCGTCCTCAATGGATATGGATTATGAAAAGGTATTTAACTTTTTTTCACATTTGTGGCCTCGGAAGTCCTTTAAAAAAGGTTTTTATTTTTTTATTTACTGTGTGTGGGAAATCTGAAAAAAAAAATGGCGCGGGGTCCCCCCTCCCGAGCTTCTGTAACCCCTTGTCCCCCATGCAGGCTGGGATAGCCAGAATGCGGAGCCCCGGCCGACTGGGGCTTCGCACCCTGAGCTATACCAGCCCGCATGGTCCATGGTATGGGGGGCTCCGGGGGGGGGGGGGGGGGGGGAGGGGCGGCCAAGCCTTCCCTCTCCCCCCGGAGCCCTTGTCCAATCCATGGACAAGGGGCTCTTCCCCACCTCCAGTGCCCCAGGAGGAGGTGGGGTCGACGACTCCCTGGGGGGGGGTTCATGGTGGCACCTTTAAGAAGGGGACCCCAGATGCCCACCCCTTACACAAGTACCCCTTACACATTTCCACAAAGGGTTAAATGAAATAAAAACACAACCACGAGAAAAGTATTTTATTATTCTAAATTAACCATAAATACTTACCTGTACCTTTAAAAAAAAATTCCCACGCCAATATCCACGGTAAAGGATCCAACGAACTGTATCCTCTTATGTTGCGATCTTCAATTAAGTTGATTGAAGATCTCTGATGCCTCCCACATAGCAGAGAATGCGTCCTTTTGGATGCATAGCTGCCGGCTCCTGCTGTCTCTCCCCACCTCCTCACCTGTCACTCTCACCTAGCCTGGCACCCATGGGTGCGCTGGGTGTCAGGCTAGGTGAGGGTGACAGGTGCAGGCAGGTGGGGAGAAACAGGAGCGGAGCCGGCAGCTTAACGTCCTGCTCAGGACGCATTCTCTGATATACTAACGGTTCTTGAATCATCCGGTTCTTTTTAATGGATCGGTTCTTTTTTTTATGAATCGGCTCATTTTACTCTGAAACTTTAAAATTGATTTTCTCAAAATGTATAATGTCTTTTTGAAAAAAAAATTTCCTCTTGTTCCCACTATTCCACTTAACATTCCCAACAATTTTGGTGTTTCTACTATGTAAGGGGACTTTGCTATTAACCATTAAAGTCGGCGGCCATTAAAGTCTATGGGCGAACCGAACTTTTAAAAAAAGTTCCCGGTTCTCTGCGAACGCGAACCACCAAAGTTCGCCTGGAACCGTTCGCCGGCGAACCGTTCGCTACATCTCTAGTCTGTAAATGCTAAAATGTACAGGTGGACTTTTAGTATGGATTTCAAATCTCCAAGGATGCAACTCTTCTGAATCTTGTGATGAGGATTTCCACAGTGCGCGAGCGGCATGTTAGAAGGTTTGAGGTGGACGTTTTAGAGGTACAGTGCTGAGACAAAGGCCTCAATTCACTAAGCTTAACTCCTGTCTTTAATAACTCTTCTGAGCTGTTTTACAGTTATCACAATTATATCACCATGGTGATAACTGTAAAACAGCTCAGAAGAGTTATTAAAGACAGGAGTTAAGCTTAGTGAATTGAGGCCAAAGTCCAGTAGTACTGAAGGCAAAGATGCCAAAGACGTAAAAAAGTCATTGCTCCTATAGGTGTAACAGAAAATGATGAGCTGAACTGAAATCATATAAATGTGGTTGTTCTACACCAGGGGTGCCCACACTTTTTCGGCTCGCGAGCTACTTTAAAATTTGCCGAGGCCAGGAGATCTACCAACGTCCCAAATGCTAAGCACGCCCCCCCCCCCCCCCCCGACGTAGGTTAGCCAGATGTATGTGCCTGCAGCATAGGTTACGTGCCCTCAGTGTAGGTTAGCCAGGTATATGGGCCCTCAGTGTAGGTTAGCCAGGTATATGGGCCCTCAGTATAGGTTAGCAAGGCATATGGGCCCCCAGTGTAGGTTAGCCAGGCATATGGGCCCCCAGTGTAGGTTAGCCAGGCATATGGGCCCCAGTGTAGGTTAGCCAGGCATATGGGCCCCCAGTGTAGGTTAGCCTGGCATTTGGGCCCCCAGTGTAGGTTAGCCTGGCATTTGGGCCCCCCAGTGTAGCTTAGCCAGGTATAGGGCCCCCCAGTGTAGCTTAGCCAGGTATAGGGCCCCCCAGTGTAGCTTAGCCAGGTATAGGGGCCCTCAGTGTAGCTTAGCCATGTATATGGGCCCCTAGTGTAGGTTAGCCAGGTATAGGGGCCCTCAGTGTAGCTTAGCCAAGTATAGGGGCCCTCAGTGTAGCTTAGCCAAGTATAGGAGCCCTCAGTGTAGCTTAGCCAGGTATAGGGGCCCTCAGTGTAGCTTAGCCAGGTATAGGGGCCCTCAGTGTAGCTTAGCCAGGTATAGGAGCCCTCAGTGTAGCTTAGCCAGGTATATGGGCCCTCAGTGTAGCTTAGCCAAGTATAGGAGCCCTCAGTGTAGCTGAGCCAGGTATAGGAGCCCTCAGTGTAGCTTAGCCAGGTATTGATGCCCCCAGTGTAGCTTAGCCAGGTATTGGTGCCCCCAGTGTAGCTTAGCCAGGTATTGGTGCCCCCAGTGTAGCTTAGCCAGGTATTGGTGCCCTCAGTGTAGCTTAGCCAGGTATAGGTGTCCCCAGTATAGCTTAGTCAGGTATTGGTACCCTCAGTGTAGCGTAGCCAGGTATTGGTGCCCCCAGTGTAGGTTAGCCAGGTATTGGTGCCCCCAGTGGAGCTTAGCCAAGTATAGGGGCCCTCAGTGTAGCTTAGCCAGGTATTGGTGCCCCCAGTGTAGCTTAGCCAAGTATAGGAGCCCCCAGTGTAGCTTAGCCAGGTCTATGTACCTGCAGCGTTGGCCAGGGTCCTCTGGACTCCTGGGACCTCCGGCAGGCAGTCCGCTGGCCAATAAGAATGTCGTCGGGGAGAAGATGGCAAGACGCGGCGAGGAGAGAGGGAGGAGAGAGGTGGCGCAGCCGCTACGTCATGGCTGGGGGCGGCGCCGGGCATGTTACAAGCACGCACGTTGCAGGCTGCCCGGCGCCGCCCCCAGCCATGACGTGGCGGCCGCGCCGCCTCTCTCCTCCCTCTCTGCTCGCCGCGTCTTCTCCCCTGCATTCTTATTGGCCGGCAGCTAAACATGCTGCTGGCCGCAAAATTTAATGAGACGCGGCCAAGAGGCCGCGATCTACCAAGTAGGCGGTCGCGATCTACCGGTAGATCGCGATCGACCTATTGGGCAGCCCTGTTCTACACTCTATTGAGCAAGGGATAAAACATGGATAGATAAATAAATAAGATGAATAAATGTATAATTAAAAATTATATAAAAGCATGTGTTAGGGTAATGTTACAAACAGTAACAGTAAAAAAAGAAACAAAACCTAAAGAAACATTCACGTATTTTGCTCATCCTCCTATATGCAGAAGATGTTGAGTTTTGTCTCCTAAAAATATAAAAATCACATAAGAGAGCTGCTGTCTGCTATGCTTAATGTTGAGGATGCATGAATACGGCCCCTTTTACACTGCCTCGCAATGTGTGTTGCATTACACAGGTCGGCAGCTGATCAGGCACTTCCAGCACAATGCAACATGGTAATGTGGTAAGTGTGCTAGGCCCCATTGCCTTGCATTGTCTTTCTGTTACCCTGATTGTAACCTGCCACAAAGTCAACAGCGTATTATCGGCGGCACGCATGCACGGAATGACGTGATTACGTTGGGGAAACCAAGGAATCCTAGTGATGTACAGGGAGTAGTGTCAGGTGGTGAAGGATGTGGGGGGAGGGCATATGAGGGGTGGTGCTTTGCATATGACCCTAAATATAGTTCTTTGCATTGCGGTGCAAAATGTTTCCCGACCCCCGACAGGTAACAATAATTGCATGTGTGTACTCAGCTCCTCTCATATCCACATTGAGAGTTACAATACATAATAGATCCCATCATAATGCCACAGTCTGCATTTTTTGCTGTAAACTCTCATAAGAAATACCTGTTAATCTGCAACTCTCATGTTGCAAACTTTCTCTTAATACACAAAGTACACACCCTAGAGAGACACTGTACACACACAAACATGCAAACATACTACAGAGACATGTATGCACATGCATACTATACACGTACAGTGGACATATGACCCAACTGTCCCAGTTTGGGCTAGACAGTGCTGGATTCTGCCATTTTGTCCCTTGTCACGCCCTCTCCCTATGAGGTCCATTTGTACTAAACTTTAAAGAGGAACTCCAGGGAAAATAATTTCATTTAAAAAAAAGTGCTTCATTTTTACAATAATTATGTATACCGGTAAATGATTTAGTCAGTGTTTGCCCATTGTAAAATCTTTCCTCTCCCCAATTTACATTCTGACATTTATTACATGGTGACATTTTTACTGTGGGCAGGTTATGTAGCTGCTGCTAGCTGTTTTGGCAGTTGAAGACAGCTGTAAACAGCTATTTCCCACAATGTAACAAGATTCACAGACAGGAAACTGCCAACAGTACCTTGGTCCTCAGAGCTTGGTCCCTGATGGTCTGCTTGTTAGTAGCTGATACCCCCCTTTACATGAGAAATCTACTGCTTTTGATTGGGATAAAGTTAAATTCTTGGTTGGAGTTTCTCTTTAACCTTCTGCTGCAGCTGCTGTTAATTTGCATACAGGGTTAAAGGTGACCATACATCTGTTGACTTGGCAGCTGATCATTCTATTAACATTATCAAAGCAGATGAAAATTGGTGCCACCACAAGCCTGCTGACAGGGACGGATCTGGGGGGGGGGGGGGCGGGTATCTTGCCCCAGGCGCAGTTTCTTGAATTCTTAAAAAGGCGGCAAAATGAATGGCAGTTTAGGCGCCAAAACCTGACCTTTAGGCGCCAAAACCTGACCTTGCCCCAGGCGCAACTTGGTCTTGATACGGCCCTGCCTGCTGATTGAGGATGCAACTGACTTTGGGCTGAAATTGTTTAAATATATCGATCAGACATGCTGGGAGATCTTGGGCTGACATGGTTGATCAGGTGTGTGGCATGGGAGCCCCCCGATGCTGTCCCCTCAAATGTTTTATGCACCCCCCATGCATTTATACTTTACCTGTTGTAATAAATCACCTTTTTGCTTCAGCACCAGCAACTTCTTAGAGTTGCACCTCACAGACTGTGAGATAACTTGACTCTCAACACAGCAAGCATTATAGGAGATAGACCATTCTCAGACGTCTTCAAAGTACAAGGAGTTTATTCAGTACACAGATATACAGATACAGTTCGTCATATCTTAGAAAAGCAGATTCTTCTTTAGTAATTCCGTTGCGTTGCAGCTTCTTGATTACCTTCCTAGTGAAGGTAATCAGGTGATCTCCAGGAAATAATTATGGTTCCAGTCAGTAGAAGTCAGTAGATGGAGAGCGTGAAAGTAAGAGCCCTCCGTTGGCAACTCATCACCTTTAATACTGACCAGGAAAGAGTTAACTGTGTCATCATCTGAACCATCTATGATTGGTTCAGATCCCTTGTGATGTCATGATACACACCTACTCACTTCATAGTTTATGAGCCCCCTTGCTCCAGTTGCAGGAATGTTATGCTTTATAAATATGGCCTATGTTGATTGTTCCCGTAGTCCATTTGTCTGGGGCAGTGTAGGCCTAATACCTTAGACTAGTTACATCTTCTCAGTATCTTCTTGTATCATCTGCTTCAAGCAGACACTGAGGTGCTTCTGCCTGCATCACGAAAAACTCAATTTAAAGGTATACTCTGCGAACAAGCCTTTTACCTAAAACTCAGTCCAGATAACTGAGGCCTACTTAAATGATAACACCTGTCATGCTGTCCCCTAGCGTCTGCACTGTATTTTCGCATTGGCGTCCTACTACTGATGTGTAGCACATGGGGCGCATGTGTCACTCATGCTCCCCACATCTATACGCAGGTAGTCACATGGGTCACCAAATGCAGAAATACTTGTGGGCACTTGACAGGTAAAGTATGAATGCACGGGCAATGGAGGGTACATTAAATATTTTGGAGGAACATGGCCAGGGGCGGCAAAGCGGTGCCACAAAGTCAATTCACAAAAGATTTCATGCTAAAATTGTTCGGGAATTGGCCTGCAGTTTATGGGCAGGCAACAGATCTATCTCTGATCAGATTTGATTAGAGAGAGATCTGTCTCTTGGTCAATTCTGCCCATACATTGCTAAATCTATGGGTACCTTACCTCTGCTGCCGGGTGCGGGCTGTAGGCAGAGCCAAATCTGCAGCAACTGTCACTGCTGCCTGTGTCCCTGGGCTCTGTAAAGTGTACAGCTGTTCTTTCAATCAGCCAATAAGAGGCTGGGTGGCTCTATGCTGTACTAAGCTGAACTTCCTGCCAGCCATAGATGTCAGTGTCTCTGTAGGCGTACGTTTAAAAAGGGCGCCGGGAAAAAAGGGCGCAGGGTTTTAAACGATAAGCATGAATAACATTTAAAAATTGTGCTATATTTCGTTTAAAAATAATGTTTTATAAAGTTATAAATCATTACATAATGTGTATGAAATCGGCAATTGTAAAAATATTAATCTTGCTGTTTAACCACTTGAGGACCGTGGGCTTTTCCCCCCTTAAGGACCAGGCACTTTTTTTCCATTCAGACCACGGTTTATTGCTCGCTCATACAACCTACCACCTAAATGAATTTTGGCTCCTTTTCTTTTCACTAATAAAGCTTTCATTTGGTGCTATTTGATTGCTGCTGCGATTTTTACTTTTTATTATATTCATCAAAAAAGACATGAATTTTGGCAAAAAAATGATTTTTTTAACTTTCTGTGCTGACATTTTTCAAATAAAGTAAAATTTCTGTATACATGCAGCGCGAAAAATGTGGACAAACATGTTTTTGATTAAAAAAAAACATTCAGTGTATATTTATTGGTTTGGGTAAAAGTTATAGCGTGGGAGAAATATCTCTGTAAATGACAATTTTTCAATTTTTTTTACACACAATTGTCCATTTACAGAGGTATTTCTCCCACTCAGAATGAGTATGTGTAAAAATACACCCCAAAACACATTATACTACTTCTCCTGAGTACGGCGATACCACATGTGTGGCACTTTTTTGCACCCTAACTGCGCTAAGGGGCCCAAAGTCCAATGAGTACCTTTAGGATTTCACAGGTCATTTTGAGAAATTTCGTTTCAAGCCTACTCCTCACGGTTTAGGGCCCCTAAAATGCCAGTACAGTATAGGAACCCCACAAATGACCCCATTTTAGAAAGAAGACACCCCAAGGTATTCCGTTAGTAGTACGGTGAGTTCATAGAAGATTTTATTTTTTGTTACATGTTAGCGGAAAATGACACTTTGTAAAAAAAAACAATAAAAATCTATTTTCGCTAACTTGTGACAAAAAATAAAATCTTCTATGAACTCACCGTACTACTAACAGAATACCTTGGGGTGTCTTCTTTCTAAAATGGGGTCATTTGTGGGGTTCCTATACTGACCTGGCATTTTAGGGGCCCTAAACCGTGAGGAGTAGGCTTGAAACAAAATTTCTCAAAATGACCTGTGAAATCCTTAAGGTACTTATTGGACTTTGGGCCCCTTAGCGCACTTGGGGTGTAAAAAAGTGCCACACATGTGGTACCGCCGTACTCAGGAGAAGTAGTATAATGTGTTTTGGGGTGTCTTTTTACACATACCCATGCTGGGTGGGAGAAATATCTCTGTAAATGACAATTGTTTGATTTTTTTTAAACACAATTGTCCATTTACAGAGATATTTCTCCCACCCAGCATGGGTATGTGTAAAAATACACCCCAAAACACAAATATACTATTTCTCCTGAGTACGGCGATACCACATGTGTGACACTTTTTTGCAGCCTAGGTGCGCTAAGGGGCCCAACGTCCTATTCACAGGTCATTTTGAGGCATTTGTTTTCTAGACTACTCCTCACGGTTTAGGGCCCCTAAAATGCCAGGGCAGTATAGGAACCCCACAAGTGACCCCATTTTAGAAAGAAGACACCCCAAGGTATTCCGTTAGGTGTATGACGAGTTCATAGAAGATTTTATTTTTTGTCACAAGTTAGTGAAAAATGACACTTTGTGAAAAAAAAACAATAAAAATCAATTTCCGCTAACTTTTGACAAAAAATAAAATCTTCTATGAACTCGTCATACACCTAACAGAATACATTGGGGTGTCTTTTTTCTAAAATGGGGTCACTTGTGGGGTTCCTATACTGCCCTGGCATTTTAGGGGCCCTAAACCGTGAGGAGTAGTCTAGAAAACAAATGCCTCAAAATGACCTGTGAATAGGACGTTGGGCCCCTTAGCGCACCTAGGCTGCAAAAAAGTGTCACACATGTGGTATCGTCGTACTCAGGAGAAACCTATACTGCCCTGGCTTTTTATGGGCCCAAAACCGTGAGTAGTCTGGAAACCAAATGTCTCAAAATGACTGTTCAGGGGTATAAGCATCTGCAAATTTTGATGACAGGTGGTGTATGAGGGGGCGAATTTTGTGGAACCGGTCATAAGCAGGGTGGCCTTTTAGATGACAGGTTGTATTGGGCCTGATCTGATGGATAGGAGTGCTAGGGGGGTGACAGGAGGTGATTGATGGGTGTCTCAGGGGGTGGTTAGAGGGGAAAATAGATGCAATCAATGCACTGGGGAGGTGATCGGAAGGGGGTCTGAGGGGGATCTGAGGGTTTGACCGAGTGATCAGGAGCCCACACGGGGCAAATTAGGGCCTGATCTGATGGGTAGGTGTGCTAGGGGGTGACAGGAGGTGATTGATGGGTGTCTCAAGGTGTGATTAGAGGGGGGAATAGATGCAAGCAATGCACTGGCGAGGTGATCAGGGCTGGGGTCTGAGGGCGTTCTGAGGGTGTGGGCGGGTGATTGAGTGCCCTAGGGGCAGATAGGGGTCTAATCTGATGGATAGCAGTGACAGGGGGTGATTGATCGGTAATTAGTGGGTGTTTAGAGGAGAGAATAGATGTAAACACTGCACTTGGGAGGTGATCTGATGTCGGATCTGCGGGCGATCTATTGGTGTGGGTGGGTGATCAGATTGCCTGCAAGGGGCAGGTTAGGGGCTGATTGATGGGTGGCAGTGCCAGGGAGTGATTGATGGGTGGCAGTGATAGGGGGTGATTGATGGGTGATTGACAGGTGATTGACAGGTGATCAGTGGGTTATTACAGGGAAGAACAGATGTAAGTAATGCACTGGCGAATTGATAAGGGGGGGTCTGAGGGCAATCTGAGCGTGTAGGCGGGTGATTGGGTGCCCGCAAGGGGCAGATTAGGGTCTGATCTGATGGGTAACAGTGACAGATAGTGATAGGGGGTGATTGATGGGGAATTAGTGGGTGTTTAGAGGAGAGAACAGATGTAAACACTGCACTTGGGAGGTGATCTGACGTCGGATCTGCAGGCGATCTACTGGTGTGGGTGGGTGATCAGATTGCCCGCAAGGGGCAGGTTAGGGGCTGATTGATGGGTGGCAGTGACAGGGGGTGATTGATGGGTGGCAGTGACAGGGGGTGATTGATGGGTGATTGACAGGTGATTGACAGGTGATCAGTGGGTTATTACAGGGAAGAACAGATGTAACCAATGCACTGGCGAATTGATAAGGGGGGTCTGAGGGCAATCTGAGCGTGTAGGCGGGTGATTGGGTGCCCGCAAGGGGCAGATTAGGGTCTGATCTGATGGGTAACAGTGACAGGTGGTGATAGGGGGTGACTGATGGGTGATTGATGGGTAATTAGTGGGTGTTTAGAGGAGAGAATAGATGTAAACACTGCACTTGGGTGGTGATCTGATATCGGATCTGCGGGCGATCTATTGGTGTGGGTGGGTGATCAGATTGCCCGCAGGGGGCAGGTTAGGGGCTGATTGATGGGTGGCAGTGACAGGGGGTGAATGATGGGTGGCAGTGACAGGGGGTGATTGATGGGTGATTGACAGGTGATTGACAGGTGATCAGTGGGTTATTACAGGGAAGAACAGATGTAAGTAATGCACTGGCGAATTGATAAGGGGGGGTCTGAGGGCAATCTGAGCGTGTAGGCGGGTGATTGGGTGCCCGCAAGGGGCAGATTAGGGTCTGATCTGATGGGTAACAGTGACAGGTGGTGATAGGGGGTGATTGATGGGTTATTGATGGGTAATTAGTGGGTGTTTAGGGTAGAGAACAGATGTAAACACTGCACTTGGGAGGTGATCTGACGTCGGATCTGCGGGCGATCTATTGGTGTGGGTGGGTGATCAGATTGCCCGCAAGGGGCAGGTTAGAGGCTGATTGATGGGTAGCAGTGACAGGGGGTGATTGATGGGTGATTGATGGGTGATTGACAGGTGATCAGGGGGGATAGATGCATATAGTACACAGGGGGGGGGGGTCTGGTGGGAGGGGTCTGGGGAGAATCTGAGGGGTGGGGGTGATCAGGAGGGAGCAGGGGGCAGTTTAGGGAATTAAAAAAAAATAGCGTTGACAGATAGTGACAGGGAGTGATTGATGGGTTATTAGGGGGGTGATTGGGTGTAAACAGGGGTCTGGGGGGTGGGCAGGGGGGGGGGGGGGTCTGAGCAGTGCTGTGGGCGATTAGGGGGCAGGGGGGGGAATCAGTGTGCTTGGGTGCAGACTAGGGTAGCTGCAGCCTGCCCTGGTGGTCCCTCGGACACTGGGACCACCAGGGCAGGAGGCAGCCTGTATAATACACTTTGTAAACATTACAAGGGCCTCGATTCACCAAGCGGTGATAACTCAGTTATCACGCCTAAAGTACTTTAGGCGTGATAACCTCTTCACCACTGAGTTATCACCGCTTTTGCCTGCACTTCGCGCGAAGTTATCGCGCGCAAAGTTTTGCGCGCGCACCCGCACAGGCGCGCGCGCAAAGTCCCATAGGGTTTAATGGGCGCATCGCGCGAAGCGCAGGGCGCTTCGCGCGCACGCGCGCGGGTGCGCGCGCAAAACTTTGCGCGCGGAAACTTCGCGCGAGAAGCTCCTTATCATGCCTAAAGTGAGTTTAGGCGTGAAGAGGGCCTTTTCACCACGGTGCTAACACTTTGCACCGCTTTGTGAATCGAGCCCAAAGTGTATTATACACTTTGGGCTCGATTCACAAAGCGGTGCTAACCCAGTTAGAGACTTTAGGCGTGATAACCATTGCACCACGCTGGTGAAAAGCCAGTTTAGGTGTGATAAGTTTAGGTGTGATAAGTTTAGGTGTGATAAGTTTAGGCATGCTAAGTTTAAATAAGTGTAGATAGCGTGCAAAGTCCCGCACGCAAAGCAGCGCTATTAAACTCTATGCGAAGTGCACCAGACTTTGCTAGCGCAAAACTTTTGATCAGCTGTGCACTGCGGTGCTAACGCAGTTGGTGCTTAAACTTATCATGCCTAAACTTATCACACCTAAACTTATCATGCCTAAACTTATCACACCTAAACTTATCACACCTAAACTTATCATGCCTAAACTGAGTTTAGGCATGATAAAGGGCTTTTCACCAGCGTGCTAACTGTTAGCACCGCTTTGTGAATCAGGCCCCTTGTATGCGGCGATCGTCGGGTTAACATCCCGCCGGCGCTTCCGTATGGCCGGCGGGATGTTGCGGCGGGTGAGCGGAGCCAGGCGGCGGCGGAGGATCGCGTCACGGATGACGCGATTGCTCCGCCCATGCCCCTACAAGGACCGCCGCCATTGGTCAATACGGCGGTCCTTGCGGAGTCTACTTCCCGACCGCCAATTGTCAATACAGCGGTCGGGAAGTGGTTAAAAAGTGAAATTTATAATAACGTTTTATAAAACATTAATAAGAATGTTACTAAAGCTATACGTAACCCTACTCTCACACAGAACCCTCCCTGTACCTTCCCCTAACCCCTAGACCCCCCTGGTGGTGCCTAAACCTAAGACCCCCCCTGGTGGTGCCTAAACCTAAGACCCCCCTGGTGTTGCCTAAACCTAAGACCCCCCTGGTGATGCCTAAACCTAACACCCCCCTGTGATAAGCATTAATAACGTTTTAAAAAAATATTGTGCGGTTTTTCGTTTAAAAATAATGTTTAAAAAAAAATTGTACGGTTTTTAGTTTAAAAAGAATGTTTTAAAACAATATTGTACTGTTTTTCGTTTAAAAATAATGTTTAAAAAATTATAAATCATTAAATAATGTGTAATCATCATGAGAAGCAGTTATAAAACATTAAAAGTCTCCGGGCGCCGCTTTTAAAACGTTATTTTTCTCCGATGCCCTTTTTTCCTGTTGGGCGCCCATTAAACTATATTTATTATGGGAGTGAATGGCGGCGCCCTTTTTGTCCACCTGCCTCATGCGCCCAAATTTCCTGCTTCCCTCTGTAGTGGAGGGCCCAGGAGGCTGAAGGAAGGCCCGGCTAAGGGCCATAGTGCAGAGGACAGCAGCAGAGAAGGCAATGTTCATCAGATACATTGATTTCTTTGATTTCTGAAGTTGGATTCACCATTCATTAATAATATCCTTGATCTGCTTACAGGGCCAGAACTATTAAGAATATGCTCCCTGTATTCATTTTTCATGACTGGGAGTGGAAAAGGAAAGGAAGGTTTGCATCATAAATGCGGTATATCATAACAAATAGTCAAGAACAGACAACCCACTCTGCAGAATGATGTTTCATTGGGAACAGGTTTTACAGGCTAATAACATTTCCTCCTTATCCCTCATTTCTTCTAGGCAGCATATTAGTACTTACAAATTCCACATACTTGTGCACTAAGCCTATCCACATTCATTCTATCTTATTTTCCTAATAGGAAGTCATCTTTTTTAAACTCTTTGTTTCTCATAGTAGTACGAAGGGACTCATTCTTCCTTTTTCCAATTTCCTCTTATTTAGGAGTTGTTTGTGTTTCAAGTACAAATATAATTTTCTTCTCCTGTGGCAGAGGATGAAAAACTGGGCCCTTCCTGTAGCCTGAGGCCGGTTTTAGTTGTGGTGCAATCGTACGATCGCACCTCAGAGCAACGCTATAAACAGACTTTGGAGATACCTGCAGTAATGTGCGGAAATGTAATTTTTGGCAGCAAGCCAACTATAAGTGAGGTTCCTGTGGCGGAAATACAAATTGCAAGCAATTGTATTGAAAAAATATGCTTCCACGTATGCGCACCGCAACAAGAAGGGGAAACTGTTTGAAATATCTGTGGCGCAATTGACTTACATGACTTCCGGTCAACACATTTTGCTGCGGATGTTGACCCATAATGCGCTGATGCATTCATGTCAGATGCAATACTTTCAGCGCAACACATCGCACAGCGGCAGGTATTAAATGTCCCATAGACTTTCATTGCTTTAGCATTACCCTGTGGCAAAAAAAGGGCAATGCAATGCAATGAAAACGTCCTATTGTGAAAGGGGCCGTAGGCTACATTCACAGTGGTGCGTTGCATTGCAACATAATGGCCACATTGTAATGAGGTACTGCAATACACCACCTATGTGACACTTACAGTGCAGCTAGTTAACAGCATGTGACATCCCAAGACTCAAAATGCAGCCATTAATAGTGACAGTGAAGCATATGCACCGATAATGGAAAGTCGTATCACATATAGTGCAGCGTACAATCCATAAACTTATTTACTTGCACTGCACCCAGAACCGTGCATGTCACGCTGCCTGTAACGCACTGCATGCAGATTGCATCAAACTGTCGCTACTCACTGCTGCTGTTTAGAATCCACACTCTTTTTTTTCTGGAAAGGATACAGAACTAATGACCCTTTGAACTTCCCTGTAGTAAAACCCTAATTAAAATCCTTATCTCTTTGTGTATCAGCTGATTTGGCTTCTATTCCCTGTTCAGGAAACTGGATTGAATTTGACAAGCTGTCATCAAGCTCTTTTGCTTACATAACAACTCACTTTTTTAACTCTTGCTGTACTGGAACATAGAAGAGGACCTCTGATAATTTCTTGGTAGGGATAGTACTTTATATGTATACAGTATGTTTATCTCATCATGTCATTTCAGGTACACTTTAATAAAGTCTGTTTGTTTTCTGTAGACAATGAAATAATATATTGTTCAGATCTTGTACACTAATTATCCATAATGTTTACCACTTATTTACAAATGTTAATAGTATCTCCTACCATGATTAATTCTATATTATCAAAATAAGCAATTATATTTGTGAGTTAGTGTTCAATACATTAACCCCCAACACAGTAGTTGTCCTCCTGGGTTTGGTACACCAGCCTAATAATTATTCCTTTTCCTGGATACCTCATAAAATAGCTATGTTATAAAAATATACTGTGAGTCAGAATGACTCAGTACTGTACTGTTTCAGAGATACATGTATTGTGGGTATTTGAAAAACTGTGTTACATTGACATGCCTACTGTGTTTAGGAGCTGACCATGGAGTGCAACCGAATAACTTTCTGGCAGGAAGTGGTTAGAGGAAGTGATTACAGTTTTGCCAGCATCCTCACAAATGTGTTTTCAGCATTCTCTCACAGAATGCTTCTTCCTTGTGTAATGAAACGGCCAGTGCAGTAAGCCTAGAAACATTGAGATAATAGAAATTTTGTTTCATGATAGGGCTTGATAACTGGATAAGCCCAGAGCCAGTGACAGAAACAGGGAAGTCCAAATCCACAGTCTCTTGTTATGATTTCCAGCAAGTTTAGTCTGCATTGTATACTAGTATTCAGGACAGTTTCTAGGCTAAAATACACCCAGGGCGAGGGTTAAAATTGCGCCCCCCCTGGGAAGCCAGTTATACATGTCCGCAGTGTAGGTTAGCCAGGTCTAGTTGCACTCAGTATAGGTAGCCAGCTATAGGTCCCCCCAGTATAGGTAGCTAGGCATAGTATAGGTAGCCAGGCATAGGTGCCCCAGTATAGGTTAGCCAGGTAGGTGCCTCCAGTATAGGTAGCCGGTATAGTTGCCCCAGTATAGGTTAGATAGGCAGATGCCCCGGTATAGATTAGATAGGTAGGTGCCCCTAATATAGGGAGTCAGAATAGTTGCCCCCATCCTAGGTTAGATAGGTAGGTGCCCCCAGTATAGGTTAGTTAGGTAGGTGCCTCCAATATAGGTAGCCAGTATAGTTGCCACCAGTATAAGCTAGGTAGATAGGTGCCCCCAATACAGGTTAGATAGGTAGGGGCCCTCCAGTATAGGTTAGATTAGGTAGGTGCCCCCCAGTGTGGTAAGATTAGGTAGGTGCCCCCCAGTGTGGTTAGATTAGGTAGGTGCCCCCCAGTATAGGTTAGATTAGGTAGGTGCCCCCCCCCCCCCCCCCAGTGTGGTTAGATTAGGTAGGTGCCCCCCAGTGTAGGTTAGATTAGGTAGGTGCCCTCCCAGTGTGGTTAGATTAGGTAGGTGCCCCCCAGTATTCGTTAGATTAGGTAGGTGCCCCCCAGTGTGGTTAGATTAGGTAGGTGCCCCCCCAGTATAGGTTAGATTAGGTAGGTGCCCCTCAGTATAGGTTAGATAGGTAGCTGCCCCCCAGTATAGATTATATTAGGTAGGTGCCCCCCAGTATAGGTTAGATAGGAAGCTGCCCCCCCATAATGGAGGGGGGAGCCGCAGCCGCGGGGAGGGCAGCCCGACCTCTCCCTCCCTTCCTCTCTGGGCGCCCTCCGTGCTCCCCCCTCCGAGTCTGACTGCACAGGAAGCGCTGCTGTGTACAGAGCGCATTAGCGCTACTCACCTCCCTCCCTGGTTCCAATCGCCGCCGGTCTCCTCTTCTCTTCATAGCCGCTCATACACACGCTGCTTCCTGTTTACCCGGAAGCAGCGTGTCAGCGGCTATGAGGAGAAGACAGAAGAGGAGACCGGCGGCGATTGGAACTAGGGAGGGAGGTGAGTTGCGCTAATGCGCTCTGTACACAGCAGCGCTTCCTGTGCAGTCAGACTCGGAGGGGGGAGCACGGAGGGCGCCCAGAGAGGAAGGGAGGGAGAGGTCGGGCTGCCCTCCCCGCGGCTGCGGCTCCCCCCTCCGTTACTGCGCCCACAGTCCTTCAGGCGCCCAGGGCGCCCGCACGGGCCGCACGGCCCTAGAAACGGGCCTGCTAGTATTAGAAAGTTATAGTCTCGTCTGACTTAACCATTTCAGCCCGCGGGGATTTTTCACCTTAGCAATCAGAGCAATTTTCACCTCCCATTCATTCGCTAATAACTTTATCACTACTTATCACAATTGATTGATCTATATCTTGTTTTTTCCACCACTAATTAGGCTTTCTTTGGGTGTTACATTTTGCTAAGAATGATTTATTTATAAATGCATTTTAACAGGATTAATAAGAAAAAAATGGAAAAAATATATTATGTCTCAGTTTTCAGCCATTATAGCTTTAAAATAATCCATGCTACCATAATTAAAACCTATGTATTTTATTTGCCCGTATGTCTCGGTTATTATACCATTTAAATTTTTTCCCTATCACAATGTATGGCGTCAATATTTTATTTGGAAATAAAGGTGCATTGTTTCCATGTTGCGTCCATCACTATTTACAAGCTTATAATTTAAAAAAAAATTGTAGTATACCCCCTTCAAATGCATATTTAAAAAGTTCAGACCCTTAGGTAACTATCTATGTCTTTTTTTTTTTTTTAATTGAATTTTTTTTTTTTATTCTTAAAACATTTATTTGGGTAATATTTTGATGTGGGACATAATCAGTTCATTTTTAATGTTGTTGAATGTGTAAATTGTAATGTAAAAAATGTGTAGATGTAGTTTTACTATTTGGCCACCTTCATTTTTGTTTTCCCTGCTTGTACTTCTCGCTAAGCGTAAGTACAAGGGGGATGCAGAAATTTTTCCGGGCAGAAGAACTGAAGCCTCATGTGTGAGCGCTTCGGTTTTTCTGCAGGGGACAGGGATCGGTGATCGGGAACCATGTTCCCGTTCACTGGTCCCAGGGCTACCGGCAGACACCACGGGGACACGGGGGTGCGCCCGCGATAGCGCGCGGGAGCACGCCGAAGCGCGGGAGTGCAGCACAGCAGCCACCCGGACGTGAGCTTTACGTCCGGGCGGCGGAAATGGTTAAAGGGATACATAGTTAAAGTGTATCTGAAGTGACATGTCATGGGGCTAGATGCACTAAAAGCTGGTAATATTGCAGCAAGAAGTCATGAGTACAAATTTCGCATAATCGTAATTTTGCATTGTAATTCGCAATTATAATGTGAAATTGTAATGTGAAATTTTGGGGAAACTTGTAATTAATTTCATTTGTAAATGTAATTAGGAACCATCATTTCACAATTTTGTATAATTTTTGTGTTTTTTTGTGCTGATTTTAGTGGTTAATAGCAAAGCCCCCGTACATGCTATCTTCACCAAAATTGTTATTAAAGTGGTCTGAAAGTCAACATTTCTACTTTGCTCTAAAAGATTCCTTACAGCTTTAAAGGGATACTGTAGGGGGGTCGGGGGAAAATGAGTTGCACTTACCCGGGGTTTCTAATGGTCCCCCACAGACATCCTGTGCCCGTGCAGCCACTCACCGATGCTCTGGCCCTCCCTTCGGTTCCCTTCTAGAATTTCAGACTTTAAAGTCTGAAAACCACTGCGCCTGCATTGCCGTGACCTCACTCACACTGATGTCACCAGGAGCGTACTGTCCAGGCCCAGTATGGTCTGTGTCTGCGCAGTACGCTCCTGGTGACATCAGCGGGATCGAGGACACGGTAACGCAGGCGCAGTGGTTTTCAGACTTTAAAGTCTGAAATTCTAGAAGTGAACCGGAGGCGGGGCCGGAGCATTGGGGAGTGGCTGCGTGGGCACCGGATGTCTCCGGGGGACGATTAGAAGCCCCGGGTAAGTTCAACTCATTTTCTCCCGACCCCCCTACAGTATCCCTTTAAAGCTACTATCCCAGAATTCTTTTTTTAGCAGAACATCACTGAAACAGTTAAACACAGCACCTTATCCGGCTATGTAAATGCTATTTAGCTTGAAATCCGCATCCAGACGGGAGATAACAGTATTTTTGTTTACATTCCATTGTTGTTACATTTGCGTGTAAACAACTGAAAACTCTCTGAGAAGCTCTCTGTGCTTCAGGCACACACACAGTTCAGAACAGCTCACTAGAAGATTTTAATCCTACTAATATAATAAATGGGAAAGTTCGGATGTTTGGATGTTTGTTACTCGATCACGCAAAAACGGCTGAACGGATTTGAATGAAATTTGCCACACACATAGTACATTACCTGGAATAAAGTATAGGATACTTTTTATTCCCATAACCAAAAAAAGACAAATACAAATTTCACTGGAAAATATAAACTGCAGCCATTCTTACACTGTTACACTGGAGGTGTGTTTAGCTTCAAAGGGTAGAATGGTTAATTTGCATATCTTCAGCAGTGATGCACTGGAAGACATCTCAAGCTCACTCCAACCTGAATTATCGCAATTTTTTTCTGTTTTAAGAAAGCAAACTATTGTTTTTCTTAACATCATAGTAAGGGGGCTTTTAGGACCATTGTAGTCCCTTACACACTCTGTGTGTAATGAGTTCTGTCATGAGCTTGCTGGTTAGTCTGTACCTCTCGGTGTTACAAGCCCTACTACATAGAGCCAAATTAATCCATGCCATGCACTGATGAGGATCAAACAATCCAAAACAGTCTGTATGCATGTTGCATTATTATGACTTTGTACAAATTAACAAGCTGACACATCATTGCATTCCAGTGGTTCTGGAGGTGTGTTTAACATCTAAGGGTAACAATGGTTAATTTGCATTTATTCAGCAGTGATGCACTGGGAGACATCTCAAGTTCACTCCAACCAGAATTATCGCAAATTCTTTCTGTGTTAAGAAAGCAAACTTTTGTTTTTCTTACACTGTTAATGGTACGGTTCTCAAACCTTGCACAGTTGGTTGATTTTCAAAGGGAATATTTCTGCCATTCTTGCACTGTTAATGGCACAAGCCTCAAACCTGCCATTCTTGCACTGTTAATGGCACAAGCCTCAAACCTGGTATAGTTGATCATTGGGTGACTGGGGTTCAATTTCAGAAAGGGTGTGGAGCCACAAATAGACAATCAGATTTGTTTCATTCCAATGCAAATTATTGTTGCCAAACACCGCAAAGCTCACAAACTTGGTAATTGAGTAATTGATTAATTGTGTGTTAGGGTTAGGAAAGTGGGCACAGCCAACACCAGCCAAATACATAAGCGGGCAACGCAGGGTCATAAGTGGGCGGAGACAAATACAAATTTGACTGGGAAAATGTAAACAGCAGCCATTCTTACACTGTTAATGGTAGGGTTCTCAAACTTTGCACAGTTGGTTACTGGGTGACTGGGATTAATATTCATAAAAGTGGGTGGAGCCTACAAAAAACAATCAAATTACCTATTGATTTTTCAGGGGAATATTTTATTGCTGCCATTCTTGCACTGTTAATGGCACAAGACTCAAACCTGGTACAGTTGATCATTGCGTGACTGGGGTTTAAATTTATATAAGGGGGTGGAGCCCTAAACAGCCAATCTGATTTGTTTCATTTTAATGCAGGTTATTGATGCCAAAGACCACAAAGCTCACAAACTTGGTCATTGAGTAATTGAGTAATTGTGTGTTAGAGTTAGGGTTAGGAAAAGTGGGCGCAGCCAACACCAGCCAAATACATAATCGGGCAATGCTGGGTCATCAGTAGGCGGAGACAAATACAAATTTCACTGAGAAAATGTAAACTGCAGCAATTCTTACATTATTAATGGTAGGGTTCTCAAACTTTGCACAGTTGGTCACTGGGTGACTGAGATTAATATTCAGAAAAGTGGGTGGAGCCTACAAAAGCCAATCAAAATCCACCTATTAATCTTTAAGGGGAATATTTAATTGATGCCATTCTTGCACTGTTAATGGCACAAGCCTCTTGCACTGTTAATCACCTGTACCTGGTACAGTTGGCCATTGTTTGATTGGGGTTTAAATTCAGAAAAGGGGTGGAGCCACAGCCAATCAGATTTATTTTATTTCAATGCAAATTATTGATGCCAAAGACTGCAAAGCTCACAAACTTGGTCATTAAGTAATTTTGTGTTAGGGTTAAAAAAAGTGGGCGGAGCCAACACCAGCCAAATACATACCTGGGCAATGCCAAGTCATCAGTGGTCGGAGACAAACACAAATTTCACTGGGAAAATGTAAACTGCAGCCATTCTTACACTAATTGTAGGGTTCTAAAACTTTGCACAGTTGGTCACTGGGTGACTGGGATTCATATTCAGAAAAGTGGGTGGAGCCTACAAAAAACAATCACAATTCACCCATTGATTTTCAAGGCAAATATTTAATTGCTGCCATTTTTGCACTGTTAATGGCACAAGCCTCAAACCTGGTACAGTTGATCATTGGGTGACTGGGGTTAAATATTTAGAAAAGGGGTGGGGCCACAAACAGCGAATCAGATGTGTTTAATTTCAATGAAAATTATTCATGCCAAAGACCACAAATCTCACAAACTTGGTCATTGACTATTGACAATTGTGTGTTAGCGTTAGAAAAAGTGGCCACAGCCAACAGCAGCCAAATACATACCCAGGAAACATAAGGACATCAGTGGGTGGAGAAAAATACAAATTTCACTGCTAGAATGTAAACTGAAATTTGGCACACACATAGTACATTACCTGGAATAAAGTGTAGGATACTTTTTACTCCCATAACCAAAAAGGGGGCGGAGACAAATACAAATTTCACTGGAAAATGTAAACTGCAGCCATTCTTACACTGTTACACTGGAGGTGTGTTTAGCTTCTAAGGGCACAATGGTTAATTTGCATATATTCAGCAGTGATGCCCTGGGAGACATCTCAAGCTCACTCCAACCTGAATTATCGCAAATTCTTTCTGTTTTAAGAAAGCAAACTTTTGTTTTTCTTAACATCTTAGTAAGGGGGGGGGGGGCTTTTAGGACCATTGTAGTCCCTTACACACTCCAATGAGTTTTGGGTCACCATGAGCTTGCTGGTTAGTCTGTACCTCTCGATGTTACAAGCCCTACTGCATAAAGCCAAATTAATCTATGCCACGCACTGATGAGGATCAAACAATCCAAAACAGTCTGTATGCATGTTGGATTAGTATGGCTCTGTACAAATTAACAAAATGACACATCATTGCATTCCAGCAGTTCTGGAGGTGTGTTTAGCTTTTAAGGGTAACAATGGTTAATTTGCATATATTCAACAGTGATGCACTGGGTGACATTTTAAGCTCACTCCAACCTGAATTATCGCAAATTCTTTCTGTTTTAAGAAAGCAAACTTTTGTTTTTCTTACACTGTCAATGGCAGGGTTCTTAAACTTTGCACAGTTGGTCACTGGGTGACTGGGATTAATATTCAGAAAAGTGCGTGGAGCCTACAAAAGCTAATCAAAATGCACCTATTGATTTTCAAAGGAGTGGAGCCACAGCCAATTAGATTTATTTCATTTCAACGCCGGGCGACCAGCTAGTATATAATGAAAAGCAGCTGGAATAAAATGCAACGGCAGCTCTCAGGGCAAGATAAACTACACTTTGGAAACTTGTAATTTGTAGACAGACAATATTAGTTGTGCACAAAATATGATAACTGTATGAGTAATAAAAAGTAGGAAAACACATTTTTATTGAATGTTATGTCAGAGTTTCACACCACTTTAAGAGGAATAGTGGGAACAATGCAAAAAAAATAATTTTTCAAAAATGTTAAGAATGCAAACAAAAAATGTTTTTTTTAAACAGTCATTTTTTTGGAGTCATTTAAGTGAAAATTATGCAAAAATTACAAGAAAACTACACAAAATTACGAATGGATTATACAAGATCAATTGAATGTCCAAATGGTAACTGGTCTTGGCAAAAATATTGCAACCAAGGCGGTGCGTGGCCAGGGCTGCGCATGCCCATTAGTCCCCAGTTGGCTCAGTCAAGGACTTTACCAGAGATGACTGCAGCTGCTGCAGGCCCAGCCAAGGACTTTACCATAGCTGACCGCAGCTGACTGCGGGAGTACAGACGGGACTAGGCAGATTACACTTGTGTTTAATTGATCTCAGGTACACTTTAAACCAGTGTTCCCCAACCCTGTGCTCAAGGCCCACCAACAGTACATGTTTTGCAGAAAACCACAAACATGCACAGGTGAGGTAATTAGTGTCTCAGCAGAGCTGATTAACCACCTTTGTGGATTTCCACAAAACATGCACTGTTGGTGGTACTTGAGGACAGGGTTGGGGAACACTGCTAAACAAAGGGCTTTCTTTCTCTCCAACTGAAAGAGGGGACACATTTTGTACTGATAAGGGCATGTATATTTCTCTGAGAAGCACTGCAATGTGTCTGCCACTGCCACTGCCTTTAGAGGTGTAGTGGAGGCCATGGTTTCAATTCAGTTTCATAGTACCTGTTCTGCTACATTTACTATGTAATGGATTTCAAGGAATTTAAGTCGCTACTGAAAATGCAGAGGTTTGTAAATCTCGGATGTTTCAATCAATGTTGTGACAAGATATCTATGTGTGTAAGTCGTTTGTCACTCTCAGCCTGTGTCTGCATGTTTCGTCCTTTGGAATTTAACAGGGCCTTCACTACTCAAAAAGCAAATAAACTGGAATTACAAGTTGACTTATATGAAATATCTATTCTTGTCATGTACGTGTGTATTTGAAATTTGCAAGGTGTGACTGAGATAAAAATGTGAATGCGAGAAGGCATTCGCTAGAAGACATTACTCATGCTGTAACATAGTAAGTCATCTTTAGTTTCTCATTTAAAAATAAGGCATAAGGGAAGAATGATAATAGTTTTCCTGAGTCAAGTACTTCTAAAGTCATTATTTTCCATTTTTGCCTTTCTAGAAGAGAGGGAGAACAAAAAGTATGTGTCTGTGTCGTCATTTGCACAATCCCTTATTTAGTCTCATCAATCCGTCTTTGTGAAGAGCACATCCCTTCAAAATGTCATTGTGTTCAGCGGAATGCAATCAGAGGCGTCCAGTGCAAGGAGCCACAGTCGTTCCGCAGCGGTATAACAATACATCTATACACAAGCTGGGACATAAATGTGGGCTTCTGAAATACAATAACCACACTGTGTCTCTCCCGCTCAGTCTCTTACCTGATTACAGTAACTGATATTTCTGCCATAAAATCTTTTGTGCATCTTAAAGTGCACTTAAGTCTCAAAATAACACTACACATGAATCGGGTATGGACATCTCAGATTTGTTAAATTATGTTTTAAAATATATAAAAGTTGAAACACAATTTATAGGACAGACGACCATGAGAAGCACTAGGAGTATGAGTGTAACTTGTTGGCATGGTGAGGCTGTAAAGAGTTACACATATACTACACCATAATTACATATGTCCATAAAATCACTGCGCTTGCTCGTAAACCCTGTAATACAAATTAAAAAGCGCACATAGTGCCCAGCATTGTCTACAACAGACTATATCCAGCACCCCGTGCTGCACTCCTGGGGGTAGTGCCACCATCTCAAATAGGGATCAGAGTTGCTTTCCCCCCTTTGTGGGAGCACTCACCAGAAGCGCGTCTTTCAACACTGCACATCAAGCCTCTTTCAGTCAGCCAAGGAGGAGACCCAGATGTAAAAGCAGATACAGTTTAATATAAAACGCCAGGTTACAGAGACAGCACTTGCTCCAGCCGCGGACAAACGGAGCAGCACATTACCATCCGGCTTCCCTGTTTCCTGGTCGTGACGTCAGCGGGCTCCTCCGACTCCGCCCTACGCGTTTCGTTACAATGCGTAACTCATTCAGGGGCTGAAGAGAGCCGGCCAATATCGAGTACAAATACCACACCGCCTCCTCCTCCGTCATCGGGTCCGCCCACAATCCCGCCCTCTCCTTGTTGCTAGGCTCCCAGTAACGTGCTGACTTACGTTTCTCCGCAGTGTGGCAACTTTACATTAACAACATTAATAACATAAAATCATAAATTCACAGACCTTCCTAACTATATGAGGAGACATCTAACTACAATCGTTTGCATCATCTTCCCTCTATTCCACATCGGATTCAAAATACTCAGAGTTAAATTATCATCTGATTCAGATACCCCACCCTCACAATGTGCAAACTGTAATAATGAATATTACAGGATCCCCTGAGTGTTTGACTATCATCTCCAGTGGAGCGCAGTGTATTTCCGAGGATATACTACACCAGGGATAAACAAAAGTGCCCAAACCATTTTTGTGATTTTTTTGTTACATTACAACTATTTTCTTGAAGTCTATGGTGCCAAATATCACAATTTGATTGCAAAACCCTCATACATAATATCAACTCCAAATTTGTCATTTATATCAATGGGCTACGGGAGTGCGATCCAGGATTAGAGATGGCCTGAACAGTTCACCGGCGGACAATATTTAGCGAGCTTCCATTGTTCGCGTTCTCCGCGAACTACGAACATATGGCGTGTACGACCTATCATCATCATCATGGATCCAAACTTTGAACCCTTACCTCACAGTCAGCAGACACATGGCAACCAATCAGCTAGCACCCCTCCTGGACCCCCCCCCCCCCTATCAAAAAGCAGTTGCAGTGGCCATATTGGATTCATTCTCTGCTGGCTGCTGACTGTTAGTGAGAGCAGGGTCTGACTTGCTGCAGATAGGTAGAGAAAGCATTAGCTAGGCCTGTGTTCTTGTTCCTCACTTGCTGTGAAAGCACCCCAAACAGCCCTTTTGAGGGCTAGCACATCGGTCTCCTGTGGTTTTTTTTGTGTGTATGTGACACTCCACAGCCCACTGATACCCAGAGCTGTGTGCACACTACTGCTGTTGCTGCATTAAGTTGCATGCACAGTACCACTCCAGCAGGGCCGGTTCTAGCTCCAATGGGGCCCAGCCCCGGGGCAAAAGTAACTCTGGGGCCCTTCTGACCACCCCCCATTCCTGACCACCCCACACCTTCCCCCATCAATGCACTTCCAAAGGTAACCACCCGCCCGTATAAATAGCAGGTCTGAAGTCCCCCCCCCCCCCCCAGGCGATTTTAGAGTTTCTGCATATCCTACCCCCAATCACTTTTAGGGTTGTGCAGGGCAGGCTTGAAGTCCTAACCGCCCCTCCCTCCACTGTTTGCATGGATGGCAGCCAGGCTTGAACACTCCCACCTTACCCCCACTAGATCAGTGAGCTATCCAGGAAAGTGAGCAGATTAGCCTGTCGGCTCTGACTCACCAGAATAGAGTCAGGCAGCAGGCACATCCGTTTCCATCGGCGTGCTTCTTCTCCTCACAGGCATGGACGCACTGATGTGATGTCACATGGGGTGGGGAGCGCTGCAGTACGGCTGGCTGCATGTATGTAACACACGCAGCCAGCCAGGTAACCATGGAGACCAGGACGCTGTGTCCAACACTGCTAGGAGGAGGAATCAGGTTTGTATAAAGCATTCTCTTGGTACTGACTCACGACATTCCACTCCTGCATGCACTGGCATCCAGCCCAGCCCTACACCGCACAGTGCACCACACACAGTGAGCAAGCGACAACCGGGCAAAGCATCTGGTGGCTTCCCGCAACCCGGGGATACACCATCTTTCAATTGCCCCCTGTAACGATCGGTGTAACACTGAGAGGATCTGATTACCGGTGATCTGCAGTATCACAGAGAATGCAGAATATACCTGATTATTGATGATCTGCAGTATCACCGATAATCAGAAATATCTTTTAACCTCTGGACACCCGAGAGATGAGTGTTTGGTGCAACAGTAATACTTTGAGGAACGCACCCGGAAGATGGGTGCTAGACAGTAAGAGCTACTGTTATGGATCAGATTCCTTCCACAGGTCTGATGCTCCCCAAGGGGCGAAGCCAGGCTGAGACGGTGGGAAGGACAGAACGTGAGTGACACCAAGGGTAGTGTCACTAACGGATCTGTGAACTATCTCTTAACAGCAGAGATAGTTCTCGAGATCGGACAGGCCAGGTCGTAACCACATGGACAGATACAGTACAGAGGCAGGAGACAGATGCAGAATCCAGGAACTAGCAGAGTTTGGGAACAAGGTATCGGAAAGACAAAGGTACAGAATCAGAGATCAGGAGAATGGTCAGGAATGCAGAAAGTCATAACAGATAATCAACAATGCCTAGACTTGAGTGTGAGCTCCAAGATTCTCACACTTCAGGAACTAGACTAGAATAATGTGAATGATACAGATGGTACAGAATTCCTAGACTAAGGTGTGAGTTCCTTGGCCGTCAACACCTAGGAAACTGGTCTAGATAACAATACAGATAATAACAGAATTCCTAGACTAAGGTGTGAGATCCCTGGTCATCAACACCTTTGGAAACTGGTCTAATAACACAGATACAGACAAGGTCTGAGTGCTACCACGTAGTGATCGCAACGGCAGACACCAGATGAATGACCAGCACCCAGTATATATACACTAGCACTCACCAGCGCCTCCCCTAAGTGCTGGACCAATGGAAGTTACTGAACTTGTCAGCTGACCAGCTGGATCAGCTGACCCTCTTCTGACTGCCATAAAGGCCCTGCCTCTCTGCGCGCGCGCACGTCCTCCTAAACCAGTGTGGACTATCAGCCCCAGCCACACCAGTCATGTGTTGTAATGTTTCTGCTGAGTTAGATGCGGAAACCGCCGCACCGCTGTCAGTGCGTGCGGCGTTTTCTCCACATTCCGCATTGCTGAGAGGAGCAGGCCTATGCAAGCAACTTGCCGCATTGGACGCGGAATCCGCCGTCCTATTGTTAGAGCATGCGGCGGTTTCTCCGCGCTCCGACTGCGCGCCAGCTGCCATGTTGAACGCGGAGTCAGCCGCCTCACCTTGAGTATTGGCGACTTTTCCGCGTTTTCTCACACCCCCTTTGCCTTACTTGTAGTGCCACCCCTGCACTCCAGGAATCAACTTCACAGATACCCACATTTATACTTTTCTGATGTAACATTTTAATAAGTATTACTTAATAAAGAATTTTAGATGGTGCGAATCTGACGAATCTACACCCCTGCACTCCAGTGCATTATTATTTCACTGAATTCTGATAGTACTATTGCATTTCTTTGTGTATGGCACTCCACAGCCCACACCCAGAGGTGTGTGCACACTACTGCTATTTTTGTTGCCTCATTAAGTTGCACGCACAGTACCACTCCAGTGCATTATTATTTCACTGTATTCTAATAGTACTATTGCATTTCTCTGTGTGTGACACAACACAGCCCACTGACACCCAGAGCTGTGCATAATGGGATTTCTGCCTTTTAGGAATTAAAACTCGACTTTGTGTCAACTCCGTAATGTTTGGTGGAACTTCTGGCATGGATCCCCTCCAGCATGCCCCTGTCCAGGTGTTAGACCCCTTAAAACAACTTTTCTATCACTTTGGTGGGCAGAAATAGTTTTTGTAGGTTTTTAATTCACCTGTCCATTGAAGTCTATGGTGGTTTTCCGGGTTGCATGTTCGCGAACATTTCCGAACGTTTGCATTCACCATTCGTGAATAGAAAATTCTATGTTCGTGACATCTCTATTAAGGAAGAGCACAGCCAGGACCAAGCATGCAGAGTAACCCACACTTGGTTCTGTTGGGCAGCTTTCGGAGGGGCAAAGCTGCTGAAATGATCAGCACAGAATGTCTGCAAGTACACTGACGGGCTACAGGGGGCTGGAAGAAGCCCCATGTAAGTTAAACTGGGCAGATTTCTTTCACTTTAGGTTCGCTTGAAGCGTTGTTTCTCAAACCTGTCCTCGTGACTCCCCAACGGTGCATGCTTTGTAGGCAACCTCACCTATGCACAAGTGGGGTAATTAGTGTCTCAGCTAGCTGGTTTCCATGTAGCCGAGTCACTAATTACCCCACCTGTGCATAGATGAGGCTGCATGCAAAACATGCACCATTGGAGAGTCACGAAAACAGGTTTGAGAAACACTGGCTTAAAGTGAAAAAAAAGAGGTTCAGTTTAAAGTACCTGGGGCTTTTTTTCACTTTACGTACCCTTTAGGTGAATCAAAGGGGGTCCATTTAACTCACCTGGGCTTCTTGCAGCCCCCTGGAGTCTTTTAGGTCCTCCTAGTTCACTGTGGTTTTCTGTGCACCAGCTAAAGACAGCTAAATTTATGTGAATATCTTCAGGCCTGTCCGTACACAGGTTTCAGCAATGCAATGCATATGGCAATCTGCAAGGACATCTGAAAGTGCATAGGAATCATTTTCTGATATCTCCACTCAACTGCTGTACCTTGGTGCATCTAAAGAATGCATTAATGGATGCATTTCTTTTCAAAATGCATATAATGTAGTCGGTGGATTTGTTGCAAACAACGCACCAGAACACAATGCACTGCATTTTTTTCTCCAAGAAAATATAGGGATTTAAAGAATAAAAAATCTAAAAATGCTTCCAGAACACATAAAAACGTGCACATAAACGTGTCTTTTTTTTTTTTTTTAAACTCTAGTCCTTGATTTCTGTCGCCCTCCATGATTATTAATTGATCATTAAGACAGCAGTTTTGGGGAATGTGCTCTGTTCAGATATACTCTCTTCAGCTACTGCTGAGCAGCATGGGTCATTCTTTTGAGGGGGAAGGGGGAGGTAATGTTCCACGAATAAGCAAGTGTCATACCAGGGAATTGGGAGATAAAAGAACACAATGTATATTAGTTGTTTAGTGATCTACCATAGTGGATTGTTAAGTGATTATCGAGGGTAGTTGTGTATGCATGTTTCTGGTGTTATTCAGACACTGCTGCAGCCAAATAGATCAGCAGGGCTGCCACTGCCAGGCAAATGGTAAGGCAGCCTCCATAGTCTTCTCACTTCAGTTGTTCTTTAAATAATGCAGTTCAGCCCACAACGCCTTCTACATTTTGCTGCAGCTCCCCATACTTGTCCTGTGCCCCGCAGCCTGCCAGCCCCTAAATGCAGAGTAGCATAAATGTATCTAAGCCTTTTGATAAATACCTGATCCAGATGGATTGGATCTCCTCTTCCACCATGGAGCAGAGCTGTATGCTGACAACCTTAGGACCAGGGGGATGATGTCACCCTACAGTGCCGCTGTGTGGTAAAAGAGGAGACCCGATCCAGAATCTAGATCAGATCATTATCAAAACCTTTGATCAAAGTGCTCACTGCACTGCTCTGCATTTGGGGGCTAGCAGGCTGGGAAGGCAGGGTAAGTATAGCCTCCTGCATCACCACTGCGGTACATGAGATAACTTGTGCATAGCGGGCAGATTGGATGCATGTCATGTGTTTTATTGATTCATGTTAGGGAGGATTTTTATTGATACTTCAGGTTTATGTCATAGAAGAAAACTCTAGGACACTATTAATAAAGTTGCATAATGTGGTCTGTGTAAAGCTATACAAAAATGAAATATTAGCAAACAAAACTGGAAAGTAACTTGCTGGATTCTGAGAATGTCCTATTTTGCACTACAAAAGTAACAGCTGGAATCCAACGAAACTGTCATTGCAAGATCCTGAATTCAGCAATGGCTCACTATTGGTTGAATGCTCATGGTATTACTGTACTCATGCTTCAGCACTGTTTCTGCTAAATGGTACTAAGCGGAGTTCTTCTATTAAAATGTTACCTGACACCACAGCTGGTCTGGCATTCTGCGCCATATCCGGGTCCCTGTTGGATGTGACATTCCCCATCCCCCCTACCCTTTCAGTGTGACAAGCAGCCAATCATCCTGTGCAAGTGCCACCCATCACAGAGGGTTTTTTTTACACTAGGCAATTGCAGGTGGCTTTGCATTATATAGCACTGCACCTGTGTTGCTCTCTACTACGGCACTGACCACATTTAATCACAATGCATGGTGTCGGCACTGCACTAAAATGCAGGCAGCATTACGTACTTAGGATAAACTGCACCATAACGCATGGGTGGGAATGTTGGATACTGCTTTCTATGCTATGTCTAATATGCTGACATTTTTCAAAGTGTGTGTGTGTGTTGGATTAACTGCATCACAATATGTGTAGTATGATCAAGCCATAAGTGACTACACCTTATGGTATTGGCTATGTGTTCCTGCACTCACATAACATCAAAGTAATTTAAGCTATTAAAAATGAAATAAGCAGCAGTTTACTAAAGTAAAACTAGGAACGTTCTGTTCTTATAAAGCTAAATATAGGCATGCACATTCATCCAGACTATGCACATTACATGAAACCAAAGAATACCCTCCTGAATTGAAAGAAATTCTATGATTAAACATTTTCTTTACAATATCAGACAGTTGAATAATTGTCAGTTACTATAATCTTAAAGGGGTTCTTTCGCGAAAAAAGTAGGCAGTTAAAAAATGTGACAGATGACAGGTTTTGGGCCAGTCCATCTTTTTAAGGGGGATTCTCAGGGATTTCTTTGTTTTCAACAGCATTTCCTGAACAACAGTTGCAAAATCTAACTGACATAATAGTGTGCAAGTGATTAGGGAGGCCGGCTGGTATCTTGCTATTTTGGCAGTTAAACTGCTGTTCAGGAAATGCTGTTGAAAACAAAGAAAGCCCTGAGAATCCTCCTTAAAAAGATGGACTGGCCCAAAACCTGTCATCTGTCACATTTTTTAACTGCCTACTTTTTTCGCGAAAGAACCCCTTTAAGTATCTTAATCTCATACTTGGTTTTCCAATACTTTACTTTTTCAATCCTTGGTAATTAGTTACCAGGCTGGGTTAATAATTTACTAGCAATTAAGCAGACCCGCCAGTTAGTCATGCTTTTATAACTTCAGCTACCTGAAATACTATACATCACACACCTCTAAACAGCTCACTACTGAAGTACTTTTCTAAATTATCACATTATTGTTGTCAGTTTAGGCTAGTCAGTCATTATGAATAAATTTAGAGTTTAACTCATATATTGAATTTACTGGCATACAGAAAATATGTAGGACACATGTCATCTTTTGTATGTTTTTATCATGATATTCAGCAATTTATATTGTTTATTGTGTTTATATAGTGCTGAAATTTTCTTGTCACTAACTGTCCTTCAGAGGGGCTGATAATCTAAGTCCATAGTCATATACAGTAAAGGGGCCCATAAACTGGTTGATTTAAACCTTCGATCGATCAATTCTATAGAATCAATCGGAAATCAATTCTTTCAAATCAGCAAATCGATCGATTTGCAGCCAATTTCGAGCAATTAGATCTATCTGACAGGATGGAAAATCTAGGTCAATCTGCTGCTGGCAGCAGATCGATGGCCCATAGAGTTGCAATTGATTTCATGGTGCAATAGACTTCAGTGGGGAGGCGAACTTTGAAAACTAGAAACACTTATACTGGCCACAAAAGTGATGGAAAAGATGTTTCAAGGGGTCTAACACCTGGAGCTTTGCATGGAGGAGTGGGATGGACGCCAAAAGTCCCGGGGAAAAATCTGGATTTGATGCAAAGCAGGGTTTTAAGGGCAGAAATCACATTGAATGGTAAATTGAAGGCCTAAAGTGCTTTAAAACATCTTGTATGTGTATACATCAATCAGGGAGTGTAATTAGAGAACTGCTTCACACTGACACACCAAACTCACTGCGTAACGCACCGCAAACAGCTGTTTGTGTAGTGACGGCCGTGCTGGACTGGTGCGCACCATGGTCAGAGTGCAGGCCATGGAGGTTTTCAAGACCTCACTAGAGATGGCCGAACTTATGAATATATAAAGTCAGCGCAGGTCTATAGTAATACAGCTTTCGTCATTTTCTGGTATACAGGATCTTCGAACAAAAAGGTAAAGAAGCAAGGCTTATCAGATTCCAACAACCCACATTATAAGGTTGTAAACGAGTTTGATAGATGGTCCGCAGAACTTTCAAATGGTGTCGTTTCACCCAGTGGTGCTCAGCAGAGCTCGAATATTCGAGTAGCTTGAATATTCGAGCTCTTTTCCAGCTATTCGAGCTCGGTATTCGAGCTCCGAATAGCTGTAGCTATTCGAATGGGCTATTCGCGTACACTCGAATAGCCCATTCACTATTCGAGCTATTCGAGCAAACGGCGCTATTCGAGCTCGGTACCGAGCTCGAATAGCGTCATAGCCCAGATTGATGTCCTTAGAGCCAATCAGAGGGCTCCCAGGCCCTCTGACGGCAGCCAATCACAGAGGGGGACCCTGGCCAGCCCCTACCCTATAAATAGCGGCCGCCATGTTACGTTTCTCCGTCCTTGCCTGAGACTTGCATAGAGAGAGTTGCTCCTTTGTGCTTTGGCTTAGCAAGAGCTTTATTGTGGTCATTTACCTAGCGTTTTTGCTCACATACACCTCCTATACACACCTATATTGTTGTTAGTTAGTTAGACATTGTATTTTAGTTAGTAGCTTTTGTGTTACATAGAGACAGGCCAGCTGCTGCAGGCTTACAGCTTTAGGCCTCAGGGCCTGCCTGTGTGGGCAGCTGTCCTCCTGTCCTCTGTTTATTTCTCTCTATTCTATACCAGTATTTCTGCTGTCCTTTACTACTGATTGTATTAGTATTGTAGTTATATACTGTAACTGTACTAGGACACTCACTGTCACTGTTCATAGGCTACTAGCTGCTCCTGCGTGTGTGCACTCACTGTCTGTGTACACACTACACACACTCTATTTCCAAGTTCTGATAACTGATTGATTATTGTAATTGAATATTGTAATTAGTTAGTTGTACTCACTGTTACTACTTACTGTACTAGGAGTCTAGGACACTCAGTCACTGTTCATAGGCTACTAGCTCCTGCGTGTGTGCACTCACTGTCTGTGTACACACTACACACACTCTATTTCCTTCTGATAACTGATTGATTATTGTAATTAGTTAGTTGTACTTACTGTTACTACTTACTGCACTAGGAGTCTAGGACACTCAGTCACTGTTCATAGGCTACTAGCTCCTGCGTGTGTGCACTCACTGTCTGTGTACACACTACACACACTCTATTTCCTTCTGATAACTGATTGATTATTGTAATTAGTTAGTTGTACTTACTGTTACTACTTACTGTACTAGGAGTCTAGGACACTCAGTCACTGTTCATAGGCTACTAGCTCCTGCGTGTGTGCACTCACTGTCTGTGTACACACTACACACACTCTATTTCCTTCTGATAACTGATTGATTATTGTAATTAGTTAGTTGTACTTACTGACTGTTACTACTTACTTACTTACTGTACTAGGGACACTCACTCAGTCACTGTTCATAGGCTAGCTCCTGCGCGTGTTTGCGCGTGCGTGCACTCACTGTCTGTAGTGTACACACACTAAATTTACTTGTGATTACTACTGATTATTGTAACTGCTAGTTGTACTTCCTGACTGTTACTACTTACTTACTGTACTAGGGACACTCACTCAGTCACCTCACCCACCAACCCACTCCATTAAAGTACCCCACTTTTCACCCGCCCTTTTAAAAAACTTTTGTCTATACGCCCAAAACATCGAAGATGTCTGGAAGTGGCAGCCAGCGCGGTTTGGGCAAGGGGAAGGGCAGCAAGGGAATCAGGAGGAGAGGGAGCAGCATTGTGGCAAGCCGCAGGCGCGGGCGCGCCACCATGCACAGTTCCGCAGCAGCAGCAGCAGCGTCAGTGGCTAACATTCCTCCCATAGCCACTGGCCGTGGACGCCTTGGGCGCCGCCCAGCAGGAGCATCTGCAACTCACGCTGCAGAGACACAGCAGCAGCAGCGTGTAGCACCTGCTCCGATTTTCCTCCAGCCGGGTCGGAAACGTCCCATTGAGGAAAAGCATGCAGACACTGTGGTGCAACTCATGACGGAGGATGAGCAGCCCGCCATCAGCTCTGCATCTGAGGCCTCCACCCTCACCACCACCACCACCACCCCTGTTCGCAGCAGCCGCCCAGCAGGGTCTGGGGAGGAGGCCAGTTCACCGTCACTCGCCGACCTGTCATTCAGCAGTCTTTTGACCCCAGGCATCATGAGTAAATTGTCTGCTGTTGTTGGCGATCTTGAGGAGGAGATGCTGATGGGCACTTTGGGGGATGAGGGATTGGACAGCAAGACTGTGGCGACAGTCAAGCAGCCCATCCATGCATCAGGAGAGGAGTTTGGGGGGTCCTCATCCCAGCAGGACATGTTTCAGGAGGGGGAGGATGTTGATGAGCCGGTGACAGACAGAGACTGGGTGCCACCACCTCCAGGGGATGTCGTCCTCAGCAGCTCTGAGGAGGAGGAGGAGGATGCTCTTGTGGGCCTTGCAAGGAGGCGCATCATTGCAAGCATTGGCAGCAGCAGTAGGCAGGTCCCACAGCCTGCTGGTGTCTCAGGCTCAGCAGCAGCAGCAGCAGCATCTGCCAGTACCACCACCAGCCGCACCCAAGCCCCCCAAGCCCCACCCCCAACCACCACAGGGAGACAGGCAGCAGCGCTTCCATGCCGTAGGGGGATGTTTCTGTCACCAATCTGGCGCTTTTTCACCATGCCCACAGTGTACAGCAAGTACGCCACTTGCAACCACTGTCAGCGGAAGTTGAGCAGAGGTGCAGACCCCTTAAAGTTCTGCACCAGCTCGCTCATCAACCACCTTGCTGCGAAACATTTCCACCAGCATCAGGAGTTCCAGAGGCTGAAGGCATCTGGTGCTGGCAGTGGCACCACACCCATCACTGCACAGCCTTCAGCAGCAGCAGCAACAGCAGCCACCCGCCCTCCTGCTCCTCCAGCAGCACCAGCAGGAGTGCGGAAACGCACTGCTCCTCCCCCCTCTGCAACTCCTGCCGCCGACACTGAGGCCTGTTCTGGCAGCCAGTCCTCAGTGGCCTCCTCCGCTGTGTCTGCTGATTCCCGTGCCAGCAAAAGGCCACGCCAGAGCCTTTTGAGCGAGTCCTTCCAGGGGGTGGTTAGGGCTCTGCCTCCCAGCAGCCGTCGCGTGCGGCAGCTGAACGGCTTGCTGGCACGGGCCATGTGCTCCCAACTCCTGCCGTACACGCTCGTGCAGGAGGGGAGCGACATTCGTGCGCTGCTTGCTTGCGCAGCCCCAGACTGGCAGCTCCCCAGCAGACACTTTTTCTCCCGCAAGGCCATTCCTGCACTGCACCGCTTTGTGATGGCCAATGTGGAGCGAGGGCTGGAGCACGCGGTTGGTGAAAGGGTCCACGTCACCATGGACTCCTGGAGCAGCCGCTTCGGGACAGGCCGCTACCTGTCCTTCACTGTCCACTGGGTCAGCTTGGTGGAAGGGGGTGAGGATGGGAGAGCAGCAGCGGGCACAGCAGCAGCAGCAACACAGTGGGTGGTGCCACCCCGCAGGGTCAGGGGAACTGCAGCAGGTTCCTCCGATCCTCTGCCATCCTCCGGCACACCTGGCCAAACCCCCCGCCTCAGCAGCAGCGTGAAGGCCCGCCACTGCCAAGCGCTGCTGCACTTGGTCAGCCTTGGGAAGACCAAGCTGACGGCAACCCATGTGTTGGCCAAACTCCAGGAGCAGGAGAGGATTTGGCTGACCCCCAGAGGCCTCAGAGTCGGAGAGGTGGTGGCCGACAATGGGGCCAATCTGGTTGCCGCAATAGACAGGGGAAACCTGACCCACATCCCTTGTCTTGCCCACGTGCTGAACCTGGTAGTGCAGAAGTTCTTGCGCACCTACCAGGGGATGGGCGAACTGCTGGAAACGGCAAGGAACGTTGTGCGTCACTTCCGGCGCTCGGCTGCAGCCTGTGCGAGCCTGGAAGACGTGCAAAAGGAGCTGGATCTGCCACGCCATCGGCTGATCCTTGACGTTCCGACTCGCTGGAACTCCACCCTGGCGATGTTGGAGCGTCTGGTTGAACAGAAGCGCGCTGTCAAACAGTACCTTGCCCTGGCCACTGTTTCCGCCGCTCAGAGAAGGGACAAGACCAGCAACATCCCGTCCATCGTCCCCGATGATGACTGGAGGCACATGCAGCAGGTGTGCTTAGTGCTGGCTCCCTTTCTGCAGGCCACTAACATGGTGAGCAGGGACCATGCTATGGTCTGCGAGTGGGTGCCCCTGGTTTGCCTGCTGAACAGGGCCCTCGATGCTTTGCTGGAACAGGGAGCGGCAGCCTTGGACCAGCAGGAGCGGCAAGCAGCTGCACAGTCCACCTCTGAGGGGGAGGAGGAGGAGGACTTGGTGGAGGTCCCTGACCTTGCTGCTGATGAGGGGGAGCAGCACAGTGCAGCTGAGTTGGTGCGGGGGTGGAGAGAGGATGAGGCTGACGAGGCAGAGGAGGAGGATGAGGACAGCAGCACTGCCGTCGATGTGCCAGCAGACGTGGCCCGCCTCTTCCCAATGGCAGCGCACATGCTGACGTGCCTGCGCAGAGACCCCAGGGTGATCCAGATGAAGCAGAGGGAGGACATCTGGATCAGCATGATGTTGGACCCACGCCTCAAGGGGAAGTTGAGCCAGTTCCTGCCGCCTGCAGGAGGAGACCCAGCGCAACAAATAAGTAGCTTGCAGCAGGCCCTTGTTGAGCGCTTGGAGGAAGCCTTCCCCCAGCCTTCCACCCCCACTGTCCAGCAGCCAGCACAGAGGCAGCAGCAGGTGCCTGCATCCAGCAGCAAGCGCCCCACAGACCTGCTGTCTCTCAGCCACGAGCTCTACAGGACTGTAGAGGCTCCGGCAGCAGTGACTAGAGAGGAGGTGCATGCAGCAGCATCCTCCACCGGTCACAGCCAGCGCCTGACCCGCATGGTGGCTGACTACATGGGGTCCTACAGCGGGCTTGACAGCGATGCCCCTGTTGATCCCATGGAGTATTGGGTCAAGCGCCTGGAGATCTGGAGCGAGCTGGCGCAGTACGCCCTGGAAGTGCTGTCCTGCCCCCCTTCCAGCGTGCTGTCCGAGCGCTGCTTCAGTGCAGCTGGTGGTGTGGTCACCGAGAAACGCTCACGTCTGTCTCACAAGTCTGTGGACAGACTGACGTTTCTCAAGATGAACCAGGTGTGGGTGGAAGGCGAGTTCCTGGCCCCTGTTGTCGGCGAGAGGGGGACATGAACTGGCTAAGAACCATCGTTAATGTGCCTTACCACCCTTTACCACCTCCTGGCTCCTGCTCACTAAGCCAGCCTGGTTCACTTTGACTATTAAGTCGCCTGCAGCCACACATTTTACACCTACAGTGGGCTGCGTACTGCCCTTCTGCTGTCTGTCTGTGTTTCCCACTGCCAGGGTACACAGATTTACCTTCTGCTGCCACTCTGCCACCAGCTATTACGTCAAAAAATAGCTATATCTGTGTAATTGGTTGTAAAACAAAAACTACAAAACCATAAAAAAAAAAAAAAAAAGATTTAATTTTTCTGAGGTGCCCGGGTTGAAAACTGTGTTGTCCCAGTTGTGTATTGGACACAATGTGGGCTACACGACCGCTGTCTGGGACCTCCTGCCTGCTGTGTTTATTTACAGCCCTGGTATCACCGCTAGGTACCAGGGCTATTATGTCACGCTGCCTGCCTGCTGCCACACTCACACTACTCCTCCATTCCAGTGCTGGGCCGAAATTACGCATTAGCGTAATTACGCATCGTAATTCACTACAAATGCACCGTAAGCGTTACGTGTAAGGTTACGGTATTACGCGTAATTAATTACGCGTAGATCGCAGGGTTACGTTTTACGCGTAACAAATTACGCGTAAGACAGTAAACTCCCATTGAAATTACACAGTCTGCCGTAATCGCGTAATATTACGCTCCCGTATAATATAAAAAAGCCGCCGACTTTAAGGGTTAATAGCAAAGCCCCCTTAAGTGCTAAGAGCCTCAAATTTGGAGAATATATTAAGGAGATCAGAAGGAATAAGAGGAAAATTTTTTTTTTCAAAAAGACCTTATAGTTTTTGAGAAAATCGATGTTAAAGTTTCAAAGGAAAAATATATACATTTAAAAACCCGCCGACTTTAACGGTTAATAGCAAAGCCTGCTTAAAATTTAGGAACACCAAATTCACAGGGTATATTAAGGGGATCAGTGGGAATAAGAGGAAAAATTTTTTTTTCAAAAAGACCTTATAGTTTTTGAGAAAATCGATTTTTAAGTTTCAAGGGCGAAAATGTCTTTTAAATGCGGAAAATGTCAGTTTTTTTTGCACAGGTAACAATAGTGTTTTATTTTCATAGATTCCCCCAAGTGGGAAGAGTTTTACTTACTTCGTTCTGAGTGTGGGAAATATAAAAAAAAAACGACGTGGGGTCCCCCCTCCCAGACCTCTTTAACCCCTTGTCCCCCATGCAGACTGGGATAGCCAGAATGCGGAGCACCGGCCGCGTGGGGCTCCGCACCCTGACTATACCAGCCCGCATGGTCCATGGATTGGGGGGTCTCGGAAGGGGAGGGGCAGCCAAGCTTTCCCCTCCCCCTCCGAGCCCTTGTCCAATCCAAGGACAAGGGGCTCTTCTCCACCTCCGATGGGCGGTGGAGGTGGAGGCCGCGATTTCCTGGGGAGGGGTTCATGGTGGCATCTGGGAGTCCCCTTTAAAAAGGGGTCCCCCAGATGCCCACCCCCCTCCCAGGAGAAATGAGTATAGAGGTACTTGTAGTACCCCTTACCCATTTCCTTTAAGAGTTAAAAGTAAATAAACACACAAACACATAGAAAAAGTATTTTAATTGAACAAAAAACATAACCACGAAAAAAGTCCTTTAATATTCTTAATTAACCATTAATACTTACCTGTCCCTTTAAAAGCCAGTTCCCACGCAATATCCTCGGAAATATACTAATCAGTTACAATGTAACAAAGTTATTACAATGTAACAACTTTGTTACTTTGTAACACCACCGCACCCGACGTCACTCGCCGCTCACCCGCCGGCCGCCGCATACACTCTAAGTCCCCGCCGGCTCCCGCCGTCCACTCCGCCCACACCTGTCACCCATATACATGCTGGCACCCATGGGTGCCAGCATGTATATAGGTGACATGTGGGAGAGGCGGGGAGGGCAGCGGAGCCGGCGGGGACTTAGCGTCCCTTCACCCGACAGAGCTCTGAGCTATATTAGCTCAGAGCTCTCCAAAGCATCTTTGTATTTGGGCTCCAAGGAGCCCCATTGGTCCTTAGCAGACCAATGGGGTTCCTTCAAATCAGAAGGAACCCCATTGGTCTGCTAAGGACCAATGGGGCTCCTTGGAGCCCAAATACAAAGATGCTTAGAGAGCTCTGAGCTATAGCTCAGAGCTCTGTCGGGTCCTGCAGCGCAGACGTGGCGGCGGCGGCGGCGGTGAGTGACGTCGGGTGCGGTGGTGTTACAATGTAACAAAGTTGTTACATTGAATAACTTTGTTACATTGTAACTGATTAGTATATTTCCGAGGATATTGCGTGGGAACTGGCTTTTAAAGGGACAGGTAAGTATTAATGGTTAATTAAGAATATTAAAGGACTTTTTTCGTGGTTATGTTTTTTGTTCAATTAAAATACTTTTTCTATGTGTTTGTGTGTTTATTTACTTTTAACTCTTAAAGGAAATGGGTAAGGGGTACTACAAGTACCTCTATACTCATTTCTCCTGGGAGGGGGGTGGGCATCTGGGGGACCCCTTTTTAAAGGGGACTCCCAGATGCCACCATGAACCCCTCCCCAGGAAATCGCGGCCTCCACCTCCACCGCCCATCGGAGGTGGAGAAGAGCCCCTTGTCCTTGGATTGGACAAGGGCTCGGAGGGGGAGGGGAAAGCTTGGCTGCCCCTCCCCTTCCGAGACCCCCCAATCCATGGACCATGCGGGCTGGTATAGTCAGGGTGCGGAGCCCCACGCGGCCGGTGCTCCGCATTCTGGCTATCCCAGTCTGCATGGGGGACAAGGGGTTAAAGAGGTCTGGGAGGGGGGACCCCACGTCGTTTTTTTTTTATATTTCCCACACTCAGAACGAAGTAAGTAAAACTCTTCCCACTTGGGGGAATCTATGAAAATAAAACACTATTGTTACCTGTGCAAAAAAAACTGACATTTTCCGCATTTAAAAGACATTTTCGCCCTTGAAACTTAAAAATCGATTTTCTCAAAAACTATAAGGTCTTTTTGAAAAAAAATTTTTTCCTCTTATTCCTTCTGATCTCCTTAATATATTCTCCAAATTTGAGGCTCTTAGCACTTAAGGGGGCTTTGCTATTAACCCTTAAAGTCGGCGGCTACCTAACATTGATCCATGCGTCAACTTTTCCGCTTGGCAGCATGACCTTACGCATTAATTGCTAGCAGGATTTTACGAGTAAGTCTATAACGTAATAACCTGCACTACGGTATACTTACGCGTAATTGCGTAAGTGCTATGCGTAATTATGGACATGTACCGAAATTTACTGTCTATGCCGTAAGCGTAATTTCGTAATGCGTAATAGCGTAAAATTACGCGTAATGATCCGTAAGCGTAGCTTTCTCCATTACGACCAGCACTGCTCCATTCCTCCTGCTGATGCTGCTGTCTGTCTGTGTTTCCCAACGCCAGGGTACACAGATTTACCTTCTGCTGCCACTCTGCCACCAGCTATTACGTCAAAAAATAGCTATATCTGTCTGTGTAATTTGTTGTAAAAACAAAACTACAAAACCATAAAAAAAAAAAAAGGTTTAATTTTTCTGAGGTGCCCGGGTTGAAAACTGTGTTGTCCCAGTTGTGTATTGGACACAATGTGGGCTGCACGACCGCTGTCTGGGACCTCCTGCCTGCTGTGTTTATTTACAGCCCTGGTATCACCGCTAGGTACCAGGGCTATTATGTCACGCTGCCTGCCTCATTGACTGCCTGCTGCCACACACTCATCCTCCTCCTCCTGCTGCTGAATTTACCTCCTGCTGTCTGTGTGTTTCCACTGCCAGGGAGCACATACAATGGTGCTTCCAACATGCGTGCGCCACCAGCTATTTGTTACGCTCAAAAATAGCTGCATTTCTTTAAAAAAAAAAAATTTGAAAAGAGAAATAAGTGAAGAAGAAGACGATATAGAAGAAGATGAAGAAGATGAAGAAGAAGAAGAAGATGAAGAAGAAGAAGAAGATGAAGAAGAAGAAGATGAAGAAGAAGAAGAAGAAGAAGAAGATGAAGAAGAAGAAGAAGATGAAGATGAAGAAGATGAAGAAGATGAAGAAGAAGATGAAGAAGAAGAAGATGAAGATGATGAAGAAGAAGAAGATGATGAAGATGATGAAGAAGAAGAAGATGAAGAAGATGAAGAAGAAGAAGATGATGAAGAAGAAGATGAAGAAGAAGATGAAGAAGAAGAAGATGAAGAAGAAGAAGATGAAGAAGATGAAGAAGTTGAAGATGAAGAAGATGAAGAAGAAGAAGAAGATGAAGAAGATGAAGAAGATGAAGAAGAAGATGAAGAAGAAGAAGAAGATGAAGAAGATGAAGATGAAGATGAAGATAAAGATGAAGAAGATGAAGAAGAAGATGAAGAAGAAGATGAAGAAGATGAAGAAAAAGAAGATGAAGAAGAAGAAGATGATGATGAAGAAGATGAAGAAGAAGAAGAAGAAGAAGACAATATAAAAGAAGAAGAAGAAGATATAGAAGAAGATATAGAAGAAGAAGATATAGAAGAAGAAGATATAGAAGAAGAAGAAGAAGAAGATATAGAAGATAAAGAAGAAGAAGAAGAAGAAGTATATACAGTACTGAACAAATTTCTGGACACAACTTCTCTTTTCAACTTTTTTTTTTTAAAGGAACATCCCCACATAATCACTTGCTGTTGTTACTTGGAAAAAAAGAGGTTTCTTGCATCATTCACCCTCAAAACAAGTGTTGGAAGCTATTTAAGGCCATTTCGAATAGTCAGCTCGAATAATGAGCTCGAATACCGACTCGAATAGTGAGCTCGAATTCCGAGGTCGAATCGAATAGTAAAAATTATTCGACTCGAATATTCGACTGATCTCGAATAATTTACTATTCGAATTCGACCTAACTCGAATTTTGAAAAGGGGTATTTGAGCACCACTAGTTTCACCAGCGATGTTGCACACCACAGATTCCTCCGGAATATATTAGATATCCTGAGGTCGCAGAGACTCGCCAAAGAGGAGTCCAGTAGGATATTGACATGAAAGAGATGTACGGCACATCTAAGTGTAAACCGTCTTTATTACATAACAAGTAAAACAATTTAAAAACAAGGATAAAAGAAACTCACATACAGGGCCCGTGCACTGGGAACCCCGAAAAAGCCTTTTTCTCCCCTGATGACACAAGATTGCGAAACCGGTCGGGAAGGCGACAGGCGGCACCATTTTATTTGAGGTCTTCTATTGACCATTTTATGTGCGCTACTTTTTCGGGGTTCCCAGTGCACGGGCCCCGTATGTGAGTTTCTTTTATCCTTGTTTTTAAATTGTTTTACTTGTTATGTAATAAAGATGGTTTACACTTAGATGTGCCGTACATCTCTTTCATGTCACTATCCTACTGGACTCCTCTTTGGCGAGTCTCTGCGACCTCAGGATATCTAATATATTCCGGAGGAATCTGTGGTGTGCAACATCGCTGGTGAAACGACACCATTTGAAAGTTCTGCGGACCATCTATAAAACTCGTTTACAACCTTATAATGTGGGTTGTTGGAATCTGGTAAGCCTTGCTTCTTTACCTTTTTGTTCGAAGATCCTGTATACCAGAAAATGACGAAAGCTGTATTACTATAGACCTGCGCTGACTTTATATATTCATTGCTTGTGTGGACTTTTGGACATTGTCCTTCTCGGCTGCGGTCGCCTTCTGCCTTGGCGCTGACACTTGTTGTTTAGAGATGGCCGAACTGTTCACCGGCGAACTTCTGAGGTTCGCAATCGCGGAGAACTGCAAACTTTTGCGGAAGTTTGATTCGCCCCATAGTGCATCATTAGGGTCAACTTTGACACTCTACATCACAGTCAGCAGGCACATTGTAGCCAATCAGGCTACACTCCCTCCTGGAGCCCAACCCCCCCTTATAAAAGGCAGGCAGCATCAGGCATTGGACTCACTCATGTGCCTGCAGTAGAGAAGCGAGAGCTGCTGCAGAGAGAGCTATAGGGAAATCTTAGTTAGGCTCTTGTAGGCTTGTTAGCTTGCTCCTTGCTGATTCTTATTGCTAAAAAAGCACCCCTCAACAGCCTTTTTGAGAGCTAATCTTGTTCTTGTGATCTATTTTTTTTTGTGTGTGTGTGTCGCATGGACACTTGTGTTGCATAGACAGCCTAGGTAATTCCTACGGTGCCACTGCCAGGCCCAGCACATTCAGTGACTACCTGTGTGTGTGACAGGCAGCTGCACATTTGTAATCCCAATCACTGCACCTGTTCACTGTTCAGTGCACCTACCTACCTATACCTATGTGAGCGCACCCATTGTTAATACCACCAGTCATTGCACCTGTTCAGGGTACCTGCCTGTGTGTGTGTGACAGGCAGCTGCACATTCGTAATCCCAATCACTGCACCTGTTCACTGTTCAGTGCACCTACCTACCTACCTACGTGAGCGCAAGCAGTGTAATATCAGTCATTGCACCTGTTCAGGGTAGCTGTGTGCATGTGTGACAGGCAGCTGCACATTTGTAATTCCAATCACTGCACCTGTTCACTGTTCAGTGCACCTACCTACCTACCTACGTGAGCGCAAGCAGTGTAATATACCCCCAGTCATTGCAACTGTTCACGGTACCTGTGTGTGACAGGTGCACATTTGTAATACCAATCCCTGCATACCTATTCACTGCACCTGTGTGACCACACGCTGTTTAGTATACCAGTCCGTGCACACTTGTTAACTACACCTGTGTGACAGCTGCACATTGCATTGTAATACCAGTCACTGCTACCTTTCACTGCACCTGTGTGACTGCACAATGTATTAGTCAAGTCAGTGCATACCTTTCACTTAATCCCCCCGATATGGACAAAACAGGTAGAGGCAGAGGCAGGGGCAGACCCAGAGGAAGGCCACCCGGCAGGTCTGTTCGAGGTCGTGCTGACATGATTTCGTGCTGCCCTGGCCCAAAGTACAGTGCTCAGAAGAAAGCACATCCCATCAACTCCCAAGATTGTCAGGACGTGGTTGACTATTTAACACAGAACACCTCATCTTCCGCAGCCGCCAGCGCTACTCCAGGTACCACATCCGCTATATTTGACACTTCGCAGGAATTATTTGGTGGGGAAATCACTGATTCACAGCCATTATTGTTACAACAAGATGAAGGCGCTAAGCAAGTTACACCACCTCATATGTCTGATTTAGGCAACACTATGGTCGTAAGGTATGAGGAAGAGGATGATGAAGTACCTGCTGTTGGTGCAGTTTTAGAGGTGTCTGATACAAGCGAAGCTTTGGTGGATGATTATGATGATGATACTGCCATGGATGCCATGTGGGATCCTAAGAGACACGATGACCAAGGGGACAGTTCAAAGGGGGAGTCAAAGAGGATTAGGAGGAGATGAGTTGCTGAAAGAAGCAGGGGGAGCTCATTGTCAGAAACAGCTGGTGGCAGTGTCCTTCACAATGTATCGCCACCTATGGACAGCCAGCCAACATGCCCTTCAACGTCAGCTGCTGACGCCACCATAGTGCCCACACCCCAGGGGGGCTCAGTGGTGTGGAAATGTTTTAGTGTGTATGCCAAAGATCAGAGCAATGCCATCTGTACTCTCTGCCACCAAAAATTAAACCGTGGAAAGGCCAACACCCACGTAGGGACAACTGCCTTACGAAGGCACATGCTGAAAAGGCACAAACTGCAATGGGAAGACCACCTGAGCAAAAGCAGCACACAAAAGCAAAGCCACCCTCCTTCTCCTCATCCTCCTTCAGGTGCATCATCTTCTTCAGCCGCTTTCTCCCTTGCACCTTCACAATCACAGCCAACCTCCTCCATTCCGCCTCTCACTTTGAGCAGTTCCTGCTCCTCTGCCCACAGCAGCAGCCAGGTATCCGTGAGGGCAATCTTTGAGCGGAAGAAGCCAATGTCTACCTGTCACCCCCTTGCCCGGCATCTGACAGCTGGCTTGGCTGAACTGTTATCCCACCAGCTGTTACCACACCAACTGGTGGACTCTGAGGCCTTCCGAAAACTTGTGGCCATTGGGACACCGCAGTGGAAGATACCAGGCCGCAATTATTTCTCCAAAAAGGCGATACCCAAACTGTACTGTGAAGTTGAGAGGCAAGTGGTGTCATCTCTGGCACACAGGGTTGGGTCAAGGGTCCATCTGACCACGGATGCCTGGTCTGCCAAGCACAGTCAGGACAGGTACATTACTTACACAGTCCATTGGGTCAACCTGGAGACCGCTGGCAAGCAGGGAGTACGAGGCTGTGCAGCAGACCTAGTGACACCTCCACGGCTTGCAGGTAGGCCTGCTGCCACCTCCTCTCCTTCTCCTCCTACTCCTGCTACATCCTCTTCACTGTCGTTCTCCTCCTCTTCCTTGGTGATTGGCAATTCAACTCTACTGGTGCTGCGATCATCTCTCCAGCTACACAGACCCAGCTCCCCAGGGCCTATGCTGCATGCCAGGTACGACGGTGTCACGCCATCTTAGACATGTCTTGCCTCAAAGCGGAGAGTCACACTGGAGCAGCTCTCCTGGCTCCTCTGAACAAACAGGTGGATCAGTGGCTGACCCCGCACCAACTGGAGATCCGCAATGTGGTGTGTGACAACGGCAGCAATCTCATTTCGGCTTTGAATTTGGGAAAGTTGACACATGTACCCTGCATGGCACATGTGCTCAATCTCGTAATTCAGAGTAGTGTAGTGGGGGTGTCTCAGCACCTTGCAGGGAAAAAAATATAGGAGACAAATACGGGAGCCCAATAGTGTAGTATATTAGTATGCAATTGAAAAAAGAAATTTCAATAAATTACTACTCACAAAAGGAGGTTGCAAGGGCAACCAACCGTAGGAAGCAGGTGGAGACCATAAACCCGACTCCACTCGGGGTAGTCCCAGCCGGGACCTGGATGTGGTCGCTCTCCTTGAAAAAGTAGGGACAGGTGTCCACTGTGGGGCACCCACAGGTGGTCTGTCACCACCCCTCAAACACAGATTGTTTGGGGGTATAGCTATGCACAATTGAAGGTAAAGAGGCGCCCTGGTTGAAATAAAAGCATCTAAAAACAGCTTAAAATCGAGGAAATAATATGAGGTGGCTTACCTCAATAACGAAATCCTTGTATATGGCAAAAGATTTTTATTTAGCACAGGCAACGCGTTTCGCGGGTCCAAGCCCGCTTCATCAGGCCAATAAAAGTGCCTACAATAGTGAAAGAGCTCCTCAGTATAACTATATCGACCGCGTTATAGGTTAATACAATGAATACTTATGCATTATACATTTATATCCCAATAGTATACATACCACTGGGTTAAATGAAAACGATCGAATGATTCGATAGATCCATCAATCAGAAAAACGATTTTTCAAAAAAGTAAATTTAACCTAATTTAAGGATCTAGACTGCCGATCTAAAATGGGAGATGGTAAATATGCAAATGCAGTGTTCAGCTGCATTTGAAGGTATTTATATAATGTTCAAAAATCAACAGTCCATGGGCCTGATTCACAAAGCCACGCAAACCATCCAGCACGGGTGCGCCAAACAGCCAGCACGCGAAGCGCCGCCCGCGGCCTCCCGCACGCGCAAAACGCCGCGACCCACGCGACCGCGGCAAAACGCGTTTGCAATAGTCCGCAACCGCGCGAATCGCGGCACCCCACGCGCGCAAAAGCCCGCGAACGGCACCCCACGCGCCAACCACCCAGCACACCCGCGCCAAACAGCCCGCACGCCCCCGCGAACCAAGCCCACATGCCCAAAATTTCCATATGCTGGAGGAGGTTTTTATAACAAAAATTAATTAAAAACTAAAGTTATAAAATATATATATATACAGATATACATACACATACATACATACATATATATATACACACATATACATATACATGCAGCCACAAATTAAATTAATAATAAAATAATAATAATAGTACTAATAATGCACAAATTACATATGCAAGAATCCAGCATTCATAGTACAGTATAGGAGATATTTATCTTGCCCGTGAATATATAGCTTATAAGATAGACTAAAGTGCATATATCAATCTAAAAAAAGGGGGAACAATTATCACAAGACTTGGCCAGGTATAAATAGACATGTGTCTGACACTAACTGACACTTTAAGAATACCTGGTCATTGATATCATAAAAACAGCAAAAAACTGTGCATAGTTTAAACAGCAGGGGGAGCGCTTCATATAACTGTAATAATGGGAGTAAGCTTGACTTACCAAATGAACAAGTCGATATGGCAAAGGGAGCCTCTAATGGAGACTCTGAAGAGCTGCAATATATATTAGCTTTGCTAATCTCTGCAGCTGCAGTAATGAGAGCTCAACGAGGGGTGGATCAGATGTTCAGAGGGTGGGATGACATCACATAAGATGATGACTTCCGCAGGAAGTTGTGGCGCCGCCATCTTGGTTTAGGGCATTGATATATATATTGTGGGAAACTCGCCAGTGCTCATGTATGTTAGACATAACAGCAGCTGAAAGAACCCTGTTGCTGTTCTGTCACTAGATGGCAGCAAAGTGCACAATGTTTCTATTAGTAGGGTAATACAGCGTTTTCTTAGATTAGGCAAATAGAAATAAATACATTTTCTCATGACTTAATTTTGTGCTAATGTGCATATAGATATTCAGTGTGTGATCCTGCTTAACCCTTTGGGGATCTATTTTTCAGAGATAAAGAAATAAAAGGTTTTACATATAGCCTGATTTTTTTTTTTTTTTTTTTTGGGGGGGGGGGGGGGGGGGGGAGGAATGAGGGGGGGGGGGTCTGGGTAACAGGGCAGAAAATAGAGAGGAGGAAGGGAAAAAAGATAAAGTGAAGAAAATTGTATGTGAAGGGAAGACAGTGGAATTATGGGGGTAAGTGATAAAACTCTGTGGGCTGTGAAGGTAATATGGTTATTAGTAATTATGCTCCAGACACTCGTTTAGGCCCTCTGGTTTGAGTGTTCTGAGTTTAAAAATCCAGAACATCTCCCTTGCCCGTAAACGGGACATACGGTCTGTTTGGGAAGAGATGTCTGTGATATGCTCAATTGGTGTAAAAGCAAACAGTTTGGGGTCGGAATTATGAAACTCAGCGAAATGTCTAGACAGACTGTGTTTGGCAAATGATTTTTGGATATTTCTTCTATGTTGTCCTAGTCTTGCTCTGATTTGCTGACTAGTGCGCCCTACATATTGTTTATTGCAGGGGCATGTGATGAGATAAATGATGTGTGTGGTGCTGCAACTGAAGGAATGGGTGAGGTTGAATGTCTCATTAGTAACGGTGCATGTGAACGAAAGGATGCCCGGATGAAGGTAGTCGCATGCCAAGCATTTTGGCGATCTGCATCTTTGTATGTTTGGGACAGTATGGGAGTCTCGTATGGGGGCATTTAATGCTCGAGGTCTACTTGGGGCTAGGATGTTCTTTAAAGTTTTGGCTCTTCTAAAAATTAGCTTCGGTTTCTCTTCAAGCTTAGGACAGAGGTATGGATCTTTTAGTAAGGTTGGCCAATATTTGTTCACAACAGATCTGATATTCTTGTGATTGGAACTGAATCGGGTAATGAAAGAAGGTTGGCTAATCTTGGTCTGGTCTTTGTCTTTCGTTTGTGTTTCTAAAAGTGATTTTTGGTCTAAAGTTCTTGCTCGCTGTCTGGCTGACTTTATTAATGGTTTGGGAAAAGATCGATCTAGGAATTTTTTCTCTAGGTTGTCTGCTTGAGTGTCGAAAGTGGGCAAGTCTGTACAGTTTTTTCGTATTCGTCTAAATTGGCCGAATGGTATGTTTGTTTTCCAAGGTTTATGATGCGAACTCCCATAATGGACATAGGAGTTCGCATCTACCTTCTTGAAAAAAGTCTTGGATTTTATAATGTTATTTTCAATATACAGTGTGACGTCTAGAAAATCAATGGTTTGTGGATGGGTATTCATAGTGAATGTGAATCCCCAATCGTTATCGTTGAAAGAATTCACTAATTGATTGATAGTAGTCGTATCACCCTGCCAACATATAGAGACCCACATATAGAGACCTTCTATCTTTCTGTATTAGAGGAACTCCGACAGTTATGGTTTGTGGATGGGTATTCATAGTGAATGTGAATCCCCAATCGTTATCGTTGAAATAATTCACTAATTGATTGATAGTAGTCGTATCACCCTGCCAACATATAGAGGCCCACATATAGAGACCTTCTATCTTTCTGTATTAGAGGAACTCCGACAGTTAGAGAAAAATCAAGCTCCACCCAAGTTCAACCTTACCCGAGCAGAACAAACCGCTGTCAATTCTCTCAAAAAGAACACAGACATAATCATAAGAGCCGCTGACAAAGGGGGTGGGATTGTATTAATGAACACAACAGACTACATAGCAGAAGCACATAGGTTATTACATGATCCTACATATTATGCAATATTACCCAAGGATCCAACACATCAATTTAAATCCCAATATGAGAAATTAATAACCTCAGCACTTAAAGAAAACATCATTTCTAAAGAAGAAAAAGATTTCCTTATTACAGCAAATCCAAAACTACCTTTCTTTTATTTTCTTCCCAAGATACATAAATCAATACAAAATCCCCCAGGCCGTCCTATAATCTCAGGTATTGGATCACTCACCTCCTCCCTATCTGAATACATTGATTATTTCTTGCAAAAATATGTAATTTCACTCCCCTCCTATTTAAAGGATTCTAGCCAGCTCCTACAAGAACTCATGTCCATAGTATGGTTACCCAGTTACCATTGGGTAACACTGGATGTTACAGCGCTGTACACCAACATCAGACATGAAATTGGTTTACAGGCCCTAGCTCATTACCTATACCTAGATACCACCATGCCAATCCCTCAAAAGAATTTTCTCTTACATGCTACTGAATTCATACTTACTCACAATATTTTTTCATTCCAAGACACCATCTATTTACAGACCAGGGGCACAGCTAGGGGGGCAAATCTAGCTCCATCATATGCTAATTTAACAATGGGCCTCTTCGAGAAACTATTTTTTGACCAAAACCCTCTCCAAAGCCAGGTGATAAAATATTGGCGTTACATTGATGACATCATAATCATTTGGCAGGGTGATACGACTACTATCAATCAATTAGTGAATTCTTTCAACGATAACGATTGGGGATTCACATTCACTATGAATACCCATCCACAAACCATTGATTTTCTAGACGTCACACTGTATATTGAAAATAACATTATAAAATCCAAGACTTTTTTCAAGAAGGTAGATGCGAACTCCTATGTCCATTATGGGAGTTCGCATCATAAACCTTGGAAAACAAACATACCATTCGGCCAATTTAGACGAATACGAAAAAACTGTACAGACTTGCCCACTTTCGACACTCAAGCAGACAACCTAGAGAAAAAATTCCTAGATCGATCTTTTCCCAAACCATTAATAAAGTCAGCCAGACAGCGAGCAAGAACTTTAGACCAAAAATCACTTTTAGAAACACAAACGAAAGACAAAGACCAGACCAAGATTAGCCAACCTTCTTTCATTACCCGATTCAGTTCCAATCACAAGAATATCAGATCTGTTGTGAACAAATATTGGCCAACCTTACTAAAAGATCCATACCTCTGTCCTAAGCTTGAAGAGAAACCGAAGCTAATTTTTAGAAGAGCCAAAACTTTAAAGAACATCCTAGCCCCAAGTAGACCTCGAGCATTAAATGCCCCCATACGAGACTCCCATACTGTCCCAAACATACAAAGATGCAGATCGCCAAAATGCTTGGCATGCGACTACCTTCATCCGGGCATCCTTTCGTTCACATGCACCGTTACTAATGAGACATTCAACCTCACCCATTCCTTCAGTTGCAGCACCACACACATCATTTATCTCATCACATGCCCCTGCAATAAACAATATGTAGGGCGCACTAGTCAGCAAATCAGAGCAAGACTAGGACAACATAGAAGAAATATCCAAAAATCATTTGCCAAACACAGTCTGTCTAGACATTTCGCTGAGTTTCATAATTCCGACCCCAAACTGTTTGCTTTTACACCAATTGAGCATATCACAGACATCTCTTCCCAAACAGACCGTATGTCCCGTTTACGGGCAAGGGAGATGTTCTGGATTTTTAAACTCAGAACACTCAAACCAGAGGGCCTAAACGAGTGTCTGGAGCATAATTACTAATAACCATATTACCTTCACAGCCCACAGAGTTTTATCACTTACCCCCATAATTCCACTGTCTTCCCTTCACATACAATTTTCTTCACTTTATCTTTTTTCCCTTCCTCCTCTCTATTTTCTGCCCTGTTACCCAGACCCCCCCCCCTCATTCCTCCCCCCCCCCCCCCAAAAAAAAAAAAAAAAAAAATCAGGCTATATGTAAAACCTTTTATTTCTTTATCTCTGAAAAATAGATCCCCAAAGGGTTAAGCAGGATCACACACTGAATATCTATATGCACATTAGCACAAAATTAAGTCATGAGAAAATGTATTTATTTCTATTTGCCTAATCTAAGAAAACGCTGTATTACCCTACTAATAGAAACATTGTGCACTTTGCTGCCATCTAGTGACAGAACAGCAACAGGGTTCTTTCAGCTGCTGTTATGTCTAACATACATGAGCACTGGCGAGTTTCCCACAATATATATATCAATGCCCTAAACCAAGATGGCGGCGCCACAACTTCCTGCGGAAGTCATCATCTTATGTGATGTCATCCCACCCTCTGAACATCTGATCCACCCCTCGTTGAGCTCTCATTACTGCAGCTGCAGAGATTAGCAAAGCTAATATATATTGCAGCTCTTCAGAGTCTCCATTAGAGGCTCCCTTTGCCATATCGACTTGTTCATTTGGTAAGTCAAGCTTACTCCCATTATTACAGTTATATGAAGCGCTCCCCCTGCTGTTTAAACTATGCACAGTTTTTTGCTGTTTTTATGATATCAATGACCAGGTATTCTTAAAGTGTCAGTTAGTGTCAGACACATGTCTATTTATACCTGGCCAAGTCTTGTGATAATTGTTCCCCCTTTTTTTAGATTGATATATGCACTTTAGTCTATCTTATAAGCTATATATTCACGGGCAAGATAAATATCTCCTATACTGTACTATGAATGCTGGATTCTTGCATATGTAATTTGTGCATTATTAGTACTATTATTATTATTTTATTATTAATTTAATTTGTGGCTGCATGTATATGTATATGTGTGTATATATATATGTATGTATGTATGTGTATGTATATCTGTATATATATATATTTTATAACTTTAGTTTTTAATTAATTTTTGTTATAAAAACCTCCTCCAGCATATGGAAATTTTGGGCATGTGGGCTTGGTTCGCGGGGGCGTGCGGGCTGTTTGGCGCGGGTGTGCTGGGTGGTTGGCGCGTGGGGTGCCGTTCGCGGGCTTTTGCGCGCGTGGGGTGCCGCGATTCGCGCGGTTGCGGACTATTGCAAACGCGTTTTGCCGCGGTCGCGTGGGTCGCGGCGTTTTGCGCGTGCGGGAGGCCGCGGGCGGCGGTTCGCGTGCTGGCTGTTTGGCGCACCCGTGCTGGACGGTTTGCGTGGCTTTGTGAATCAGGCCCATGGACTGTTGATTTTTGAACATTATATAAATACCTTCAAATGCAGCTGAACACTGCATTTGCATATTTACCATCTCCCATTTTAGATCGGCAGTCTAGATCCTTAAATTAGGTTAAATTTACTTTTTTGAAAAATCGTTTTTCTGATTGATGGATCTATCGAATCATTCGATCGTTTTCATTTAACCCAGTGGTATGTATACTATTGGGATATAAATGTATAATGCATAAGTATTCATTGTATTAACCTATAACGCGGTCGATATAGTTATACTGAGGAGCTCTTTCACTATTGTAGGCACTTTTATTGGCCTGATGAAGCGGGCTTGGACCCGCGAAACGCGTTGCCTGTGCTAAATAAAAATCTTTTGCCATATACAAGGATTTCGTTATTGAGGTAAGCCACCTCATATTATTTCCTCGATTTTAAGCTGTTTTTAGATGCTTTTATTTCAACCAGGGCGCCTCTTTACCTTCAATTGTGCATAGCTATACCCCCAAACAATCTGTGTTTGAGGGGTGGTGACAGACCACCTGTGGGTGCCCCACAGTGGACACCTGTCCCTACTTTTTCAAGGAGAGCGACCACATCCAGGTCCCGGCTGGGACTACCCCGAGTGGAGTCGGGTTTATGGTCTCCACCTGCTTCCTACGGTTGGTTGCCCTTGCAACCTCCTTTTGTGAGTAGTAATTTATTGAAATTTCTTTTTTCAATTGCATACTAATATACTACACTATTGGGCTCCCGTATTTGTCTCCTATATTTTTTTCCCTGCAAGGTGCTGAGACACCCCCACTACACTACGTACCAATCCGGAGGATTCCACGAGTTCCTGCCGGAAGCATAGGAGGCAATCGGTTGAAGACCACACACGAACTTTTAATACCACGCAAAAATGGACAACCTAGATGAACGCTTTGTTCACCGTAATAAACTCTTTGAACAATTCAAACTCAGTAATCATAATCCTGAAGATAACACTTCAGAGGACATCACTGACCCCAAAGAGACTCTACCAGTCCCAAATTTAAAACCCATATTCTTTGAACTAGAGGGCTTATTAAAAAGTGAATTTTTTAATCAGGCTGATATAGCTATGCAAAAAACCTATATTGATGAAGGCATAGCTCCTGAGGGACTCCGAGTACTTGTTGAGACCTCTTTTCCGAATGATCTTATCTATACGGCGGACTGGTATATATATCTCCAATCATGCTCTGTTGGCATGATGGAGCGGATCATAACAAAAAGAGAAAGCTTATTATTGGAGCTGGCTGAAAAAATCGCCAATCTTAGAGAAAAACTTTCTCCTTATATTAACACCAAAGAATATCAGTCACTGTCCTTTTCACTCTCAAATAAACTTCATAAATTCGAAGCAGACATCATGGAGAGTAAGCTCAAAAAACTCAACCGAGATAGAGCTATATATGCCACACATACACAACACAAGAAGAAGCAATATAGGGATCCCAATCAAGGCGAACAGCCTGGTGGGCCACAACCTACACCGACTCCAAGAGCACCTGCTGATAACGACAACTCCCCTGCCCTCCCTGCCCCCCCTCCCAACCATCGCCCATACCGTCCACGACCATTACCACCCCGTTCACGCCATCCCCCCAGGCGCCAATTCCCACTAGCTGCCATCCACCCTCCAAAATCCCCCATCCCTTCCCTTCTTTCTTTACCCTGTCCCCCTCCTCCTCACTTTGTCCCACCTGCCCACCCGGTTCCCTCGGGCCACTCTCCACTGCTACACACACCTGTCCATCCTGCACCCTCCAGCCCCACCTCACAGTTGCCCTCACTCATTCCATCCACACAGCGTCCCACTCCTCTCCCTGTCAGTCCAGACACTGACCTGGGCATCAACCCTCATGACATCAGCACACACAGTGATACTCCCACAGACACTCCTATGTCCAGAACCCCACATCCCATTTCCAACCACATCACACACACTTCCCTACCCCCACCGCCACCATCCCTTGTGCCACACCCCCCAAAACCCAAACCCAGAACACACAGCACGATCACTGGTTATTATGCTATCACTCCAAATTCCAGTCATACTGCAGCTACCAACCACACCTCTAGTCAAAACCAGAGTTCCTCTTCCATATCTACATTCTCCTCATCTGAATCTGATACTCTTTCTTTTTTAGAGCTTCCCACTCTTCTAAACAAGGAACCACCTTTACGTCCCCTCATTTCAAGTCCCACGTCACTGAATCACGCCCCTCAATCAAAAACCTCCAAGGCCCAGAAAAGACCAGCACCCAGCCCAGAAAACGGGGGAGAAGGGGCATCAAAAAGAAGGGACATAACCGAAACCAAGTCCAATTAGCATCACCTCAATTTCCACGGAAGGCTGAATATAAGTCTATCTTCAATCTTTCGTCCCATCATCTTTCCCCTATAGAATGTAAAGTTCTAAATCGAGGTCTCTCTTTCTGTCCCACCAAAACATCCAATCTATTTGAGCTATTTGTGGACCTCAATTCCTTTGTGAGGAAACTTACACTAAAAAGATATTTTCTGATAAAAGACCTGAAAAAATCTAACCCAGCTGTGTCACCTAATTCACAGATTATATTCACCAATGAACCAATAGATTGCCCTGATGTCATTTTAGACCCAGACACATTCAGTGTGGAAAAATATATCCACACTGAATTTAAGAAACAATCACAATTTTACCCCACATCATATAGAGGCCCACATATAGAGACCTTCTATCTTTCTGTATTAGAGGAACTCCGACAGTTAGAGAAAAATCAAGCTCCACCCAAGTTCAACCTTACCCGAGCAGAACAAACCGCTGTCAATTCTCTCAAAAAGAACACAGACATAATCATAAGAGCCGCTGACAAAGGGGGTGGGATTGTATTAATGAACACAACAGACTACATAGCAGAAGCACATAGGTTATTACATGATCCTACATATTATGCAATATTACCCAAGGATCCAACACATCAATTTAAATCCCAATATGAGAAATTAATAACCTCAGCACTTAAAGAAAACATCATTTCTAAAGAAGAAAAAGATTTCCTTATTACAGCAAATCCAAAACTACCTTTCTTTTATTTTCTTCCCAAGATACATAAATCAATACAAAATCCCCCAGGCCGTCCTATAATCTCAGGTATTGGATCACTCACCTCCTCCCTATCTGAATACATTGATTATTTCTTGCAAAAATATGTAATTTCACTCCCCTCCTATTTAAAGGATTCTAGCCAGCTCCTACAAGAACTCATGTCCATAGTATGGTTACCCAGTTACCATTGGGTAACACTGGATGTTACAGCGCTGTACACCAACATCAGACATGAAATTGGTTTACAGGCCCTAGCTCATTACCTATACCTAGATACCACCATGCCAATCCCTCAAAAGAATTTTCTCTTACATGCTACTGAATTCATACTTACTCACAATATTTTTTCATTCCAAGACACCATCTATTTACATACCAGGGGCACAGCTATGGGGGCAAATCTAGCTCCATCATATGCTAATTTAACAATGGGCCTCTTCGAGAAACTATTTTTTGACCAAAACCCTCTCCAAAGCCAGGTGATAAAATATTGGCGTTACATTGATGACATCATAATCATTTGGCAGGGTGATACGACTACTATCAATCAATTAGTGAATTCTTTCAACGATAACGATTGGGGATTCACATTCACTATGAATACCCATCCACAAACCATTGATTTTCTAGACGTCACACTGTATATTGAAAATAACATTATAAAATCCAAGACTTTTTTCAAGAAGGTAGATGCGAACTCCTATGTCCATTATGGGAGTTCGCATCATAAACCTTGGAAAACAAACATACCATTCGGCCAATTTAGACGAATACGAAAAAACTGTACAGACTTGCCCACTTTCGACACTCAAGCAGACAACCTAGAGAAAAAATTCCTAGATCGATCTTTTCCCAAACCATTAATAAAGTCAGCCAGACAGCGAGCAAGAACTTTAGACCAAAAATCACTTTTAGAAACACAAACGAAAGACAAAGACCAGACCAAGATTAGCCAACCTTCTTTCATTACCCGATTCAGTTCCAATCACAAGAATATCAGATCTGTTGTGAACAAATATTGGCCAACCTTACTAAAAGATCCATACCTCTGTCCTAAGCTTGAAGAGAAACCGAAGCTAATTTTTAGAAGAGCCAAAACTTTAAAGAACATGCTAGCCCCAAGTAGACCTCGAGCATTAAATGCCCCCATACGAGACTCCCATACTGTCCCAAACATACAAAGATGCAGATCGCCAAAATGCTTGGCATGCGACTACCTTCATCCGGGCATCCTTTCGTTCACATGCACCGTTACTAATGAGACATTCAACCTCACCCATTCCTTCAGTTGCAGCACCACACACATCATTTATCTCATCACATGCCCCTGCAATAAACAATATGTAGGGCGCACTAGTCAGCAAATCAGAGCAAGACTAGAACAACATAGAAGAAATATCCAAAAATCATTTGCCAAACACAGTCTGTCTAGACATTTCGCTGAGTTTCATAATTCCGACCCCAAACTGTTTGCTTTTACACCAATTGAGCATATCACAGACATCTCTTCCCAAACAGACCGTATGTCCCGTTTACGGGCAAGGGAGATGTTCTGGATTTTTAAACTCAGAACACTCAAACCAGAGGGCCTAAACGAATGTGTCTGGAGCATAATTACTAATAACCATATTACCTTCACAGCCCACAGAGTTTTATCACTTACCCCCATAATTCCACTGTCTTCCCTTCACATACAATTTTCTTCACTTTATCTTTTTTCCCTTCCTCCTCTCTATTTTCTGCCCTGTTACCCAGACCCCCCCCCCTCATTCCTCCCCCCCCCCCCCCCCCCCCAAAAAAAAAAAAAAAAAAATCAGGCTATATGTAAAACCTTTTATTTCTTTATCTCTGAAAAATAGATCCCCAAAGGGTTAAGCAGGATCACACACTGAATATCTATATGCACATTAGCACAAAATTAAGTCATGAGAAAATGTATTTATTTCTATTTGCCTAATCTAAGAAAACGCTGTATTACCCTACTAATAGAAACATTGTGCACTTTGCTGCCATCTAGTGACAGAACAGCAACAGGGTTCTTTCAGCTGCTGTTATGTCTAACATACATGAGCACTGGCGAGTTTCCCACAATATATATATCAATGCCCTAAACCAAGATGGCGGCGCCACAACTTCCTGCGGAAGTCATCATCTTATGTGATGTCATCCCACCCTCTGAACATCTGATCCACCCCTCGTTGAGCTCTCATTACTGCAGCTGCAGAGATTAGCAAAGCTAATATATATTGCAGCTCTTCAGAGTCTCCATTAGAGGCTCCCTTTGCCATATCGACTTGTTCATTTGGTAAGTCAAGCTTACTCCCATTATTACAGTTATATGAAGCGCTCCCCCTGCTGTTTAAACTATGCACAGTTTTTTGCTGTTTTTATGATATCAATGACCAGGTATTCTTAAAGTGTCAGTTAGTGTCAGACACATGTCTATTTATACCTGGCCAAGTCTTGTGATAATTGTTCCCCCTTTTTTTAGATTGATATATGCACTTTAGTCTATCTTATAAGCTATATATTCACGGGCAAGATAAATATCTCCTATACTGTACTATGAATGCTGGATTCTTGCATATGTAATTTGTGCATTATTAGTACTATTATTATTATTTTATTATTAATTTAATTTGTGGCTGCATGTATATGTATATGTGTGTATATATATATGTATGTATGTATGTGTATGTATATCTGTATATATATATATTTTATAACTTTAGTTTTTAATTAATTTTTGTTATAAAAACCTCCTCCAGCATATGGAAATTTTGGGCATGTGGGCTTGGTTCGCGGGGGCGTGCGGGCTGTTTGGCGCGGGTGTGCTGGGTGGTTGGCGCGTGGGGTGCCGTTCGCGGGCTTTTGCGCGCGTGGGGTGCCGCGATTCGCGCGGTTGCGGACTATTGCAAACGCGTTTTGCCGCGGTCGCGTGGGTCGCGGCGTTTTGCGCGTGCGGGAGGCCGCGGGCGGCGCTTCGCGTGCTGGCTGTTTGGCGCACCCGTGCTGGACGGTTTGCGTGGCTTTGTGAATCAGGCCCATGGACTGTTGATTTTTGAACATTATATAAATACCTTCAAATGCAGCTGAACACTGCATTTGCATATTTACCATCTCCCATTTTAGATCGGCAGTCTAGATCCTTAAATTAGGTTAAATTTACTTTTTTGAAAAATCGTTTTTCTGATTGATGGATCTATCGAATCATTCGATCGTTTTTATTTAACCCAGTGGTATGTATACTATTGGGATATAAATGTATAATGCATAAGTATTCATTGTATTAACCTATAACGCGGTCGATATAGTTATACTGAGGAGCTCTTTCACTATTGTAGGCACTTTTATTGGCCTGATGAAGCGGGCTTGGACCCGCGAAACGCGTTGCCTGTGCTAAATAAAAATCTTTTGCCATATACAAGGATTTCGTTATTGAGGTAAGCCACCTCATATTATTTCCTCGATTTTAAGCTGTTTTTAGATGCTTTTATTTCAACCAGGGCGCCTCTTTACCTTCAATCGTAATTCAGAGATTTGTGTCTAAGTACCCAGGCTTACAGGACATCCTAAAGCAGTCCAGGAAGGTGTGTGGGCATTTCAGGTGGTCTTACATGGCCATGGCACGCTTTGCCGATATTCAGCGGAGAAACAACTTGCCGGTGAAACGCTTGATTTGCGATAGCCCGACTCGCTGGAATTCGAACCTCCTGATGTTTGACCGCCTGCTACAACAGGCAAAAGCCGTCAAACAGTATCTCTACAATTACAGTCAAAGGACACAGTCTGGGGAGATGGGGATGTTCTGGCCGAAGTACTGGACACTGATGCAAAATACCTGCAGGCTCATGCGACCGTTTGAGGAGGTGGCAAACCTGGTGAGTTGTAGTGAAGGCGCCATCAGCAACTTGATCCCATATGCCTTCTTCCTGGAGCGTGCCATGCGTAGAGTGGTGGATCAAGCTGTGGAGGAGTGTGAACAGGAACAGGAACTGGAGGAAGAGTTGTGGGATCAATTCTCAGCAGAAACAGATGATTCCTCAACACCTGCGGCAGCACAGAGCGGGGAGGAGGAGGAAGAGTTGTTTGGGGAAGAGGAGACATGATGAGGAAGGTGTTTTGGAGGAGGAGGATGAGGTAGAAGAACAACCGCAGTGGTGTCGCAGGGGGCTTGTGCTGTTTAACTTACCTATGGTATTTTTCGTGGCTGGGGGGAAGAGGAGAACTTAGCTAGTGAACTGCTAGTGAACTGCTAGTGAACTGCGAACTTTTGCGGAAGTTCGATTCGCCCCCATAGGGCATCATTAAGATCAACTTTGACCCTCTACATCACAGTCAGCAGGCACATTGTAGCCAATCAGGCTACACTCCCTCCTGGAGCCCCCCCCCCCTTATAAAAGGCAGGCAGCATAAGGCAGTGGACTCACTCGTGTGCCTGCAGTAATTAAGGAAGGGAGAGCTGCTGCAGAAAGAGCTATAGGGAAAGCTTAGTTAGGCTCTTGTAGGCTTGTTGGCTTGCTCCTTGCTGATTCTTATTGCTAAAAAAGCACCCCTCAACAGCTTTTTTTGAGAGCTAATCTTGTTCTTGTGATCTATTTTTTTTGTGTGTGTGTGTCCCACAGACACTTGTGTTGCATAGACAGCCTTGGTAATTCCTATGGTGCCACTGCCAGGCCCAGCACATTCAGTGACTACCTGTGTGTGTGATAGGCAGCTGCACATTTGTAATCCCAATCACTGCACCTGTTCACTGTTCAGTGCAGCTACCTACCTATACTTACGTGAGCACACGCATTGTTAATACCACCAATCATTGCACCTGTTCAGGGTACCTGTGTGTGTGTGTGTAACAGGCAGCTGCACATCTGTAATCCCAATCACTGCACCTGTTCACTGTTCAGTGCACCTACCTACTTATACCAACGTGAGCACAAACATTGTTAATACCACCAGTCATTGCACCTGTTCAGGGTACCTGCCTATGTGTGTGTGACAGGCAGCTGCACATTTGTAATCCCAATCACTGCACCTGTTCACTGTTCAGTGCACCTACCTACCTATACCTACGTGAGCACACGCATTGTTAATACCACCAGTCATTGCAGCTTTTCAGGGTACCTGTGTGTGTGTGTAACAGACAGCTGCGCATTTGTAATACCAGTCACTGCACCTGTTCACTGTTCAGTGCACCTACCTACTTATACCAACGTGAGCACACACATTGTTAATACCACCAGTCATTGCACCTGTTCAGGGTACCTGCCTGTGTGTGTGTGACAGGCAGCTGCACATTTGTAATCCCAATCACTGCACCTGTTCACTGTTCAGTGCACCTACCTACCTATACTTATGTGAGCGCACCCATTGTTAATACCACCAGTCATTGCACCTGTTCAGGGTACCTGCCTGTGTGTGTGTGACAGGCAGCTGCACATTTGTAATTCCAATCACTGCACCTGTTCAATGTTCAGTGCACCTACCTACCTACCTACGTGAGCGCAAGCAGTGTAATATACCACCAGTCATTGCAACTGTTCACGGCAGGGGCGTCTGTGTCATTAGGCAACTATACATTTTTGCCTATGGCGCCGTTGGTGGAAGTGGGCGCTCTTTCGCCGCTCTGTGCGTGTTTTTCTTTTTTTTCCCTTTCAGCCAGTTCGGCGCCGGCTGTGACAGGCAGCTCAGCCTGTGCCCGGCGCCGCCTACTGGTCCGCCCCCTTCCTCTCCTCCTCAGAGCGAGCAGCACGCACATTAGTTTATATGTGCGATGCAGCCGCCTACTGGTCCGCCCCCTCTACCCGCCCCCTCTCCCTCTCTGTGCAGAGCGTGCGATCGTCGCACGCTAGTTTCTTGACACGTCGGCGCCTCCCCTAACTCCGCCCCCCACCTGTCACACGTGCTCGGCGCCGCTGCAGATAGTTTGTCGGTCGGAGGATCTGTGCCCAGGGAGAGGAGTCTTCTGCAGGTGAGTAAATACTTTTCTTTTTACAGGTTTAGTGAAACACTGCCCGCATTAGGATAATTTTCTGGGGAACGCTGGACACATTACGATTATTTCCTGGGGAACGCTGGCCACATTACGATTATTTCCTGGTGAACGCTGGCCACATTACGATTATTTCCTGGTGAACGCTGGCCACATTACGATAATTTTCTGGTGAACGCTGCCGCATTATGATTATTTTCTGGTGAATGCTGGCCACATTACGATTATTTTATGGCGAATCATTGCTGCATTATGCTTATTTTCTGGTGAAAGATTGCCGCATTACGATTATTTTAAGTGAATCATTGCTGCGTTATGATTATTTTCTGGTGAAAGATTGACGCATTATTCTTATCTCATGAAGAAACATTGCTGTGGTACGATTATTTTCATCAGGGGGGCACCCAGGGGGGGGGGGGGGGGGTTGGGGTTCAGGTTTTCTCACCTGGAGTGACAAAATGGCTAGAGATGCCCCTGGTTCACGGTGCACATTTGTAATACCAATCCCTGCATACCTGTTCACTGCACCTGTGTGACCACACGCTGTTTAGTATACCAGTCCGTACGTACCTGTTAACTGCACCTCTGTGTGAGCTGCACATTGCATTGTAATACCAATCACTGCTACCTTTCACTACACCTGTGTGACTGCACATTGTATTAGTCAAGTCAGTGCATACCTTTCACTTCATCCCCCCCCCCCCCCCGATATGGACAAAACAGGTAGAGGCAGGGGTAGACCCAGAGGCAGGCCACCCGGCAGGTCTGTTCGAGGTCATGCTGACATGATTTCGTGCTACCATGGCCCAAAGTACAGTGTTCAGAAGAAGGAACGTCCCATCAACTCCCAAGATTGTCAGGACGTGGTTCACTATTTAACACAGAACACCTCATCTTCTGCAGCCACCAGCGCTACTCCAAGTACCACATCCGCTACATTTGACACTTCGCAGGAGTTATTTGGTGGGGAAATCACTGATTCACAGTCATAATTGTTACAACAAGATGAAGGCGCTAAGCTAGTAACGCCACATCATATGTCTGAGTTAGGGGACACTATGGACGTAAGGTGTGAGGAGGAGGATGGTGAAGTACCTGCTGTTGGTGCAGTTTTGGAAGTGTCTGATACAATCGAAGCTTTGGAGGATGATTACGATGATGATACTGCCATGGATGCCACGTGGGATCCTAAGAGACACGATGACCAAGGGGACAGTTATAAGGGGGAGTCAGAGAGGTGTAGTAGGAGACGAGTTGCTGAAAGAAGCCGGGGGAGCTCGTCATCAGAAACAGCTGGTGGCAGTGTCCGGCGCAATGTATCCCCACCTATGGACAACCAGCCAACGTGCCCTTCAACGTCAGCTCAGATCAGAGCAATGCCATCTGTACTCTCTGCCACCAAACATTAAGCCGTGGATAGGCCAACACCCATGTAGGGACAACTGCCTTACGAAGGCACATGCTGAAAAGGCATAAACTGCAATGGCAAGACCACCTGAGCAAAAGCAGCACACAAATGCAAAGCCACCCTCCCTCTCCTCTTCCTCCTTCAGGTGCATCATCTTCTTCAGCCGCTTTCTCCCTTGCACCTTCCCAGTCACAGCCAACCTCCTCCACTCCACCTCTTACCTTAAGCAGTTTCTGCTCCTCTGACCACAGCAGCAGCCAGGAATCCATGAGGGCAATCTTTGAGCGGAAGAAGCCAATGTCTGCCAGTCACCCCCTTGCCCCCCCTTGCATCTGACAGCTGGCTTGGCAGAACTGTTATCCCACCAGCTGTTACCATACCAGCTGGTGGACTCTGAGGCCTTTTGAAATGTTGTGGCCATTGGGACACCACAGTGGAAGATACCAGGCCGCAATTATTTCTCCAAAAAGGCGATACCCAAACTGTACCGTGAAGTTGAGAGGCAAGTGGTGTCATCTCTGGCACACTGCGTTGGGTCAAAGGTCCATCTGACCACGGATGCCTGGTCTGCCAAGCACGGTTAGGGCAGGTACATTACTTACACAGCCCATTGGGTCAACCTGGAGAGCGCTGGCAAGCAGGGAGTACGTGGCCGTGCAGCAGACCTAGTGACACCTCCACGGCTTGCAGGCAGGCCTGCTGCCATCTCCTCTCTTTCTCCTCCTACTCCTGCTACATCCTCTTCACTGTCGTCCTCCTCCTCCTCCTTGGCTGAGTGGCAATTCAACTCTACTGGTGCTGCGATCTACTCTCCAGCTACACAGCCCCAGCTCCCCAGGGCCTACGCTGCATGCCAGGTACGACGGTGTCACGCCATCTTAGACATGTCTTGCCTCAAAGCGGAGAGTCACACTGGAGCAGCTCTCCTGGCTGCTCTTAACAAACAGGTGGATCAGTGGCTGACCCCGCACCAACTGGAAATCGGCAACATGGTGTGTGACAACGGAATCTCATTTCAGCTTTGAATTTGGGAAAGTTGACACATGTACCCTGCATGGCACATGTGCTCAATCTCGTAATTCAGAGATTTGTGTCTAAATACCCAGGCTTACAGGACATCCTAAAGCAGTCCAGGAAGGTGTGTGGACATTTCAGGTGGTCTTACACGGCCATGGCACACTTTGCCGATATTCAGTGGAGAAACAACTTGCCGGTGAGACGCTTGATTTGCGATAGCCCGACTGGCTGGAATTCGATCCTCCTGATGTTCAACCACCTGCTACAACAGGCAAAAGCCGTCAAACAGTATCTCTACAACTACAGTTAAAGGACACAGTCTGGGGAGATGTGGATGTTCTGGCCGAAGTACTGGACACTGATGCAAAATCGCTGCAGGCTCATGCGGCCGTTTGAGGAGGTGACAAACCTGGTGAGTCGCAGTGAAGGCGCCATTAGCAACTTGATCCCATATGCCTTCTTCCTGGAGCGTGCCATGCGTATAGTGATGGATCAAGCTGTGGAGGAGAGTGAACAGGAACAGGAACAGGAGGAAGAGTTGTGGGATCAATTCTCAGCACAAACAGATGATTCCTCAACACCTGCGGCAGCACAGAGCGGGGAGGAGGAGGAAGAGTCGTTTGGGGAAGAGGAGACATGATGAGGAAGGTGTTGTTTTGGAGGAGGAGGATGAGGTAGAAGAACAACCGCAGTGGTGTCGCAGGGGGCTTGTGCTGCTCAACTTTCCCATGGTATTGTTTGTGGCTGGGGGGAGGAGGAGAGCTTAGGCACAAAGTGGCAGAGATGTTTCCAAATCACCAGAAGGCAGAAAGGATGCAGCACTTGCAGAACAAGCTGGCAACTATGCTTTACAATGCGTTTAAGGGTGATGTCACAGCACAATGCAATAAAGGTGTAACTACCAGTAATCCTCCTCCTCCCATGTCCACGCAGGCAAGGACAGGACGCTCCAGCGATCTCATGGTGATGTCGGACATGCAGATATTCTTTAGTTCAATGCCTCGCCTTAGTGCTTCCGGATCCACCCTCCACCAACGCCTCGACCGGCAGGTAGCCGACTACCTGGCCTTAAGTGTGGATATAGACACTGTGAGCAACGATTAACCCTTGGACTACTGGGTGCACAGGCTTGACCTGTGGCCAGAGCTGTCCCAATTTGCCATCCAACATCTGTCTTGCCCTGCCTCAAGCGTCCTGTCAGAAAGGACCTTCAGCGCAGCTGGAGGCATTGTCACTGAGAAGAGAAGTCGCCTAAGTCAAAAAAGTGTTCAGTACCTCACCTTTATCAAAATGAATGAGGCATGGATCCCGGGGGGCCACTGCCCGCCAGAAGACTAAGTCAGTCCCCGCACACAGCATCTCTGCCTGCACGCCGTGTGACTGCCTGCCCCATGACTAAGTCGGTCCCCACACAGCATCTCTGCCCGCAGGCCGCTTGACTACCTTCTCCACCACCACCAACAGGGTCCAGGACTCCAGGCGGATTCCTGAATTTTTAAGGCCACTGACAGCAGCGGCCGCTATAATAATTTTTCTGGTGCGTGTACATGCCTGCCTAATTTTTCTGGCTGCACTGTGGCTGCAACAACAAAACAAAAGGCATGTACATGTGTCAATTCCCCTTCGTGATCGTTACCTTGCCACGGTGAAGGGGCTTGCGTATCACAATGAAGCAATGACCGCTGGCTATATGAGTGACTCGGGGGGTGGCACACCAAAGATAATAAGGTTGTTGCTTCATTTTGGACAGACCAAATTCGATCAGCTGGACAGTCACTGTTGTTCTGTCATTGAGCTACCTCAGCCTGGCGACCATATGGGCTTGAAAACCGCTATTGCCTGCACTCTCGCCATGGTGCGCACCAGTCCAGCACGGCCGTCACAACACAAACAGCTGTTAGCAGTGCGTTACACAGTGAGTCAGTGTGAAGCAGTACTCTAATTACACTCCCTGATTGATGTATACACATGCAAGATGTTTTAAAGCACTTTAGGCCTCCAATTTAGCATGCAATGTAATTTCTGCCCTTAAAATGCTGCTTTGCGTCAAATCCAGATTTTTCCCTGGGACTTTTGGCATCTACCCCACTCATCCATACAAAAACTCAGATGTTAGACCCCTTGAAACATCTTTTCCATCACTTTTGTGGCCAGCATAAATGTTTGTAGTTTTCAAAGTTCGCCCCCCTATTGAAGTCTATTGTGGTTGGCGAAAGTAGGCAAGTTTGCGAACGTTTGCGGAGGTTCACGAACGCGGTTTGTGAACCTAAAATTTGAGGTTCGAGCCATCTCTAAACCTCACCTACAGTGGATGATGTGGGCACACCCAGGGCAGGGAGTCTAAGGAGCTTACCCAAAAACAGTCACTTCTGCCAAGGTCCAAACTCCCCACAACCACCTTCTGCATGTGCCTTGCCTTTATCCTCTTCTGCTGCATCCCATCTGAGTTAAACATGCCCCTTCTAGCTCCTGGTGCTGTCATAGCATGGTCTCTGCACTAATACCAAGGCCATGTGTCATTACAGTAAGTCTGTTAAGTCCTTGGTCAGGTTCTCCTCCAACTACAGACACTTGTTGGGGTCAGCTGAGCCCTATTTGTGACAGCAGTCAGCACTTCTGAGGTACTAAGGCTACCTACTAGCAGAAAGATGGGCATTATCCCACAACTGGATCACTTTCACTTATTATTAGGTTTAGTGCCTAAAATGAAATGAGGACGCTTGTATGGTGTTTACAAGAGTGGACTGTTGTTAATCTTGATCCAAAAACAAACCAATTCCTTGGTGCTTAATACTAATTAATTGTCCAGTACATTACAATTAAAAAAAAGAGTCTTGACTGTGCCCTCAGCCAATATTTATAGAACTTCAATTTCTTACAACTTACAAAAGTCCACCATAGAAGAACATTTTTTTGTAATGTAGCTAACACTGACAATCTGAGTGCAATGATGGTGTGACTTAACTTTTGCACTGTTGGGGCCTGCATAGGCAAACGCAGGGGGGGATTACAGCTGCCCAGAATCCCCCCTCAGACCAGGGCTGGTGCAGTGTCTGGGGACAAGCACAAGTTAAGACCTCAGAATATCTGCAGGAATCCTGCAGCTCACAGCACTACTCCCTTTCTTTCCCTGCTACAGTTGACTTTGGATGGAGCAGCAGTGTGTGTACAGAGCATGGAGCAGCTTTAAGGAACTTAACAGCGTCAGATATGAGCACAGCCCTGTGCCCTGCTGTGTGAATGCTTCATTTACCCCTTCATTAGCAATGTCGACTGTCCTCATTATTATCAGTATCCAAACTTCTCCTGATTGATACTGTTGTCGATCGGTCGGGAAATTGCATTGTGTGTACCCAGCATGATGTCCTACCATATTATTATACTGTATTGTGCATGGCTGAGGGAGACCTTTCAGGAATCTTCCCCTTGAAAATCCTGGGTTTGCCCTGGCCTGTGCAGGCTGCAGCTCCTGAAGCTTTATGGCATGCTACCAACATTCTAGACTGGGTTTGATAAATATCCTGCTGCAGGCGGTGAGGCTTTCAGTGGTGCTTTTTCCTTTCTTTAGGTTTTGGACACCGTTTATTAGAAGAAATGTAAAAAGAATAAGCAATAAAAGAAATGATCAATAAACTGCATTTATGTAAAATCTTGGATTGCTTAATTAAAACCTAAACTCTTTTACAAGTTTAGCACATACCAAATTAGTATGTTTAAAGGTAGAATAATTATCATAATAATAAAGCAATAAGCAACAATAAGTGCAATACGCTGTACAAATGCAAAATGTGAATATTTTTTAGCTCCTTGAAAGTGAATACTTTAAATCAGTTAGTGCTTCCTTTTGATTAATCTCTTGTTTTTGTTTCCTGCCTTTCCTGTCTTTGACGGTACAGAAGCATTGGCAGCGTGGGAATCTGCATATAACAGAATAAAAAGAAACATATCAAGTGAGCTATTTGAGCTGGTTATCAATTGTTAATTGTCTACCAAGCCCTAAACCAGATACCTAAAGCTGAAACACCACTATTAGCAGCAGATGCAGGTTAGATGTATCTTCCCACTGTGCAGGCTTTACAACTTATATGCCCTATTTAATATTTTATTGACTATGTCCACATTCTATGTAAGAAAAAGTGTGCCTAAATTCTGAGCTCTTCTTATAGTCTGTTGTAGTTCTTCTTGTAGGAAACCAGTAATTACATTGACATATAGATGATCTGTTTTAGATGTAAGCAGAGATAGGGTAAACAGATCTCCAGGCTTGAGAATAAACTCCAGATCATCCTGAATTACCAAAGCAAATACTTGCAAGCTTTGTCTGGTTGTTAATTCAAAATGAATCCAAAACTTGTGTTAACATTTCAGTGCAAACAGACTGCATACATTTGTAAACTGATGTAAAAGCAGGGTCGCAAGGTATTCCATATTGTTTAAAAAATAAATTAATATGGCAACATCCATATGCCTCTTACCTAGAGTTCCTTTTTAAGTCTGAAGTGCATTTTTTTTCTTTTTTTATGTTGAGCTCTACCAAGGTTATGCAGTGCATTTCTTAGATTTCAAGTATACTTCTACATCCAGTTCTGACAGGGGCTGTTATGCTTGCAGTTTTTGATTTATGTGGTGGTGGTGGGTGGGGGAGGGGGTATTTATTTTCACTAGATATCATTGTATATATGTATATTTTCTCCTGATGAAGCCCGTTTTCTTTTACGAGCGAAACATGTTGAGTTTATGCGTGGTGTAGGGAGTGATGCACACATCTCTCCTAACTGCCTGAAGTGTATGTGAGCGTTCCTGGTGTCGCAGACAAACCAGGTGTATTTACACCTTCTGGTAGGGAGTGCATTGTTGTGTTTCCTCCCAGTGTGGACACTTGCAACAGAGGGTAGCAGGTTTGCTTACATGAAACCTTTGTGCCTCTCGCTCACATGACACCTTTGTGCCTCTCGCTCACATACATTGTGTGTCATTATACATGAACACATGAATGTACATCACTGTCATGTCATATGTGTATTGCACTGCTATTTATATTTTAATTGAACTGAATAAAAGCTAATGTTTAACCCTCAGTGCGCCAAGGGGCCTTTCCCATTAGGCATACGTATTCATCATACATTCACCTCACCAACAAAATGCTGCTAGCGTGCGGGGTTTTTGCAGTGGCTATGATCCTGCTAAAGAAAAAAGAATGCTGCTGACTGTGAAGAGATTTTATTTTTTTTCTAAGAAAGAAAGCATTGGCTGGAAGGGTCCTTGTATTTCTCAGGTAAGGCAGATACTGTATGCAGTATAAGGCTCATGCTTAGGTCACAACACAGTGCTAATACACAACAGAGCACACTGTGTATTAGACAACAAACAGGTTGCTTTAGGGCTTGGAGGCCCAGGGGCAAATGTCCAGTGCAAGAACCACAATATGTGCTTCTATAATGTTCAAATTCAAAGTTTGTGCCTGACTGCATAGTTCATCTCAAATTGCAGTAAAAAGGGGGTGGCAGATGCATAGGCATTAGGCAGATACAAGTGTGTAGCCAGAATTCAAAAGCCCCCAAAAGCAAAATGTGATTGGGCTCCAATCTCAAAAAGATATATTTTTTGGAACAGTTCATAAAAGTGTTAGACGATTTTGCCGAGGTAGCACTGATATTAGGAGGAGATCTTAATTTTACACTCGACCCCTCCCACGACTCTTCTGCTGGGAAGTCATCACTTACATATAGAATGATTAAAAGGGGTAAGAATCTATTACAGAGCAGACAGCTGGTGGACTTCTGGCGCCTTCAGCATCCCCAAGATAAGGACTACATATACTTTCCCCCTCCTCATGAATCATACTCTCGCATTGACCTTTTTTTTTCGTCTCACACAACTTGCTATCTGAACTAGATCAAGGGAGTCTCTTCCAGTTTAGATCCTTTCTGTCCGCAAGAGACACGAAAACAGAGTTCTCTAGAGGAAACACCCCCTTTGAAGACTTGTGTCATGGAAATGGGAGAATTTAAAAGCTCACTTTCCAAAATATATATGCTAAATACAGAGCCTGACCAAAGAGTGGCTCTTAGAAATAAGTGGGAGAGAGATTTACAGAGAAAATTCACAGATTTACAATGCAAGAAAATATTGATTCTTACACATAAATCATCTATTTCTACTAGAATCCAAGAGGCAGGATACAAATTATTAACAAGGTGGTACTATACACCGGACAGATTAGGAAAGATCTTCCCGGGGACTGATACAAGATGTTGGAGGTGCCAGAAAGATAAGGGCACCTTGATACATATATTCTGGGAATGCCAGAATATCAGAACGTTCTGGCATGAATGTCAAAAAATATACTGAGACAATGATAGGAGTAGAGATGGCTCGAACCTCTGATTTTCGATTCGAGATCCTCGAACTCGAACTTCCGAAAAAGTTTGCAAACCTGCAAACTTTTCGAACCACAATAGACTTCAATGGGCAGGCGAACTTGAAAAACTACAAACACTGCTTCTGGCCACAAAAGTGATGGAAAAGATGTTTCAAGGGGTCTAACACCTGGAGGGGGGCATGGCAAAGTGGGATACACGCCAAAAGTCTCGGGGAAAATTACGGATTTGCCGCAAAGCAGGTTTATAATCACTAAAAGGCAGAAATCACATCGCGTTGCTCTAACCCCCATCGGAATAAGGGATCATGTGTTATAACACTGTAAACATGTTAATTATGCTATGCTTTGGAGATGTGGTATTCATTGATGGATATGTCTTGAAAAATTTTGTGATAAATAAAGAATCTTTAAAAAAAAAAAAGAACCATATTGGCTGGTTCTGGTCAGATGGTGGATCCCCACACTCGCAAAGACAGTTTTCCTGGCCAATACCGACTTTAATGTGGATAAAACAAAACTATGCAGGTTTATTTCTTACAGTTAACTAAACTATAGGGAGTTACAGTGCAGCTGGATATAGCTTCCTTTATGCTTGTAAAAAAACATCCTTATACATTTTGGAGAAGTTTCAGTACAAGTGTTAATACAGGCATGGAGAAATGAAGATTGCAAGCTAATAGTTCAAACACACAAGGGCCCATATGCAATTATTTTTTTCACCTGAGTTACCTCCTAGGATATAATTTTCATCTTCTCTGTAAACTACATTTTCAGCATTTTACAATTGAAAAAGTACCAAAAAATTGGTGAAAATGTACTGTGAAATTTATTTTGAGTATTTTCTTGCTTGAAGGTGACTTAAAAAACATTTTATGACAAGTAGTAAAACTATCACCTAGGAGAAAACTAAGGAGAAAAACTGAATTGCATATGGCCCAAGGTGGTTACTTTAACACTTGGAAGAATCTCAAGCTCAAGGTGAGAAAAATCACGGTCTATCTTCAGTCATAGAAATAGGATACTATTACTTTCCATATGGTCAGGCTGGAATGGACATTGCTATTGAAAATTGTTTTCGTTAAATACTGAAATTCTGATACACAAATTGCTATACATGTAGCTTCACTCCTTCTCCACAGGTATGTATTTTTTTAGACTAACCTCACCTGTTATCACTTGTTTGAACTATTATTTCTAGTCCCTGTCATCTGTGAAAGATATATCTTCAGGGTTTGGTTTTGTACATTTTGTATCCCATAAAAAAGAAAGGGATTGGTTTTGTACATGTTGTATCTCATAGAAAGAACACTGCAGAATTGTTGTTTCATCCTCTGATGTTTTGCTGAATCAATAATTTGCTGACTACTCCCATTGCACAGTCTCAGAAATAGTGAAAGGGTGGATTATCATGAACAGTTGAAAACAAATTAAACTAACCCTTAAAGGACCTTTGTCATGAAAATCTTAAAATGTAAAATACATGTAAACATATATGAATAAGAAGTACATTTTTTTCTGGAGTAAAATGAGCCATAAATTACTTTTCTCCTATATCGCTGTCACTTACAGTAAGTAGTAGAAATCTGACATTACCGACAGATTTTGGACAAGCCCAACTTCTCATGGGGGGTTCTCTGTTTTTTCTTTATTTTTAAAAGCACTTAGTGAATGAAAGTTGTTCTGTGTCCAACTGCCAAAAAAGAGTATGGTGAGCAGGGAGGCTGGCCAGCATCAGTGTATAAATCTTTTTCATGGAATGTCTTCATAAAGAATAAAGGCCATGCTGAGAATCCCTCATGAAGAGATGGACTAACCCAAAACCTGTCGGTAATGTCAGATTTCTACTACCTACTGCACAAGCCAAACATCCAGGGATGATATCAAACATCAAACGCAGAAGGTCAGATGACTAGCACAACAAGGGATAGGCAAACTCAAAATAAAGAGCCAGTCACACTACCTGAAGTGTATGTGAGCGTTCCTGGTATCCTGAATTACCAAAGCAGATACTTGCAAGCTTTGTCTGGTTGGTAATTCAAAATGAATCCAAAACTTGTGTTAACTTTTCAGTGCAAACAGAGATCCAATTTGCATACATTAGTAAACTGATGTAAAAGCAGGGCTGCAAGGTATTCAGTATTGTTGAAAAATAAATAAATATGACAACATCCATATGCCTCTTACCTTGAGTTCCTTTTTAAAGGGACTACAAACTCAAAATAAAAATGAAATTTGTACTCACCTTGGGCTTTCTGCAGCCCTCCATAGGTCGGGCGGTCCCTTGACGGCGTCCTGGCTCTTCTCCCAGGCCTTTTCCCAGAGATGGCTGCCCGGCGGCTTCCGGCGGCTCAAGCCGACACTGGCCCGAGTGTTGCGCTCCTTCTTCTGCATACATCATGTATGACTTCACACGCCGGCCGCCTCACGTCGCCGTAATGTCACGCCGGCCGCCATGATGACGCGAGGCGGCCAGCGTGTGAAGTCATACGTGACGTATGCGGAAGAAGGAGCGCGACACTCGGGCCAGTGTCGGCTGGAGCCACCCGGAAGCCGCCGGGCAGCCATCTCTGGGAGAAGGCCTGGGAGAAGAGCCAGGACGCTGTCATGGGACCTCCCGACCTACGGTGGGCTGCAGAAATCCCAAGGTGAGTAAAAATTTCATTTTGATTTTGAGCTTGGAGTCCCTTTAAGTCTGAATGAGATTTTGTTTTCTTTCTTTTTATGCTCTACCAAGGTTATGCAGTGCATTTCTTTGATTTAAAGTATGCTTCTACTTCTAGCTCTGACAGGGACTGTTATGCTAGCATTTTTTGATTTATGGTGGGGGGGGGGGGGGTGGCTATTGTTTTTCATTAGATATCACTGTATATATGTATATTTTCTCCTGATGAAGCTCGTTTTCTTTTACGGGTGAAACATGTTTACTTTACTCGCGGTGAAGGGGGTGATGCACACATCTCACCTAACTGCCTGAAGTGTATGTGAGCGTTCCTGGTGTCCCAGACAGACCAGGTGTATTTACACCTTCTGATAGGGAGTGTATCGTTGTGTTTTCCTTCCAGTGTAATATAGATTATTTTAGATTGAGCCTGTGTGGACACCTGCAAACAGAGGGTAGCATGGTTTGCGTACATGACACCTTCGTGCCCCTCACTCACATACATTGGCCTCGATTCACAAAGCGGTGATAACCCAGTTATCACGCCTAAAAGACTTTAGGCGTGATGACCTTTTCACCACTGAGTTATCACCGATTTTTCCTGCTCTTCGCGCGAAGTTACCGTGCGTAAGCGCGTTCGCGCGTGCAAAGTCCCATAGGGCTTAATGGGAGCTTCGCGCGAAGCGTCGGGTGTTGCGCGCGCACTTACGGCAACTTCGCGCGAGTTTCTTCTTATCATGCCTAAAGTGACTTTAGGCGTGATAAGGGCCTTTTCACCACGGTGCTAACACTTTGCACCGCTTGGTGAATCGAGCCCATTGTGTGTCATTAAACATGAACACGTGAATGTACATTACTGTCATGTCATATCAGAATCAGGTTTATTTCGCCAAGTGCGACAGGTGCCACACCCAGAATTATTTGTGGTACACACAGGGAATTGGGCATAGGGCAAAATTGACAGACAATTCAAACAGTGTAACAAACTGACATTGTGTACAGAAAGGTGCGTAAAAAAAGGTACATAAAACACGGACAAAAATAAAGGTAAAGGTAAGCGTGTCGCTATAATGACTTATGTGGCAGTACTGCAGGGTGATCAGGAGGGCCCTGCTGGGAGGACAAGCAGTGTCAGGGGCACTAGTTTAAAAGGAGCACTGCTTAGGGGAAAAAAGAGTTCCTGTGCCTGGAGGTTTTGGTGGGAATAGTTCTGTAACGGCGGCCTGAGCGCATGCGGATGAAGAAGCGACTGCGGTGGTGAGGGTCTTGCACGATCCTGTTTGCCCTGGTTCTTAGCCTGGTTGCATGGAGGAGATCCAGTGGTGGCAGGGGTGACCAAATGATTCTTTCTGCAGCATTGATCACCCTTTGTAGTTTGTGCCTGTCGCTTGCGGTAGCACCTGCGTACCATACGATGATAGAGGAGCAGAGGATAGACTCGACTGTAGCCGTGTAGAAGCTTGTCATCAGCTCCTGGAGCATGCCAAACTTCTTCAGTTGTCTGAATGTGTATTGCACTGCTATTTATATTTTAATTGAACTGAATAAAAGTTAATTTTTAACTCTCAGTGCGCCAAGGGGCCTTTCCCATTAGGCATACGTATTCATACATTCACCTCACCAACAAAATGCTGCTAGCGTGTGGGGTTTTTGCAGTGGCCATGATCCTGCTAAAGAAAAAAGAATGCTGCTGACTGTGAAGAGATTTTATTTAAGAAAGAAAGCATTGGCTGGAAGGGTCCTTGGATTTCTCAGGTAAGGCAGGTACTGTATGCAGTATCAGGCTCATGCTTAGGTCACAACACAGTGCTAATGCACAACAAAGCACACTGTGTATACTGCAGACAACAAACAGGTTGCTTTAGGGCTTGGAGGCCCAGGGGCAAATGTCCAGTGCAAGCACCACAATATGTGCTTCCATAATGTTCAAATTCAAAGTTTGTGCCTGACTGCATAGTTCATCTCAAATTGCAGTAAAAAGGGGGTGGCAGATGCATAGGCATTAGGCAGATACAAGTGTGTAGCCAGAATTCAAAAGCCTCCAAAAGCAAAATGTGATTGGGCCATAGTGTTAGGAGTGAGTATGTTACCTCGGCAGCAGGGAGCGGTGCGGCCGCTGCTCCCGCGTCTGACGTCATCGCGGAGCTCGCCGCGTCCTCTCAGCCATCTCCTCCCGGCAGAACAGATCTCTCCAGTTTACACCATAGCAGGCTAGCACCAGGAGACAGCACCTTTATGCTTTGAGGAGGCGGTGTTCTGACTCTTGTCACTGATTGGTCGAGGTTCGCTGGGCAGGTGATTTGGAATTGCCTGTCTGTATTTAAGTTCTGAGCTGTCAGTGGCTCATTGTCTGCTGTTGCTGAAACTTTGCAGTGAAAGCTCTCAGACCTTAGTCAGGTCCGTGTATGTTTGATCCGGCAGGACCCCGGGGATTCACACTTAGCTTAGGAAAAAACATATCATTGTTATTGATTTACTGTGAATGACTCTTTGCCTTTGCCTCTGATTACTCTCTCTGCCTTTCAATTCTGTACCTTGCCAGTCTGATCTGCCCCGACCTCTACTCTGATTTAGCCTCCTGATTCTGTACTTTCGCCTATCTGAATTGTTACCGACCTCAGCCTGCTACTCACTACGATTTTGCCTAACGTTCTTGTACCGCACCTGACCGACCTATTACCGACATTGCCTGTACAACCAATCTACTGTCAGTGATAGTCCCTGCTGTTAAGGGCTATCACATAGGAGTACTCCTGTGTTATACTGTGCACTAATCACGTGTGATCACACTCTGAATAAAATACTGACTACTGTTCTGTTAGAGCACATTTTTGATCATCAGATACGCCACTGATCATTACATAACAGCAGACCAAAAAAGTCAATGGAGGGCGGCTCAGGCTCAGGCATTAACTGTAGCTGTTGAGCAGTTAACTGCCACTGTGGCATCACAGCAGGCTCAGTTGAATTTCTTGTCTGAGGCTGTAAACAACCCACAGTGAGCTGTAACATCATCCCCTCCCTCTATCATCCATGAACCTAAAATGGCACTTCCAGAGAAGTTTTCTGGGCATAAGTCAGATTTTAGGGATTTTAGAAGCAGGTGTATGTCCTATTTCTAAATGAGACCCATTTCGTCAGGCACTAAATTACAGCGGGTAACCTTGATTAAAACCATGGGGATTCGCAAACCTGGGCTTATAGTCTGCCTGACGACCATGAAGCTTTAGGGCCTGATTCACAAAGCGGTGCAAACACTTTGCACGCCTGTGAAAAGCCCTTTATCACGCCTAAACTTAGTTTAGGCGTGATCTGAAGGAATTCGCGCGAACTCCCGCACGCAAAGTTTTGCGCGCGTAGCGCGGTGCGCTACGCACGCAGCGCACCGTGCTTCACGCGAAGTGCCCATTAAGCCCTATGGGACTTTGCGAAAACTTTGCGCGCGGGAGCTTCGCGCGAGTTAGAGCACAAAGCGGTGATAACTTTGCTAGTGCAAAAGTTATCACGCCTAAAGTCTTTTAGGCGTGATAACTGAGTTATCACCGCTTTGTGAATCAGGCCCTTAGGGTCTGTACAGGCTTTCTTTAAGGCCATGGCGGTAATATATGATGACCCTGACATTGCCGCCACGGCAGAAAGAAATTTAAAAAGACTCCGCCAGGGGCATGGTACTGTAGAGGATTACGCCTCAGAATTTAGAAAGTGGGCAGTCTCCTCTCGATGGGAACATTATGCTTTATTAGATTGTTTCCTGTCAGGGTTATCAGAGACGGTTTCAGACATCATGATCAGTCATCCTGAACTGAAGACCCTAGACTAGGCTATTTCTTTGGCTGTTAAGATAGATCATAGGGTACGATATCATAAACAAGGCAGGTCACGTGTTGTACCTAGGGCAGTCTTTTCCTCTCCATCGTTCCCGACTAGTTCGGATGAGCCAAAACAGATCGGCCATTCGAAACTGTCTGAGTCTGAAAAGTCCAGGAGGAGAAAAGAGGGCTTATGTTTATACTGTGGGGAGAAAGGTCACCTGATTCAAAATTGCAGTAGGAAGGCGGAACTTCTCCACCTAGGTGTAGTTGGAGGTACTACCCTAGGTGAGCCTGTTTTACTTCCAAAGATATCTAAAATATTGTTACCATGTTCTATCACGTGGAAGAATCAAGTTTTCTGCACTCAGGCCTTCATTGATTCAGGCTCTGCAGCTAACTTCATTGACTTAGATCTAGCCTCTAAATCGGAAATTCCCATTCTGCCCATGGAAAGGCAGATCTATGTTACCGCCATAGATGATTCTCCACTGCAGAACAGGCAACCTCTCTCCCAGACTCCTCTCCTCACCTGTCACATTGGTGTCCTGCATAGGGAGGAATTGCAATTTTATGTATTAAAAATGTCATCTGCTATGATTGTCCTGGGGCTCCCATGGTTACGTCAACATTCACCTCAGATAGACTGGAACACTCGGCAATTGCTGGCGTGGTCCCCAGCTGGTCAAAACTCCTGTCTAGAGAAAGTGGCCCCATGTTCCTCTGAGGTTCATGTGGAAGGGGTTCCTCCTCCATATACAGATTATTCTGACTTTTTTTGCCCTCGAGCTGCCGATAAGCTTCCCCCTCACAGGGAGTTCGATTGTCTGATTGATTTAAGGCCAGGTACCTTACCTCCCAGGGGACATTTTTACAATCTCTCAGGTCCAGAGCAGTTGGCAATGAAGGAATACATCAAAGAGAACCTACAGAAAGGTTTCATCCATCCCTCCAAGTCACCAGCAGGGGCAGGTTTTTTCTTTGTCCAGAAAAAAGATGGTGGACTTCGTCCATGCATCGACTATAGAGCTCTGAACAATATGACTATCCCAAATCGCTATCCCCTGCCTTTAATAGATGATTTGTTTTCACAAGTCTCTGGGGCACAAGTGTTCTCTAAACTGGACCTGAGAGGGGCATACAACTTGATACGTATAAGACAAGGGGATGAGTGGAAAACGGCCTTCAACACACCCGATGGGCATTATGAATACCTGGTGATGCCCTTTAGATTGTATACAGCCCCTGCAGTTTTTCATGAATTTGTTCATTAAATTTTTAGAGACGTCTTGGGGCGCTTTGTTGTCGTTTACTTGGATGACATTTTGATATTTTCCAGGAGACTCAGAGAACACAGGGAACACGTTAAGTTTGTGTTGGCAAAGCTCAGACAGAATTGCCTTTAAGCAAAACTCAAAAAATGCTTGTTCGAAGTGTCCGAAGTTGCATTTCTGGGGTACATCACCTTCACTAACGGTCTGTCAATGGACCCCAAGAAAGTTTCCGCAGTATTAGAGTGGCCACAACCCGTGGGTTTGAAAGCACTTCAGCGCTTTCTAGGATTTACTAACTACTATAGAAAGTTCATCAAGGGGTTCTCCTCGATGGTGTCTCCTTTTTCCAATCTGACCAAAAAAGGGGCTGATATCTATAACTGGTGCGAGGAGGCCTGCAAGGCATTTTCTCAGTTGAAAGAACTTTTTTGTGCTGCACCCATTTTGCATCATGTTGATGTTACACGTCCATTTATTGTGGAAGTAGATGCCTCTGAGGTAGGAGTGGGGGCTGTACTGTCTTCATATTCTGGAACACAGGGACGGTTGCATCCATGTGCATTCTTTTCACGCAAATTTTCACCAGCGGAAAAGAACTACGACATTGGCAACAGGGAATTGCTAGCCATAAAGATGGCGTTTGAGTAATGGAGTCAGTGGTTGGAGAGAGCTGAACATATGATTACGGTATATACAGACCATACGAATCTGGAATATATCAAAGGGGCAAAGAGGTTCAACCCGAGGCAAGCTCGGTGGGCCCTCTTCTTCTCCCGATTCAGGTTCATAATTACCTACAAACCCGGTGTAATAAATAACGGAGATGCCGCCCCACGGGCAAGCGGCATGGCGGCTATCTCTGCGTTCCAGCCGGCGGCATCTGCCGCGCAGCAACATGCTGCTGGTTCGCCTGGTCTTTCTAGTGCACACAGATTGAGAGCTACGCGCGCGCGCGCCAGGCGACATGACCCTTATGCTAGTAGAAGGGGAGTCAGCTGATCAAGCCGATCAGCTGACTCCAGCTATGCTCCGGATTGGCTGAGTGGCTGGGGCGGCACTGTGGAGCACTCTGGGTATATATAGGACTTGCCTGTCAGTTGCAAGTTGTCTGCTGTTGCAAAAGCTTACGTGTTAGCACTCAGACCATAGTCAGATCTCACAGTGTGTTAGAACCAGACAGAGCTGGGAATTCACACTTAGTCAGATACCGTTGATAGTCTTATTACTCTATTGTAATGTGAGACTTCTGTACCATTCTGTAGACTAGTTCCCAGGTGTTGAAACCAAGGACTTCACACCTAAGACTAGGATATTGCTACATTGCTCCTGTTTATGTGTTAGACTAGTTCCCAGGTGTTGAAACCAAGGACTTCACACCTAAGACTAGGATATTGCTACATTGCTCCTGTTTATGTGTTAGACTAGTTCCCAGGTGTTGAAACCAAGGACTTCACACCTAAGACTAGGATATTGCTACATTGCTACTGTTTATGTGTTAGACCAGTTCCCAGGTGTTGAAACCAAGGACTTCACACCTAGATTAGGACTGTTATATATTTCTGTTTACCTGTTATGAATGATCTCTGGCTTTCCTGACCACTCTCCTGCTTACCGATTTGGTACTTCCGCCCTCCTGATAAACTGTTGCCGATCTTGCCTGTACCCGGATACTGAATCAGTCTTCCGTCTCTGTACTTTATCTGTCCGTATGTTGCTGACCTGACTTGTCTGACCTTTCTGGCTGTCACCTAACCTTTAGGTGATCAACCTTACTGTACTGTCCGTGACACTAGTTCTTCAGGTGTTCATTAGCTGCATGCACAGGCTTATGGTCCCCTGCTCCTCAGGAGACCATCTTGCAGCACAGTCAGTGGTCCCTGCTCCTCATGCGTCCACTGGCTGCAGTACAATCTGATTACCTGCTCCTCAGGGAATCCCCGGCTCCAGTTCAATCATAATCATTCATTCCATCTGGTATTAGTGTTGGGCGAACAGTGTTCGCCACTGATTGGGTTCTGCAGAACATCACCCTGTTCGGGTGATGTTCGCGTTCGGCCGAACACCTGATGGTGTTCGGCCTTTTAAGTTCGGGTTCGCCCCGAACTTCTAATGGCCGCCAAACAGGGCCGAACAGGGCCCCTGTTCGGCCGAACAGGGCCCTGTTCGGCCGAATACTGCCCCCCTATGGGGTCGCAGGCATAAGGGGGGAGCATGCCCCGATCGCAGGGGGGGGGGGGGGGTCGTAAATTCCCCCCACCCCCTCCGCTAGCGCTCCCCCCTCTGCCCGCTTCCCCATTCAAAAGTTTAAGCAAAGTACCTGTAGTGGATGGCCTGGCAGTGGGCGGCACTGTGGAGTGAGGAGGAGGAGTCCGGAGAGTGACGAGTTGAGGGAGGCCGGGCAGCGGGCGTGAGGTCAGAGAAAGGGCGGAAGTACCACAAGGGTACTTCCGCTGAACCGCCCGCTGCCCGGCCTCCCTCAACTCGTCACTCTCCGGACTCCTCCTCCTCACTCCACAGTGCCGCCCACTGCCAGGCCATCCACTACAGGTACTTTGCATAAACTTTTGAATGGGGAAGCGGGCAGAGGGGGGAGCGCTAGCGGAGGGGGTGGGGTGAATTCCCCCCCCCCCCCCCCCGCGATCGGGGCATGCTCCCCCCTTATGCCTGCGACCCCATATGGCCCCCAAAAGCTCGGCCATGTTCGGCGAACTTTCCCGAACCCGAACATCCAGGTGTTCGCCCATCACTATCTGGTATCTCATTGGCAGCCCAGTCGGTGGTCTCTGCTCCTCAGGCGTCCACTGGCTGCAGTACACTCTGATTCCCTGCTCCTTAGGGAATCCTCGGCTGCAGTTCAATCATAATCACTCATTCCATCTGTTATCTCAATTGCAGCCCAGTCAGTGGTCCCGGCCCCTCAGGGGTCCACTGGCTGCAGTGCAGTCGGATTCCCTGCTCCTCAGGGAATCCTTAGCTGCAGTAGTGTCTGTGTCTCCGGCTTCTCGGGAAATAACTTCTCTGATTACTGTTGCACCAAACACAATACCACATTGGGTGTCCTGTGTGTAGCTATACTAGTATTATTGGTGATTCTGCAGATCACCACATAATCAGATTTTTCTGATTATTGACAATCAATATTGTTGGTGATATTGCAGTTCATCAATAATCAGAAAAATCTGTGTTGCTGACACCAATCGTTAGAGAACAGCAGACCAAAAACATAATGGACTGCGCAGCCGAGTTGAAGGACTAGCCATTTCGGTGGATAACCTCGTCAGGGTGCTTGATGCCCACCAGACTCAGATTACCGCTCTGTCTGGGTCAGTACAGGTCCTTCAAACGACTGTGAATACAGTGTGATCCCCTCCAGTTACAGACCTTCGCATGTCTGTACCTGAAAAGTTTTCTGGACATAGATCTGACTTACAGAATTTCAGAAATCGAGTGTTATCATATTTTGAGTTGAGGCCTACCCTGTCGGGAACTGAGCCTCAGAGAGTTCGCATGTCTGTACCTGAAAAGTTTTCTGGACATAGATCTGACTTACAGAATTTCAGAAATCGAGTGTTATCATATTTTGAGTTGAGGCCTACCCTGTCGGGAACTGAGCCTCAGAGAGTTACGATCATAAAGACCCTTTTATCAGGGGATTCACAGACATGGGCCTATAGTCTTAATGCAGAACATGAGGCGTTATCATCTGTTTAGGAATTCTTTAAGGGCATGGCCGTTATATATGATGATATTGCTTCCAACACTGAACGGAAGCTAAAAACCCTGCGCCAGGGTCGAGATCCGGTAGAGGTTTACGCAGCAGAATTCAGGAAGTGGGCTGTATCAGCTAGATGGGGAACATGTGCACTATTGGACTGTTTTTTGTCAGGTTTATCTGATGCAGTTTCAGACTTGATGTTGGGACATCATGAGCCCAAGTCCATAGACGAGGCAATTTCTTTGGCTGTACGGGTAGATCGCCGCTTACGCTATCAAAAACAGACCCGAGGTAGAAATGCTGTAAGATATGTCTCCTACGCCTCCTCTCCAAACTCGTCACCTCTGCCTGAGCCGATGCAAATCAGACATCCTAGATTGACGCGGGTGGAAAAGAATCGCAGGAAATCAGAAAGACTCTGTTTATACTGTGCTGAGGAGGGTCACATGGTTCAGAATTGTCCTAAGAAGTCGGGAAACGCTGCCGCCTAGGTGTAGTCAGAGGTAATACCCTAGGCGAGCAGTCTTTACCTCTAAACAATAATTGTCTGCTCCTTCCCTGCTCTATCACATGGGAAGGTCAGACTGTTCCCACAGAAGCTTTTGTAGACTCCGGCTCTGCAGCCAAGTTTATAGATTATGATTTTGAAAAAAGATTGGGAATTCCCTTACTCCCGTTAGACTGACAGATTCTGGTCACTGCAGTTGATGACTCTCCATTACAGGGTAGACAACCTCGGCTCTTTCTCAAACCCCCTTGTTGGTGTGTAATATAGGGATGTTACATAAGGAGAGTTTACAATTCCTTGTCCTGCAAATGGCAACCTCCATCATTATCCTTGGTATGCCTTGGTTGCAACTTCACTCCTCTCAGATTGACTGGGCTTCAGGTCAGCTGTCAATCATTGTTTGGAGAAAGTAACTGTTTGTGCTACCAAGATTCAGGTTAAAGTAGTGCCAGTACAGTATGCTGAATTTGCGGATGTGTTCTGTCCTAAATCTGCAGATAAACTCCCGCCTCGTCGTAGCTTCGACTGTCCCATTGATTTAAAATCTGGTTGTATGCCTCCTAGAGGTCACCTTTATAATCTGTCAGGACCTGAAAAAGTAGCAATGCAGGAGTACATCAAAGAAAATTTGGCCAAAGGCTTCATCTGCCCTTCGCGTTCACCAGCTGGGGCAGGTTTCTTTTTTGTGCAGAAAAAAGATGGATGCCTCCGACCCTGCATTGACTACCGAGGTTTAAATAAGATTACAGTAAAAAATCGTTACCTTTTGCCTTTGATTGACGATTTGTTCGCTCAGGTGACCAATGCTAGTATTTTTTCCAAACTGGATTTACGAGGTGCATACAACCTGGTACGGATTAGAGATGGTGACGAATGGAAGACGGTGTTCAACACACCCGACGGGCACTACGAGTATCTGGTTATGCCCTTCGGGTTGTGTAACGCCCCTGCCGTCTTCCAGGAGTTGATCAATGAGGTTTTCAGGGAGGTACTGGGGAAATTCGTGTTAGTGTATCTAGACGATATACTGATTTTCTCTCCTAATCTGACGGAACATTGTAAACATGTCAGGTTCGTTTTAAAGGAATTAAGACAGAACTCACTGTATGCCAAGTTAGAAAAGTGCCTCTTCGAGGTCACTTCTGTTCCTTTTTTGGGTTATATTATCTCTACATCTGGTCTCTCCATGGATCCAGAGAAAGTCTCGGCTGTTTTGGAGTGGCCACAACCTGTGGGTTTGAAGGCACTCCAAAGATTTTTGGGCTTTGCCAATTACTACAGGAGATTCATCAAGGGGTTCTTCTTGGTAGTGTCACCTCTCACTAGTCTTACCAAGAAAGGGGCTGACACTTACCACTGGTCAGCAGAGGCACATTCTGCCTTTTCCACACTGAAAAAACTGTTCTGTTCTGCTCCCATTTTGAGACATGTGGATGTCACCTTCCCCTTCATAGTAGAGGTCGATGCCTCAGAGGTCGGGGTTGGGGCTGTACTGTCTCAACGCTCTGGTTTGCAAGGCAAACTTCACCCATGTGCCTACTTTTCCCGTAGGTTCTCTCCTGCTGAGAAGAACTACGATATTGGCAACCGAGAGCTTTTGGCCATTAAATTAGCCTTTGAAGAATGGCGACATTGGCTAGAAGGGGTCGAGCATACTATCTCAGTCTATACGGATCATAAGAACTTGGAGTACATAGAAGGGGCCAAAAGACTTAGCCCTCGACAAGCCCATTGGTCCTTACTCTTTTCCAGATTCAGATTTGTCATAACGTACACACCAGGTAGTAAGAATGTCAAAGCTGACGCTCTATCTAGGTGTTTCGAGCCCGAGACAGTGCGACCTTCTACCCCTGAAACCATCCTACCTCAGAAAGTAGTTTTAGCAGCTACTGAGACCTGGAAAGACTGGACGGCTACTCTGGGTCCTTATCAACAGGACGTTCCAGAGGGGAAGCCTGAGGGAGTTATGTTTGTACCACTGCGTTTCCGCCTGCAACTCTTAAAATTATCCCATTCCCATAAAAATGCAGGGCATCCTGGGGCTGCCAGAACTCAGGATTTACTGGCCAGATGCGCTTGGTGGCCTACACTGGCAACAGATTGTAAGGAGTTTGTGAGAGAGTGCTCAGTTTGTGCTAGAAGTAAGCCCTCTTGCCAGACACCAGTGGGTACACTACAACCTCTACCAGTGCCAAATGAACTCTGGACTCATTTGTCAATGGACTTTGTAGGAGAGCTCCCCCGGTCTGAGGGCAAGATGGTCATTTGGGTGGTAGATGATAGGTTCAGTAAGATGGCTCATTTTGTCCCTCTGAAAGGACTCCCCTCGACCTAGGAGTTAGCTGATCTCTTCATTCAACACGTTTTCCGGCTGCATGGCATTCCGGAGAATGTGGTGTCAGATCGGGGAGTCCAATTCGTGCCAAAATTTTGGAAATCATTTTGCCATCAGCTTAGTATGGACCTTTCATTTTCATCAGGCTACCACCCACAGACCAATGGTCAGACCGAGAGAGTTAACCAGTCCCTTGAGCAGTTTCTCAGATGTTATGTGGCAGATGCACAGTCCGATTGGGTAAAGTTTTTGCCGTTTGCAGAATTTGCACATAACAATCTGAAGAGTTCCTCTTCAGGATTTTCCCCGTTTCAGGTAGTTTCGGGAAGATCTCCCAAGTTTGCTCCATTACCTGTGGCATCTACCCCATTTCCGGCCCTGGAGGATTGGCAAAGGGCATTGAGGGAGATTTGGGGAATGGTTAAGAGGAATTTGGGGAAAGCCTTCCAGACTCAGAAGAAACAGGCGGATAAGAGACGGTCTGTGGAGTGGAAGTTTTTCCCAGGGGACATGGTGTGGGTATCTACTCGGCATTTAGCTTTAAATCAACCATCACCTAAGTTGGGACCCAGATTTGGAGGGCCATACCCGGTGTCCAAAAAAATGAATGACATCACTTATGCAATTGATCTCCCAGCCAGCATGAGAGGTGTGAGATCATTCCATGTTTCTCTGTTGAAGCCTGTGGTGCACGTGGATTCCTCCCCCCCCCCCAACCCCTGTGATGGTTGACGACCAACCTGAGTATGAGATCGAGAAGATTTTGGATTCTCGGTTAGTGCAAAATTCTGTACACTATCTGGTCCACTGGAAGGGGTATGCTCTAGAGGAGAGAACTTGGGTGCCAGAGTGTCACATGCATGCTGAGGAATTAAAGAAGGAGTTTCATGACTTGCACCCTGAGAAGCCGGGTAGGAAGTGTCCGGGGTCCACTCCTCGGGGGGGGGGGGGGGGGTGTACTGTAATGAATAGCGGAGATGCCGCCGCAAGGGAAAGCGGCACAGCGGCTATCACCGCGTTCCAGCCGGCGGTGTCTGCCGCGCAGCAACATGCTGCTGGTTCGCCTGGTCTTTCTAGTGCACACAGATTGAGAGCTACGCGCGCGCGCGCGCGACAGGCGACAGGACCTTTATGCTGGTAGAAGGGGAGCAGCTGATCAAGCCGATCAGCTAACTCTAGCTATGCTCCGGATTGGCTGAGTGACTGGGGCGGCGCTTTGGAGCGCTCTGGGTATATATAGGACTTGCCTGTCAGTTGCAAGTTGTCTGCTGTTGCGAAAGCTTACGTGTTAGCACTCAGACCATAGTCAGATCTTACAGTGTGTTAGAACTAGCCAGAGCTGGGAATTCACACTTAGTCAGATTCCGTTGATAGCCTTATTGCTCTATTGTATTGTTAGACTTCTGTAACATTCTGTAGACTAGTTCCCAGGTGTTGAAACCAAGGACTTCACACCTAAGACTAGGATATTGCTACATTGCTCTTGTTTATGTGTTAGACTAGTTCCCAGGTGTTGATACCAAGGACCTTACCCCTTAAGACTAGGATAATGCTACGTAAGTATTTGTTGCTGAAGTATTTTACCCATTCGCGTTCCGTCGTTTTCACTTGAGAAATGTTCACCTCCCATTCATTAGCCTATAACTTTATCACTACTTATCACAATGAACTGATCTATATCTTGTTTATTCCGCCACCAATTAGGCTTTCTTTGGGGGGTACATTTTGCATTTTAACAGGAAGAATAAGAAAAAAAACCGGAAAAAATCATTATTTTTCAGTTTTCAACCATTATAGTTTTAAAATAATACATGCCTCCATAATTAAAACTCACGTATTGTATTTGCCCATATGTCCCAGTTATTACATCATTAACATTATGTCCCTATCACAATGTATGGCGACAATATTTTATTTGGAAATAAAGGTGCATTTTTTCCGTTTTGCATCTATCACTATTTACAAGTTTAAAATAAAAAAATTATAGAAATATATCATCTATCATCATATACATTGATATTTAAAAAGTTTAGAATCTTAGGTAAATATTTACATGTTGGTTTTTTTTATTGTATTGTTTTGTTTTTTTATATATTAAACATTTTATTTGGGTAGTTTTGGGAGGGTGGGATGTAAACAATATGTTTATAATGTAAATGTGTGTTAATTTACTTTTAGTTGTAGTATTACTTTTTGGCCACAAGATGGCGGCCATGAGTTTGTTTATATGACGTCACTCTAAGCGTAACATATGCTTAGAGCGACGCATTGGGGAGGTAACAGGCAGAAAAGGCGCAGCTTCCCAGAGAAGCTGTCGCTTTTTCAGTGGGGGAGAGGAATCAGTGATCGGGCACCATAGCCCGAATCACTGATTGCCTGGCTAACGAACCGCGGGCCAGGAGCGCGCATGCACGCGCGCGATCGGTTGTGGGAGCGCGCATATTTAATCCTTAACCTATTTTGGTTCCTGGATGTAGAAACTACGTCCAGGAACCAAAATAGGTTAAGGATTAAATATATTATTGTTTATATGCGTTTAGCGTGTTTTTGTGGTGGGGATGGTTAGGTTAAGGCATTACCAGGGGGGTCTAATGGTTAGGGATAGGTACAGGGAGGGTTAGGTATAGTTACAGTGCAATATACACCACCAGGGGGGTGGTTAGGTTTAGGCACCACCAGGGGGGTGGTTAGTTTTAGGCACCACCAGGGGGGTCTTAGGTTTAGGCACCACCAGGGGGGTTTAGGCACCACTAGTGGGTCTTAGGTTTAGGCACCACCAGGGGGTCTTAGGTTTAGGCATCACCAGTGGGTCTTAGGTTTAGGCACCACTAGGGGGGTCTTAGGTTTAGGCACCACCAGGGGAGTCTTAGGTTTAGGCACCACCAGGGGGTCTTAGGTTTAGGCACCACCAGGGGAGTCTAGGGGTTAGGGATAGGTACAGGGAGGGTTAGGTATAGTTACAGTGCAATATACACCACCAGGGGGTGGTTTGGTTTAGGCACCACCAGGGGGGTGGTTAGTTTTAGGCACCACCAGGGGGTGGTTAGGTTTAGGCACCACCAGGGGGGGTTTAGGCACCACTAGGGGGGTCTTAGGTTTAGGCACCACCAGGGGGCTCTTAGGTTTAGGCACCACCAGGTGGTCTTAGGTTTAGGCACCACCAGGGGGGTCTTAGGTTTAGGCACCACCAGGGGTGTCTAGGGGTTAGGGATAGGTACAGGGAGGGTTAGGTATAGTTACAGTGCAATATACACCACCAGGGGGGTGATTAGGTTTAGGCAGTGGTGCTCATCTGAGCTAGGATATCCGAGGTACTCGGATATCCTAGCTCTTTTTTCACTATTCGAGCTCGAATACCGAACTCGAATAGTATTAGCTATCCGGGCTGTGCTATCCGAGCGCACTCGGAAAGCAAGCAGCTATCCGGAGATATCCTAGCTACCCGAGCTCGGATAGCGTCACGAGCTCGGATAGCGTCACGACAGACGTCACCTCGAGTCCTCACAAGCGAATCAGAGGGCTCCCAGCCCTCTGACTGCAGCCAATCACAGAGGGGGAGCCTGGCCACGCCCCCCTCTATAAATAGCAGACGCCATCTTGCCTCACTCGTCCTGCTTGCGACTTACTACTGATAGTACTGAGAGACTGCTCCAGTGCTTTTTGTCTGTGTGCAAGTGCATTTCTATTGTTCTAAACCAAGCGTTTTTACACTCCAACACTTGTTCTTCAACTGTATTGCTTTGTATTGTAGATAGATTGTATTTTAGGCAGTTTAGTTTGTGTGATTACTAGGGACTAGGGAGGGAGACAGTCTGTCACTGGTGCTGCTGAAGGCAGCCTGTCTTGCTCTGTGCTCTAGTCTCTAGTTACCTTACCTGTGCTCTCACCTGTCCTACTCTACTCCTGTACTACTACTACTTCTGTGTTAGATAGATTTGTACTATATTGTAGTTAGCAAGGCCCAGCTTTACTGCTATACCTGTCCTGTTGTATCTGCTCTCTGTAATCTAGTCACACCTGTTCTATTATTTAGCTAGATTCTTCTATTGTTTAGTTAGTAGTACTGTATAGTGTACTGTACTCTAGTCTGTGTATAGGGACCGTCCGTCACCGCGTTACCTAGGGTCTTTGTGTGCGCAGTGCACATCTGCGCTGTCCGCACCCTCTCGTTAGTGCTACACCCGTCCTATTGTTTATATATTACTTCTATTGTGTATTCGCTGAATTGTACTGTAGTCTGTGTATAGGGACACCGTCAGTCAGCGTCAGCTAGGGTCTTTGTGTGCGCAGTGCGCATTCTCTCGTTAGCGCTACACCGATCTCTGCTGTAGAGTACACCTGTCCGTCACCTCACACACCCACCACCACCCGTCCCACCCCATTAAAGTACCCCACTTGTCCCAAGGGCAAGGGCATCGCCAAGAGAGGAGGTTGTGGGCATGGCAGCCGCGCCACCACCACCATGCGCAGTTCTGCGTCTGCACAAGTGGCTGTTCCGCCATTAGCCACTGGCCGTGGATGCCTTGGCCGCCCAAAAGCTGGGAGTCACGCTGCAGAGACGCAGCAGCAGCAGCGTGTGGCACAGATGTTCCTCCTACCGCCAGGTCGTAGCTGTCCTATTGAGGAGAAGGACGCAGACGCTGTGGTGGAACTGATGGTGGATGAGCAGGCCACCATTAGCTCTGGAACCGAGTCCTCCACCCCCGCCACCACTCCTGTTCGCAAGAGCAGCAGCAGCCGCCCAGCACTGCCTGGGGGGGAGGAGGAGGAGTGCAGTTCTCCAGCCCCAGCGGGCAACACCAGCACCCTGTCACTCAGCAGCACCTTCATGTTATCCCCAAGCACAGCGGGGCTATGGAATGCTGTTACAGCAGAATTGGAGGAGGAAGGAATGCTGATGGGTACTTTGGGGGATGATGCTTTGGACAGTCACACAGTGGTGACTGTCCATCCGCCCATGCATGCAGAAGGGGAGTTTGGGGGATCCCAGCAGGACATGTTTGCGGAGGGGGAGAATGATGATGACAGGGTGAAGGACAAAGACTGGGTGCCAGGTCCTGGGAGTGGGGATGTCATCAGCTCGGAGGAGGATGCGTCTGTGGGCCTTGCTAGAAGGATCAGCATCGCAGGCATGGGCAGGATCACAAGTGGGCGTGGTATGCAGGCCACACAGCGTGCTGATCAGGAGACGAGTTCGGCCAGTGCCACCACCAGCCGCACCAAGACCCCCCCCACCCCAACCACCACAGGGAGACCAGCGGCAGCAGCACCTTCCAGCCGAAGGGGCAACTTCACCTCCCCAATATGGAATTTTTTCACCCTGCCATATTTGGAGTGCAAGTATGCCACCTGCAACCAGTGCCGCAAGCAGCTCAGCAGAGGGAAGGAGCCCTCTGCGTTTGACACCACCTCACTGGTCAACCATCTTGCAGGGAAACACTTTCACGAGCATGAGGAGTTTGTGAAGTTGAAGGAAGCTGGCAGTGGCAGTGGCAGACCCGCCACCACTGTGAAGCCATCGGCAGCAGCCACCCGCCCTCCTCCACCTCCTCCAGCAGCACCAGCAGGAGTGCGTCAGCAACGCACTGCTCTTCCTCCCTCTGCAACTCCTGCCGCCGACACTGAGGCCTGTTCTGGCAGCCAGTCCTCAGTGGCCTCCTCTGTTCCCTCCACTGATTCCCGTGCCAGCAAAAGGCGTCTCCAGACCCTGCTCAGCGACACCTTCCAGGGGGTGGTTAGGGTTCTGCCTCCCAGCAGCCGTCGCGTGCGTCAGCTGAACGGCTTGCTGGCACGGGCCATGTGCTCCCAACTCCTGCCTTATTCCCTTGTGCAGGAGGGGAGCGACATGCGTGCGCTCCTGATGTGTGCAGCCCCCGATTGGCCAATCCCCAGCCGACATTTTTTCTCACGCACGTCCATCCCTGCACTTCACCGCTCTGTGATGGCCAATGTCGAGAGAGGGCTGGATCACGCGGTGGGTCAATGGGTCCACGTCACCATGGACTTGTGGAGCAGCCGGTTTGGGACAGGCCGCTATCTGTCCTTCACCGCGCATTGGGTCAGCTTGGTGGAAGGGGGTGAGGAGGTGGGAGCAGCATCGGGCACTTTCAGAGCAGCAGCACCAACAACGCAGTGGATGGTGCCACCATGCAGGGTCAGCGGAACAGCAGCAGGTTCCTCTGATCTGCTTCCATCCTCCGGCACACCAGCCCAAACCCCCCGCCTCAGCAGCAGCGTGAAGCCCCGCCACTGCCAAGCGCTGCTGGAATTGGTCAGCCTGGGGAAGACCAAACTGACGGCGAACCACGTCCTGGCCAAACTCCGAGAGCAAGAGAGGAATTGGCTGACCCCCAGAGGCCTCAGAGTCGGAGGGGTGGTGTCCGACAATGGGGAAAACCTGGTTGCTGCCATCAGCAGGGGAGACCTGACCCACATCCCCTGCCTGGCGCACGTCCTGAACCTGGTAGTCCAAAAGTTCCTGCGGACCTACCAGGGGATGGACCGACTCCTTGAGGCGGCAAGGAAGGTTGTGCGTCACTTCCGGCACTCGCCTGCAGCCGTGGTGAGCCTGGAAGAGGTGCAGAAGCAGCTGCACCTGCCACAGCACCGGCTCATGCTCGATGTTCCAACTCGCTGGAACTCCACCCTGGTGATGTTGGAGCGTCTGGTTGAACAGAGGCAGGCTGTCAGCCAGTACGTTGCACGAGCAACAGTTGCCTCCCTCACTGCAACTGGGCGTGCCGCCACCAACCTCCCGTCCATCATCTCCACGGAGGACTGGGGGCACATGCAGCAGGTGTGCTCAGTCCTGGCACCCTTCCTGCAGGCCACCAACATGGTGAGCAGGGACCATGCAATGGTGTGCGAGTGGGTCCCCTTGGTGTGTGTGCTGGACAGGGCCCTGTATGCCCTGGTGGAAGAGGGAGCAGCAGCCTTGGACCAGCAGGAGCTACAGGCAGCTTCACAGGCCACCTCTAAGGAGGAGGGCTTGGAGTTGGTGGAGGTCCCTGACCTTGCTGCTGATGAGGGGGAGCAGCAGAGCGCAGCTGGACTGGTGCGGTAGTGGAGAGAGGATGAGGTGGAGGGGGCAGAGGAAGAGGAGGACAGCACTGTCGGCTCTGGGGCTGCCGATGATGTGCCAGCAGACGTGGCCAGACTCTTCCCAATGGCAGCGCACATGCTGAGGTGCCTGCGCAAGGACCCAAGGGTGATCCAGATGAAGAAGAGGGAGGACATCTGGATCTCCATGATGCTGGACCCACGTCTGAAGGAAAAGCTCAGCCAGTTCCTGCCTGCAGCAGGAGACCGTGCGCAACAAATGAGGGATTTGCAGCTGTCCCTTGGTGAGTGCTTGCAGGAAGCCTTCCCTGAGCCATCCACCCCCACTGTCCAGCCAGCACAGAGGCAGCAGCAGGTGCCTGCATCCACCAGCAGCAAGCGCACACGCACCACAGACCTGCTGTCTCTGACCAACGAGCTCTACATGAGTGTAGAGCTGCCAGGGACTAGAGAGGAGGTGCCTGCAGCAGCATCCTCCTCCTCCAGTCACAGACAGCGCTTGACCCGCATGGTGGCTGACTACATGGGGTCCTTCAGCGGGCTTGACAGTGTGGCCCCTGTTGATCCCATGGAGTATTGGGTCAAGCACCTGCAGATCTGGAGCGAGCTTGCGCAGTACGCCCTGGAAGTGCTCTCCTGCCCCCCTTCCAGCGTACTGTCAGAGCATTGCTTCAGTGCAGCCGGTGGAGTCGTCACTGAGAAGCGATCTTGTCTGTCTCACAAGTCTGTGGACAGACTGACGTTTCTCAAAATGAACCAGGCTTGGGTGGAAGGCGAATTCCTGGCCCCTGTTGTCGGCGAGAGGGGGACATGAAGTGGCGCACACACACATTACACCTGCTGCTGCTGCTGCTGTATTTCTACCTGCTGTCTGTGTGTCTCCACTGCCAGGGAACACATTACAAGGTGCTGCTGCCCATGCGCCACAAGATATTATGCTCAAAAATAGCTGCCTGCATTATTTTGAAAAAAAAAATTGTAATTAATTTAGAGGTGTCCGGGTTGAAAACTGTGCTGTCCCAATTGTGTATTGGACACAATGTGGGCTTCACGACCGCTGTCTGGAACCTCATGCTGTTTATTTATGGCCCTGGAACCGCCGCTAGGACCCAGGGCCTACTATGTCTCGCTGCCTGCCCTCATGCCTGCTGCCAAATGCCAGTCTGCCACACACTTATCCTCCTCACGCTGCCTGCTGTTATATTTCCTCCTGCTGTCTGTGTCTCCTCTCCACTGCCAGGGAACACATTACAAGGTGCTGCTGCCCATGCGCCACCAGCTATTACGCTCAACAATAGCTGCATTATTTTGAAAAAAGAAAAAAATTGTAATTAATTTAGAGGTGTCCGGGTTGAAAACTGTGCTGTCCCAATTGTGTATTGGACACAATGTGGGCTTCATGACCGCTGTCTGGAACCTCATGCTGTGTATTTACGGCCCTGGAACCACCGCTAGGACCCAGGGCCTATTATGTCTCGCTGCCTGCCCTCCTGCCTGCTGCCATATGCCAGTCTGCCACACACTTATCCTCCTCACGCTGCCTGCTGTTATATTTCCTCCTGCTGTCTGTGTCTCCTCTCCACTGCCAGGGAACACATTACAAGGTGCTGCTGCCCATGCGCCACCAGCTATTACGCTCAACAATAGCTGCATTATTTTGAAAAAAAAAATTGTAATTAATTTAGAGGTGTCCGGGTTGAAAACTGTGCTGTCCCAATTGTGTATTGGACACAATGTGGGCTTCACGGCCGCTGTCTGGAACCTCATGCTGTTTATTTACGGCCCTGGAACCACCGCTAGGATCCAGGGCCTATTATGTCTCGCTGCCTGCCCTCCTGCCTGCTGCCAAATGCCAGTCTGCCACACACTTATCCTTCTCACGCTGCCTGTTATATTTCCTCCTGCTGTCTGTGTCTCCTCTCCACTGCCAGGGAACACATTACAAGGTGCTGCTGCCCATGCGCCACCAGCTATTACGCTCAACAATAGCTTCCTCCTGCCAGGCTGCCTGCATCAATTTGAAAAAAAAAATTGTACTTAATTTAGAGGTGTCCAAGACACAAAATATAATGATAGAGAAGAAGATGATATAGAAGAAGAAGAAGAAGAAGAAGAAGAAGAAGAAGAAGAAGAAGAAGAAGAAGAAGAAGAAGAAGAAGAAGATATAGAAGAAGAAGATATAGAAGAAGAAGAAGAAGAAGATATAGAAGAAGAAGATATAGAAGAAGAAGAAGAAGATATAGAAGAAGAAGAAGAAGATATAGAAGAAAAGAAGAAGAAGAAGAAGAAGATATAGAAGAAGAAGAAGAAGAAGATATAGAAGAAGAAGAAGAAGATATAGAAGATATAGAAGAAGAAGAAGAAGATATAGAAGATATAGAAGAAGAAGAAGAAGAAGAAGATATAGAAGAAGAAGAAGAAGATATAGAAGAAGAAGAAGAAGAAGAAGAAGAAGAAGATATAGAAGAAGAAGAAGAAGATATAGAAGAAGAAGAAGAAGAAGATATAGAAGATATAGAAGAAGAAGAAGAAGAAGATATAGAAGATATAGAAGATATAGAAGAAGAAGATATAGAAGATATAGAAGATATAGAAGAAGAAGATATAGAAGATATAGAAGAAGAAGATATAGAAGATATAGAAGATATAGAAGAAGAAGAAGATATAGAAGATATAGAAGATATAGACGAAGAAGAAGATATAGAAGATATAGAAGAAGAAGAAGATATAGAAGAAGAAGAAGAAGATATAGAAGAAGAAGAAGATATAGAAGAAGAAGAAGAAGATATAGAAGATATAGAAGATATAGAAGAAGAAGATATAGAAGATATAGAAGATATAGAAGAAGAAGAAGAAGATATAGAAGATATAGAAGAAGAAGAAGATATAGAAGATATAGAAGAAGAAGAAGAAGATATAGAAGAAGAAGAAGAAGAAGAAGATATAGAAGATATAGAAGAAGAAGAAGAAGATATAGAAGAAGAAGAAGAAGAAGAAGATATAGAAGATATAGAAGAAGAAGAAGAAGATATAGAAGAAGAAGAAGAAGATATAGAAGAAGAAGAAGAAGATATAGAAGATATAGAAGAAGAAGAAGAAGATATAGAAGAAGAAGAAGAAGAAGAAGATATAGAAGATATAGAAGAAGAAGAAGAAGATATAGAAGAAGAAGAAGAAGATATAGAAGAAGAAGAAGAAGATATAGAAGATATAGAAGAAGAAGAAGAAGATATAGAAGAAGAAGAAGAAGATATAGAAGAAGAAGAAGAAGATATAGAAGATATAGAAGAAGAAGAAGAAGATATAGAAGAAGAAGAAGAAGATATAGAAGAAGAAGATATAGAAGAAGAAGAAGAAGAAGAAGAAGAAGAAGATATAGAAGAAGAAGAAGAAGATATAGAAGAAGAAGAAGAAGAAGAAGAAGAAGAAGAAGAAGAAGAAGAAGAAGAAGAAGAAGAAGAAGAAGATATAGAAGATATAGAAGAAGAAGAAGAAGATATAGAAGAAGAAGAAGAAGATATAGAAGATATAGAAGATATAGAAGAAGAAGAAGATATAGAAGATATAGAAGAAGAAGAAGATATAGAAGATATAGAAGAAGAAGATATAGAAGATATAGAAGATATAGAAGAAGAAGATATAGAAGATATAGAAGAAGAAGAAGATATAGAAGAAGAAGAAGAAGATATAGAAGAAGAAGAAGATATAGAAGAAGAAGAAGAAGATATAGAAGATATAGAAGATATAGAAGAAGAAGATATAGAAGATATAGAAGATATAGAAGAAGAAGAAGAAGATATAGAAGATATAGAAGAAGAAGAAGATATAGAAGATATAGAAGAAGAAGAAGAAGATATAGAAGAAGAAGAAGATATAGAAGATATAGAAGAAGAAGAAGAAGATATAGAAGAAGAAGAAGAAGAAGAAGATATAGAAGATATAGAAGAAGAAGAAGAAGATATAGAAGAAGAAGAAGAAGAAGAAGATATAGAAGATATAGAAGAAGAAGAAGAAGATATAGAAGAAGAAGAAGAAGATATAGAAGAAGAAGAAGAAGATATAGAAGATATAGAAGAAGAAGAAGAAGATATAGAAGAAGAAGAAGAAGATATAGAAGAAGAAGAAGAAGATATAGAAGATATAGAAGAAGAAGAAGAAGATATAGAAGAAGAAGAAGAAGATATAGAAGAAGAAGATATAGAAGAAGAAGAAGAAGAAGAAGAAGAAGATATAGAAGAAGAAGAAGAAGATATAGAAGAAGAAGAAGAAGAAGAAGAAGAAGAAGAAGAAGAAGAAGAAGAAGAAGAAGAAGAAGATATAGAAGATATAGAAGAAGAAGAAGAAGATATAGAAGAAGAAGAAGAAGATATAGAAGATATAGAAGATATAGAAGAAGAAGAAGATATAGAAGATATAGAAGAAGAAGAAGATATAGAAGATATAGAAGAAGAAGATATAGAAGATATAGAAGAAGAAGAAGAAGATATAGAAGAAGAAGAAGAAGAAGAAGAAGAAGATATAGAAGATATAGAAGAAGAAGAAGAAGATATAGAAGAAGAAGAAGAAGAAGAAGAAGAAGAAGATATAGAAGATATAGAAGATATAGAAGAAGAAGAAGAAGATATAGAAGATATAGAAGACATAGAAGAAGAAAAAGAAGATATAGAAGAAGAAGAAGAAGATATAGAAGAAGAAGAAGAAGATATAGAAGATATAGAAGAAGAAGAAGAAGATATAGAAGAAGAAGAAGAAGATATAGAAGAAGAAGATATAGAAGAAGAAGAAGAAGAAGAAGATATAGAAGAAGAAGAAGAAGATATAGAAGAAGAAGAAGAAGAAGAAGAAGATATAGAAGATATAGAAGAAGAAGAAGAAGATATAGAAGAAGAAGAAGAAGATATAGAAGATATAGAAGATATAGAAGAAGAAGAAGATATAGAAGATATAGAAGAAGAAGAAGATATAGAAGATATAGAAGAAGAAGAAGATATAGAAGATATAGAAGAAGAAGATATAGAAGATATAGAAGAAGAAGAAGAAGATATAGAAGAAGAAGAAGAAGATATAGAAGATATAGAAGAAGAAGAAGAAGATATAGAAGAAGAAGAAGAAGAAGAAGATATAGAAGATATAGAAGATATAGAAGAAGAAGAAGAAGATATAGAAGATATAGAAGAAGAAGAAGAAGATATAGAAGAAGAAGAAGAAGATATAGAAGATATAGAAGAAGAAGACATAGAAGAAGAAGAAGAAGATATAGAAGATATAGAAGATATAGAAGAAGAAGATATAGAAGAAGAAGAAGAAGATATAGAAGATATAGAAGAAGAAGATATAGAAGAAGAAGAAGAAGATATAGAAGATGAAGAAGAAGAAGAAGAAGATATAGAAGAAGAAGAAGAAGATATAGAAGATGAAGAAGAAGAAGAAGAAGAAGATATAGAAGAAGAAGAAGAAGATATAGAAGAAGAAGAAGAAGAAGATATAGAAGAAGAAGAAGAAGATATAGAAGAAGAAGAAGAAGAAGATATAGAAGAAGAAGAAGATATAGAAGAAGAAGATATAGAAGATATAGAAGAAGAAGATATAGAAGAAGAAGATATAGAAGATATAGAAGAAGAAGATATAGACGAAGAAGAAGAAGATATAGAAGAAGAAGATATAGAATAAGAAGATATAGAAGATATAGAAGATATAGAAGAAGAAGATATAGAAGAAGAAGAAGAAGATATAGAAGAAGAAGAAGAAGATATAGAAGAAGAAGAAGATATAGAAGAAGAAGATATAGAAGATATAGAAGAAGAAGATATAGAAGAAGAAGATATAGAAGATATAGAAGAAGAAGATATAGAAGAAGAAGATATAGAAGATATAGAAGATATAGAAGAAGAAGATATAGAAGAAGAAGATATAGAAGATATAGAAGATATAGAAGAAGAAGATATAGAAGAAGAAGATATAGAAGATATAGAAGATATAGAAGAAGAAGATATAGAAGAAGAAGATATAGAAGAAGAAGATATAGAAGATATAGAAGATATAGAAGAAGAAGATATAGAAGATATAGAAGATATAGAAGATATAGAAGAAGAAGATATAGAAGAAGAAGATATAGAAGAAGAAGATATAGAAGATATAGAAGATATAGAAGAAGAAGATATAGAAGATATAGAAGATATAGAAGAAGAAGATATAGAAGATATAGAAGATATAGAAGATATAGAAGATATAGAAGAGGAAGATATAGAAGATATAGAAGATATAGAAGATATAGAAGAAGAAGATATAGAAGAAGAAGAAGAAGAAGAAGATATAGAAGATATAGAAGAAGAAGATATAGAAGAAGAAGAAGAAGATATAGAAGATATAGAAGAAGAAGAAGAAGATATAGAAGAAGAAGAAGAAGATATAGAAGATATAGAAGAAGAAGATATAGAAGAAGAAGAAGAAGAAGAAGATATAGAAGAAGAAGAAGATATAGAAGAAGAAGATATAGAAGATATAGAAGAAGAAGATATAGAAGAAGAAGATATAAAAGATATAGAAGATATAGAAGAAGAAGATATAGAAGAAGAAGAAGAAGATATAGAAGATATAGAAGAAGAAGAAGAAGATATAGAAGAAGAAGAAGAAGATATAGAAGATATAGAAGAAGAAGAAGAAGATATAGAAGAAGAAGAAGAAGATATAGAAGAAGAAGAAGAAGAAGAAGATATAGAAGAAGAAGAAGATATAGAAGAAGAAGAAGAAGATATAGAAGAAGAAGAAGATATAGAAGAAGAAGAAGAAGAAGAAGAAGAAGAAGAAGAAGAAGAAGAAGAAGAAGAAGAAGAAGAAGAAGAAGAAGAAGAAGAAGAAGAAGAAGAAGAAGAAGATATAGAAGAAGAAGAAGATATAGAAGAAGAAGATATAGAAGAAGAAGATATAGAAGAAGAAGATATAGAAGATATAGAAGAAGAAGATATAGAAGAAGAAGATATAGAAAATATAGAAGATATAGAATAAGAAGATATAGAAGAAGAAGATATAGAAGATATAGAAGATATAGAAGAAGAAGATATAGAAGAAGAAGATATAGAAGAAGAAGATATAGAAGATATAGAAGATATAGAAGAAGAAGATATAGAAGATATAGAAGATATAGAAGAAGAAGATATAGAAGATATAGAAGAAGAAGATATAGAGGATATAGAAGATATAGAAGAAGAAGATATAGAAGATATAGAAGATATAGAAGATATAGAAGATATAGAAGAAGAAGATATAGAAGATATAGAAGAAGAAGATATAGAAGATATAGAAGATATAGAAGATATAGAAGATATAGAAGATATAGAAGAAGAAGATATAGAAGATATAGAAGAAGAAGAAGAAGAAGATATAGAAGATATAGAAGAAGAAGAAGAAGATATAGAAGATATAGAAGAAGAAGATATAGAAGATATAGAAGAAGAAGAAGAAGATATAGAAGAAGAAGAAGAAGATATAGAAGAAGAAGAAGAAGATATAGAAGAAGAAGAAGAAGATATAGAAGATATAGAAGAAGAAGATATAGAAGATATAGAAGAAGAAGAAGAAGATATAGAAGAAGAAGAAGAAGATATAGAAGAAGAAGAAGAAGATATAGAAGAAGAAGAAGATATAGAAGAAGAAGAAGAAGAAGAAGAAGATATAGAAGAAGAAGAAGAAGATATAGAAGAAGAAGATATAGAAGATATAGAAGAAGAAGATATAGAAGAAGAAGATATAGAAGATATAGAAGATATAGAAGAAGAAGATATAGAAGAAGAAGATATAGAAGATATAGAAGAAGAAGATATAAAAGAAGAAGATATAGAAGATATAGAAGATATAGAAGAAGAAGATATAGAAGAAGAAGATATAGAAGATATAGAAGATATAGAAGAAGAAGATATAGAAGAAGAAGATATAGAAGATATAGAAGATATAGAAGAAGAAGATATAGAAGATATAGAAGATATAGAAGAAGAAGATATAGAAGATATAGAAGATATAGAAGATATAGAAGATATAGAAGAAGAAGATATAGAAGATATAGAAGATATAGAAGATATAGAAGAAGAAGATATAGAAGATATAGAAGATATAGAAGATATAGAAGATATAGAAGATATAGAAGAAGAAGATATAGAAGATATAGAAGATATAGAAGATATAGAAGAAGAAGATATAGAAGATATAGAAGATATAGAAGATATAGAAGATATAGAAGAAGAAGATATAGAAGATATAGAAGATATAGAAGAAGAAGATATAGAAGATATAGAAGATATAGAAGATATAGAAGATATAGAAGAAGAAGATATAGAAGATATAGAAGATATAGAAGAAGAAGATATAGAAGATATAGAAGATATAGAAGATATAGAAGATATAGAAGAAGAAGATATAGAAGATATAGAAGATATAGAAGATATAGAAGATATAGAAGAAGAAGATATAGAAGATATAGAAGATATAGAAGATATAGAAGATATAGAAGAAGAAGATATAGAAGATATAGAAGATATAGAAGATATAGAAGATATAGAAGAAGAAGATATAGAAGATATAGAAGAAGAAGATATAGAAGATATAGAAGAAGAAGATATAGAAGATATAGAAGATATAGAAGATATAGAAGATATAGAAGATATAGAAGAAGAAGATATAGAAGATATAGAAGATATAGAAGAAGAAGATATAGAAGATATAGAAGATATAGAAGATATAGAAGAAGAAGATGAAGACGACGTAAATGAAGACTTCCAACAACCATTTTGGACACACCTTCTCATGCCAACACTTTTCGTGAAGTTAATTTACTATTTTTGATACCTTTTTTTACTACTACATCACCACATAATCACTTGATGTTTTTCTTCATGAAAAAGGTGGTTTCATGCATCATTGACCTCCAATACAAGTTTCACAAGCTATTTAAGGCCAGCTCGAATATTTTACTCGAATACAGACTCGGATAGTGACGTCGGATATCCGAGGTCGAATCAGATATTCGATTAACTCGAATATCAAACTTCGAGTGAATTCGGATAGCTTACTATCCGAATTCGACCCAACTCGAATAGGATAATGAGGTATCCGAGCAACACTGGGTTTAGGCACCACCAGGGGGGTGGTTAGTTTTAGGCACCACCAGGGTGGTCTTAGGTTTAGGCACCACCAGGGGGTCTTAGGTTTAGGCACCACCAGGGGGGGGTCTTAGGTTTAGGCACCACCAGGGAGGTCTAGGGGTTAGGGATAGGTACAGTGAGGGCTCTGTATGAGAGTAAGGTTAGCTATAGTTACAGTACAATATATGTAATATATACAATTTATTACATTATGTGTATTTGCGTAGTGGTTAGCTCTCTCGCCTTGCAGCGCTGGGTCCCTGGTTCGAATCCCAGCCAGGGCACTATCTGCAAAGAGTTTGTATGTTCTCTCCGTGTCTGCGTGGGTTTCCTCCGGGCACTCCGGTTTCCTCCCACATTCCAAAAACATACAGATAAGTTAATTGGCTCCCCCTAAAATTGGCCCTAGACTACAGTACTTACACTACATAATATAGACATATGGCAATGGTAGGGATTAGATTGTGAGCTCCTTTGAGGGACAGTTAGTGACAAGATATATATATATATACTCTGTACAGCGCTGCGTAATATGTCGGCGCTATATAAATACTAAATAATAATAATAATAATAATAATAATAATTTACACAAAGGGGGGGGGTCTAGGTGTTAGGGATAGGGATAAGAAGAGATATCTGTGACCCTAAAGTTAGGTATAATTGCAGTACAATACCTGTAAAATCTACCATTCTACTACTATGCTTAATACAAGTGTAAATATCGTTTTTGTTATAGACGCTATTTGACGTTTCATTTCAGAATTCGTTTGCTGTTATAGACCGTATTTTGCCATTTCATTTCCGTTTATTTAACCTATTTAGCACTACATTATTGTTTATAACCTCTTAAACGAAAAATATGGTTTTGCATTCAAACTTACAATTTTGGCTATACCCTGCGCCCTTTTTTCCAGGCGCCCTTTTTTGATACACGCTAACCACACTGGCCAGGGGGAAGGGGGGCCATCTCCCCCCAGGCCGCCTTTCATTCAGTGATTTAGGGCTGGTCTGGTGTCTGGTGTATTCAGGTTTGTTGTTGTAAGGCAATGTGAATCATAAGGCTAGCTGATAAAAGTGCAATTAGAGGGCAGTCAAGCTGGTAAATATACACAGCATGATGCAGAGCTTGCCTGGAGGGTCAGTGGGAAAACATCTGTCTTGTCTCTCCCCATTGTTATAATGACTGCATGTGTGGATAAGGTGTTATACAAGTTGAAAAGTTTTTGACAGTCCCTAGACTCCAGGAGGGCTGCTTTCTGACTTGTGTGAGAGACCAGCAGGGACAGGAATCCTATTACAGGCAAGTAGCCTCTGTGTGTTGTGAGAATGCAATACAGATGCAATATACATGAGCGCTCTGCTCCATCTCAGGCTATTCTCAATTTCTCTCAACTCCTCCTCTTTCTGGGCTAGTGCATGCCAAAATCACAATATAAATCACTAGCAATTTGTAAGTGCGATTTTATGAAAAGATTTTCAGAGCGATTTTTGAATGAATCGTTAAAAAAATGCTACATGCAGAGTGTTTGTGATTTTGAAAAAATCACAACGCTGCTGTGAGAACACTGTCATAGGGTAACATTAGCCAAGTGCTCTCCAAATCACTGTTGATTTGAAAAATGCTGAGAAGCACTCTTGGTTGGCACCAGCCCTCCCTCATTCACCTTTGTTTCTCTCTTCCCCTAGTGCTGGCTGGCTGTGTCTTCTTGTCATACAGGAAAACTGTGAGAGATCGCGGAAAAGCCGCCACATGTGCTACTGAGCAGGCGGCTGATTCCGCGTCCAGTATGGCGGTTTGCACGCGGAAACGTGTGTTTGGTAGCAGGGCAGAACGCGGAAAAGCCGCCGCATGCAACAACAGTAAGGCGGCTGGTTCCGCATCCAGCGCGGCGGTTTGCACGCGGCAGCGTGTGTCTGGTGTGGCTGAGTCTGTTAGTGCACATAGGCTTAGGAATACACGCGCGCGCTGAGAGGCAGAATTCTTATACTAAGCAGGAAGAGTCAGCTGACCACGCCGATCAGCTGACTCCAGAGCAGGATACTATTGGTTGAGCAATTAGGGGTGGTGCTGGAGAGCACTACTCCATATATAGTTCCTGCTGGTCACTAGCAAGTTGTCTGCCGTTGCGATCACTACGTGGAAGCACTCAGACCTAGTCAGATCCTTCAGTGTGTTTGAACCAGGTGGACCTGGGAATTCACACTTAGCCAGATTATTTGAATTATATTCTGTTTATGCTTAAGCTAGTTCCAGGGTGTAGAGACCAAGGACCTCACACCCAGCTTAGGGAACTGTGTTATCATCTGTGTTATACTTCAAACTAGTTCCAGGGTGTAGAGACCAAGGACCTCACACCCAGCTTAGAGAACTGTACTACCATCTGTGTTATCTTTCAGACTAGTTCCAGGGTGCTGAGACTACGGACCTCGCACCCAGTCTAGGGAACTGTATTATCATCTGTGTATACTTCAGACTAGTTCCGGGGTGCTGAGACCAAGGACCTCGCACCCAGAATAAGCATTATTTGATATATGTTATGACTTATAGCTTTTATGACTACTCCTCTGTCTTCTGATTCGGTACCTCGCATATCTGATATTCCGTTGCCAGACCCTGCTCAACTTGGATACCGAATCAGCCTTCTGTCTTTGTACTTTATCTGTCAGTGTGTTGCCGACCCGGCGTGCCCGACCTCGAGAGCTATCTCTCCCCTTAAGAGATAGTCTCCAGATCAGATAGTGACATCCACCCTTAGGTGTCACTCACTCTCTGGCCCTTCCTGTCTCCAGCCTGACTCCTCCCATTGGTGAGCCTCAGGCTGCTGGAAGGTTCCTGTGCTCCCAGAGCAGTGTCTCTTTACTGTTATCGCCTGCTCAGCAGGTGTATCACTCAAAGTATTACTGTTACACCAAACACTCACATACCTATAGGTGTCCAGAGGTTAGCAATATACTGTATCTGTATTATCGGTGATTCTGCAGATCATCAATAATCGGGTATATATCTGCATTCTTGGTGACACTGCAGATCACCAATAATCAGATTCTCTCTGCGTGATGACACCAATCGTTACAAAAACTAAATAAAAGTGCAATCCTGGTGATTTTTTTTTTAAATGTCTGAATAGTTGACTGAATAGCTTGTTAGAACATGGCATACGTAGCTTTGTGGGACATTCTTGGGTGACACTCTTATTTTCTTTACTGATTGATTCTGAAGGGGGGTGTCCACCAACAAATCTCTGCAGAGGGGCCTGATGTAGTTACACCCCTACCCAGCTGCCTTGTAATAACTCACCTGCCCCTGCAGCAGCTCCATCTCGTGCTCCCTCTTCAGCCACGCTGCCTGCCTCTATGACTCTGTGCATGTTATTTACACATAACATGTGCCGGATAGAGGAGACACAGGCAGCAGGGCTGAAGGCAAAGCACAGGATGGAACAGCTGATACAGGTGAGTTATTACAAGGCAGTTGAGCTACACAATGTGCGGGGGCCATGGGAGAAGTCTATGCGAGACCACGAGGGGCAGCAGTTGGTTTGGGGGCTGACTTTTGCTGGGGGAGGGGAATGTAGGGGGCCCCAAGTTACTTTTGCCCCAGGGCCCCGTGTGGCTTAAACTGGCCCTGAACATGAGTGGGTAAAGTTTCTCTCCTTTGCGGAGTTTGCCCACAACAATCTCAGGAACGCTTCCTCGGACTTTTCCCCATTTCAGATCGTCACAGGTAAATCGCCCAAGTTTTGCCCATTGCCAGTGGCTAAATACTGACTACTGTTCTGTTAGAGCACGTTTTTGATCATCAGATACGCCACTGATCATTACACCTAGTCTCAAAAAGAAACGGTATTACAATATATGTGCACTATCCATGCCAATTTTATGTTTGTGATGACGGATATGGAACTCTAATGGGTATGCTGAAGATTAATTTAGTGGTGGGTTTTGTTGCCTGCTATGACCACACCCTGTTTTGCTGTGATATTTACTCCACTGATACCTAGAGTTGTCCCTGACCTTCTTGGCCAAGAAATTGCTAAACGATCATCTTTTAAATGGTATTGGCCTTTGAGGAAGCATATTTATTTTATCCATGAACTATGCATCAGGTGCTGCACCAAGTACACTGTTTTTGAGTAATTAGCTACTTTCTTTAGCTCTATGTTAATATTCTATGGAGATGTATGGACATTTGCAATCATTTCCTCTATGAAGAACATTTAATGTTGCTAATACATTGTTTTTAATATAAGCAGATTGTTTATACGGTACATATTGCACTATTGTTCACTTAAAATAATGCCCTTTTATCTGTTCCTTGTTTTGTTGAATTTCCTACAGAACAAAGCCAGTTGCTTAGCTATCCTGCTGACATTTTGGCTTTACTTTTGTCAGAATCATTCGCCTGAGAACAAGTTTTCAACTTGTGCGGTCAAACTTTAGTTTTAGCACCTAATCTGACTACTCATTCTGCATCAGTAGCTGAAACTGTTAAAGACACAGCATCAACAGGACATTCAGGTATTTGTTGAACCCGGGTGCTATCCGGGGGGAGGGGGGGACAGGGGGTGTTTCCAGACCCATTGTAAAGCACTTATCAATGTTAAGAACCATAATGGCTGGTTCTGATCAGAAGGTGGATCCCCACACTCGCAAAGACAGTTTTCCTGGCCAATAACAAGTTGCATGTGGATAAAAAGAAAAGCTATGGTGTGCTATGCAGGAGGAAGCTCAAGGTGAGAAAAATCAAAGTCTATCTTCAGTCATAGAAATAGGATACTATTACTGTCCATATGGTCGGGCTGGAATGGACATAGCTATTGGAAATTGTTTACGTTACATACTGAAATTCTGATACACAAATTGCTATACATGTAGCTTCACTCCTTCTCCACAGGAATGCATTTTTTAGACTAACCCCACCTGTTATCACTTGTTTGAACTATTATTTCTAGTCCCTGTCATCTATGAATGATATATCTTCAGGGTTTGGTTTTGTACATTTTGTATCCGATAAAAAGAAAGGGATTGGTTTTGTACATGTTGTATCTCATAAAAAGAACGCTGCAGAATTGTTGTTTCATCCTCTGATGTTTTGCTGAATCAATAATTTGCTGACTACTCCCATTGCGCAGTCTCAGAAATAGTGAAAGGGTGGATTATCATGAACAGTTGAAAACAAATTAAACTAACCCTTAAAGAACCTTTGTCACAAAAATATTAACATTTAAAATACATGTAAACATATACGAATAAGAAGTACGTTTCTTCCGGAGTAAAATGAGTCATAAATTACTTTTATCCTATGTTGCTGTCACTTACAGTAAGTAGTAGAAATCTGACATTACCGACAGATTTTGGACAAGCCCAACTTCTCATGGGGGGTTCTCAGGCTTTTCTTTATTTTTAAAAGCACTTAGTGAATGGCAGTTGCTCTGTGTCCAACTGCCAAAAAAGAGTATGGTGAGTAGGGAGGCTGTGTATAAATCTTTTTCAGGGAATGTCTTCATAAAGAATAAAGGCCATGCTGAGAATCCCCCATGAAGAGATGGACTAACCCAAAACCTGTTAATTATATCAGATTTCTACTACCTACTGTAAGTGACAGCAACATAGTAGAAAAGTAATGTATGACTTATTTTACTCTGGAAGAAAAGTACTTCTTATTTGTATTAGAGTGGGGCCGAACGTCCGATTTTAGGTTTGCGAACCGGGTTCGCGAACTTCCGCGTAAGGTTAGGTTCGCGTAAAAGTTCGCGAACCGCAATAGACTTAAATGGGGATGCGAACTTTGAAAAAAAAATTATGCTGGCCACAAAAGTGATGGAAAAGATGTTTCAAGGGGTCTAACACCTGGACCCCCAGGTGGAGGAGTGGGATACATGCCAAAAGTCCCCGGGAAAAATCTGAATTTGACGCAAAGCAGCGTTTTAAGGGCAGAAATCACATTGAATGCTAAATGACGGGCCTAAAGTGCTTTAAAACATCTTGCATGTGTATACATCAATCAGGTAGTGTAATTAAGGTACTGCTTCACACTGACACACCAAACTCACCGTGTAATGCACCGCAAACAGCTGTTTGTGTAGTGACGGCCGTGCTGGACTGGTGCGCACCATGGCGAGAGTGCAGGTTTTGGTGGCTTTACAGCCCATATGGTCGCCTGGCTGATGAAGCTGAACAGAACAGGTATACAGTGGCAGGTTCACTGAACAGAACAAGTATACAGTGGCGGGTTCACTGAACACAACAGGTATGCAGTGGCGGGTTAACTGAACAGGTATACAGTGGCGGGTTCACTGAACAGAACAGGTATGCAGTGGCGGGTTCACTGAACAGTACAGGTATGCAGTGGCAGGTTCACTGAACAGGTATACAGTGGCGGGTTCACTGAACACAACAGGTATGCAGTGGCGGGTTCACTGAACAGGTATACAGTGGCGGGTTCACTGAACATAACAGGTATACAGTGGCGGGTTCACTGAACAGTACAGGTATGCAGTGGCAGGTTCACTGAACAGGTATGCAGTGGTGGGTTCACTGAACAGGTATGCAGTGGTGGGTTCACTGAACAGGTATGAAGTGGTGGGTTCACAGTACAGGTATGCAGTGGTGGGTTCACAGAACAGGTATGCAGTGGCAGGTTCACTGAACAGGTATGCAGGTATCCAGTGGGCTCACTGAACAGAACAGGTATGGTGGGCTCACTGAACAGAACAGGTATGCAGCCAGGAACAAGCTAAGCCTAACTAATCTTTCCCTATGAGAGACAGTCTGCAGCAGCTCGCCCTACTCTCACTAACGCAGGCACACGAGTGAGCGTAATGGCCGCCGCTGCCTGCCTTTTATTAGGGAGGGAGTGGCTCCAGGGGCTAGTGTAGCCTAATTGGCTACACTGGGCCTGCTGACTGTGATGTAGAGGGTCAAAGTTGACCCTCATGGTGCATTATGGGGCGAAAAGAACTTCCGCAAAAGTTCGCCTGCGGGACGCAAACGCGAACCACTGAAGTTCGCATGGAACCGTTCGCAGGCGAACCGTTCGGCCCAACTCTAATTTGTATGTGTTTTAAATTATAAGATTTTCGCAACAGTTAATCTTTAATTAAGTAACATGCAGTATAATGAAAAACAGTAAGGATCCCAGGTGATCCTCAGCTTCCTTTAACCACTTGCCGACTGCCCACTACCTATGGTCCTGGGACTCCAGCTGGCCGGGGATCGCGTGCTGTGATGCACGCCCACCCACGACGTCAACCTGCAGGCCGGCGGGTTGTTAACCCCTTGATCGCCGCAATGGAAGCGTGTAATACGCTTTGTAATGTATACAAACCGTATTATACAGGCTGCCTCCTGCCCTGGTGGTCCCACTGATCGAGGGACCACCAGGGCAGGCTGCAGCCCTCCCTGTCTGCACCCAAGCACACTGATCTGCCTCCCCCCTGCCCCCTGATCGCCCACAGCATCCCTCAGACCCCACCCCTGCCCACCCCCCAGACCCCTGTTTGCACCCAATAACCCCCCTAATCACCCATCAATCACTCCCTGTCACTATCTGTCAACGCTTTTTTAGGTTAGGTCCTAAACTGCCCCCTGGGGGCTCCTGATCACCCCCCCACACACACACACACACTCTCAGATCCTCCCCAGACCCCCCCCCCCCCCCTGTGTACTGTATACATCTATCCTCCCCTGTCAATCACCTGTCAATCACTTGTCAATCACCTGTCAATCACCCATCAATCACCCCCTGTCACCACCTGTCACTGCCACCCATCAGATAAGACCCTAACCTGCCCCTTGCGGGCACCTGATCACCCGCCCACAGCCTCAGATCGCCCGCATACCCGCCCTCAGATCACCTCCCAAGTGCATTGTTTGCATCTGTTCTCCCCTCTAATCACCCATAAATCACCCATCAATCACCCCCTGTCATAATCACCTACTGATCACCTATCAATCACCCCGTCACCCCCTGTCACCACCTGTCACTGCTACACATTAGATCAGACCCTAATCTTCCCCTTGCGGGCACCCAATCACCCGCCCACACCCTCAGATAGCCCCCTAGACCCCCTCTGATCAACTCGCCAGTGCATTGCTTGCATATATTCTCCCCTGTAATCACCTACTGATCACCTATCAATCACCCCGTCACCCCCCGTCACCACCTGACACTGCTACCCATCAGATTAGACCCTAATCTGCCCCTTGCCGGCACCCAATCACCCGCCCACACCCTCAGATGGTAGGAACACTACAAACGAGCCTATTATAGAAAGAAGACACCCCAAGGTATTCCGTTAGGAGTATGGTGAGTTCATAGAAGATTTTATTTTTCATCACAAGTTAGCAGAAATTGATTTTTATTGTTTTTTTTTCACAAAGTGTCATTTTCCGCTAACTTGTGACAAAAAGTAAAATCTTCTATGAACTCACCATACTCCTAACGGAATACCTTGGGGTGTCTTCTTTCTAAAATGGGGTCATTTGTGGGGTTCCTATACTGTCCTGGCATTTTAGGGGCCCTAAACCGTGAGGAGTAGTCTTGAAACCAAATGTCTCAAAGACCTGTGAAATCCTAAAGGTACTCATTGGACTTTGGGCCCCTTAGCGCAGTTAGGGTACAAAAAAGTGCCACACATGTGGTATCTCTGTACTCGGGAGAAGTAGTATAATGTGTTTTGGGGTATATTTTTACACATACCCATGCTGGGTGGTAGAAATATCTCTGTAAATGGACAATTTTGTGTAAAAAAAAAAATTAAAAAAAATCTCATTTACAGAGATATTTCTCCCACCCAGCATGGGTATGTGTAAAAATACATCCCAAAACACATTATACTATTTCTCCTGAGTATGGCGATACCACGTGTGACACTTTTTTGCATTCTAGGTGCGATAAGGGGCCCAAAGTCCTATGAGCACCTTTAGGCTTTACAGGGGTGCTTACAATTTAGCATCCCCAAAATGCCAGGACAGTAAACACACCCCATAAATGACCCCATTTTGGAAAGTAGACATCCCAAAGTATTCAGAGAGGGGCATGGTGAGTCTGTGGCAGATTTGTTTTTTGTTTGTTACAAGTTAGCAGAAATGGAAACTTTTTTTTATTTATTTTTTTTGTCACAAAGTGTCATTTCCCGCTAACTTGTGACAAAAAATAAAATCTTCTATGAACTCACCATGCCTCTTAGTGAATACTTTGGGATGTCTTCTTTCCAAAATGGGATCATTTGGGGGGTATTTATACTATCCTGGAATTTTAGCACCTCATGAAACATGACAGGTGCTCAGAAAAGTCAGAGATGCTTCAAAATGGGAAAATTCACTTTTTGCACTATAGTTTGTAAACGCTATAACTTTTACCCAAACCAATAAAATACACTTATTGGATTTTTTTTAATCAGAGATGTAGCATAATAAATTTGGATAAAAATATATTTAGAAATGTTACTTTATTTAAAAAATGTCAGCACAGAAAGTAAAAAAAAAATCATTTTTTCGACAAAATTCATGTCTTTTTTGATGGATATAATAAAAACTAAAAATCACAGCAGCAAACAAATAGCACCAAAAGAAAGCTGCATTAGGGACAAGAAAATGATGTAAAATTCATTTATGTGGTAGGTTGTATGACCGAGCAATAAACCATTAAAGCTGCAGTGGTCTGAATGGAAAAAAAAGTGTCTGGTCCTTAAGGGGTTGTATGACTGCAGTCCCTAAGTGGTTAAAATTCTATACCCCAATCTCTGCCACAAGCTTAACCTATAGATAAGCACCTGCTTAAACAGGAGACTGAAAACATCTACCCAAGATTGGTTGCCCCAGGACTTAATCACGTAATGTATAAGATCTCATGTTGGGGAAACTGATGACATTCCCACAAGCCAAACATCCAGGGATGAGGCTAAACATCAAACCCAGAAGGTCAGATGACTAGTGTAACCCTCTAAAAGAGAGTAATGTACTGTGTAGATGCATTTGCATGTGTGAGGTAGACTTGGCATCTGAGGCTAAGGTTCGCCTTGGAAATTAGCATGGTGGAATCAAAACGGCGCATCGATAGGCCTATGCAGCCATATTGTCGCATAGACTGGATGCTAAGGCGACCACATCAACAGAGAGGGGTATGTTCTGGAAGCTCCGCACGAGCTAGCAGGGAGCAGTGCGCAGGTGCAGAGAGGCAGAGCGCGCGAGACATAGCCAGAGGGAACTAGTTTAACTCAGTTTCCCTCAGCACTCTTTAGTCAGTCAGGAGGCTGCGGTGAGGGAGGAAGGAGGTCAGTGAGAGCGGCTGCAGCAGTCACCCCATGAGGCGAAGCGGGGACCCGGCGACCGCATAAAGACCACCAGCAGAGCGCAGGGCAGCGGTGACAGAGCCAGGCAGTTATTGGAGACCAAGTTGAAGTCACAGCAGGCAAGGATCTTGCCTGCTGTCACTTCAACTTGGTCTCCGGTAACTGTGGCTTGAAACTGGCGCAAGGCCTATACTTATCTGGCCTGACAGGGTTTCTCTCCTTCCGCGCTAGCTTGGATCGAGGTAGCGCGGAAGGAGAGAAACCCTGTCAGGCCAGATGAGTGTAGGCCTTGCACCATCTTCAAGCCACAGTTGTGTTCAGAAAAGGGCCAGCATTCATTGGAGGTTTGCTGAGTATAGAGACAGTTAACCCAAGTTACTGAAGGGTATATTCTGATGAAAGTGGTGTGACTAAAATCTGCCTGTCTGATAGAGATAGTGAAATTGTGATGATAATCAGCTTATGAATGCAAGATGGTGCTGCCCTGCCAAAGAAGAAGAGACTCCCCCCCCCCCCCTCTTCACTCACTCCCCAACTTCACTTACTCTCCCTTTCCTCCTCCCCAGCTACACTCACTCTCCCATTTCATCTATTACCACCACAGTTTACTTTAAATAATTTTTCCCCACACAAAAGTCATCATGTTGGACTATGCTGTACAGTGTACATCCTGCAACATGTATGCATGCCTTGATCAGCGGATTGAGGGTGTTTACTGTTGCCCTGGGTGTGTGCGTGTTGCTCAGTTAGAGGCGGAAGTCGCAGAGCTAAATAAGCATCTCGCAACACTGAGAAGCATACACAACATGGAGAAGAGCTTGGATCTCACGATCCAGACACTGGATGGAACCGTTGAAGATGAGGAGGGTGGAGTACAGCCGGACCAAGAAGCAGAGGCAGCCGCTAGTTGGGTCACAGTTAGAAGGGGTAGGGGAAAAAGTGGCAGGGAGGCTAGTCCCGAGTTGTCCCTCACTAATAAGTATGCTTGTTTGCGTAATATTGGGGAGGATGATTCAGGAGTAGCAATGCTGCAGCAGAATGTGCTCCTTAGCAACCAAGGGGCAGACTGCTGTAACGAGAAAGGGAATAGGAGTGCAGCTAAGGCTAGACAGGTACTGGTGGTAGGGGATTCAATTATTAGGCGCACAGATAGGGTAATCTGTCGAAGAAACCGCGAATGCCGTACAGTCTGTTGCCTCCCGGGTGCTCGGATTCGGCATGTAGCGGAAAGAATTGACAGATTACTGGGTGGGGCTGGGGAAGACCCGGCTGTCATGGTACACATTGGCACCAAATTGCTATACATGTAGCTTCACTCCTTCTCCACAGGAATGCATTTTTTAGACTAACCTCACCTGTTATCACTTGTTTGAACTATTATTTCTAGTCCCTGTCATCTATGAATGATATATCTTCAGGGTTTGGTTTTGTACATTTTGTATCCGAAAAAAAGAAAGGGATTGGTTTTGTACATGTTGTATCTCATAAAAAGAACGCTGCAGAATTGTTGTTTCATCCTCTGATGTTTTGCTGAATCAATAATTTGCTGACTACTCCCATTGCGCAGTCTCAGAAATAGTGAAAGGGTGGATTATCATGAACAGTTGAAAACAAATTAAACTAACCCTTAAAGGACCTTTGTCACAAAAATATTAACATTTAAAATACATGTAAACATATACGAATAAGAAGTACGTTTCTTCCGGAGTAAAATGAGTCATAAATTACTTTTATCCTATGTTGCTGTCACTTACAGTAAGTAGTAGAAATCTGACATTACCGACAGATTTTGGACAAGCCCAACTTCTCATGGGGGGTTCTCAGGCTTTTCTTTATTTTTAAAAGCACTTAGTGAATGGCAGTTGCTCTGTGTCCAACTGCCAAAAAAGAGTATGGTGAGTAGGCTGTGTATAAATCTTTTTCAGGGAATGTCTTCATAAAGAATAAAGGCCATGCTGAGAATCCCCCATGAAGAGATGGACTAACCCAAAACCTGTTAATTATATCAGATTTCTACTACCTACTGTAAGTGACAGCAACATAGTAGAAAAGTAATGTATGACTTATTTTACTCTGGAAGAAAAGTACTTCTTATTTGTATTAGAGTGGGGCCGAACGTCCAATTTTAGGTTTGCGAACCGGGTTCGCGAACTTCCGCGTAAGGTTAGGTTCGCGTAAAAGTTCGCGAACCGCAATAGACTTAAATGGGGATGCGAACTTTGAAAAAAAAATTATGCTGGCCACAAAAGTGATGGAAAAGATGTTTCAAGGGGTCTAACACCTGGACCCCCAGGTGGAGGAGTGGGATACATGCCAAAAGTCCCCGGGAAAAATCTGAATTTGACGCAAAGCAGCGTTTTAAGGGCAGAAATCACATTGAATGCTAAATGACGGGCCTAAAGTGCTTTAAAACATCTTGCATGTGTATACATCAATCAGGTAGTGTAATTAAGGTACTGCTTCACACTGACACACCAAACTCACCGTGTAATGCACCGCAAACAGCTGTTTGTGTAGTGACGGCCGTGCTGGACTGGTGCGCACCATGGCGAGAGTGCAGGTTTTGGTGGCTTTACAGCCCATATGGTCGCCTGGCTGATGAAGCTGAACAGAACAGGTATACAGTGGCAGGTTCACTGAACAGAACAAGTATACAGTGGCGGGTTCACTGAACACAACAGGTATGCAGTGGCGGGTTAACTGAACAGGTATACAGTGGCGGGTTCACTGAACAGAACAGGTATGCAGTGGCGGGTTCACTGAACAGTACAGGTATGCAGTGGCAGGTTCACTGAACAGGTATACAGTGGCGGGTTCACTGAACACAACAGGTATGCAGTGGCGGGTTTACTGAACAGGTATACAGTGGCGGGTTCACTGAACATAACAGGTATACAGTGGCGGGTTCACTGAACAGTACAGGTATGCAGTGGCAGGTTCACTGAACAGGTATGCAGTGGTGGGTTCACTGAACAGGTATGCAGTGGTGGGTTCACTGAACAGGTATGAAGTGGTGGGTTCACAGTACAGGTATGCAGTGGTGGGTTCACAGAACAGGTATGCAGTGGCAGGTTCACTGAACAGGTATGCAGGTATCCAGTGGGCTCACTGAACAGAACAGGTATGGTGGGCTCACTGAACAGAACAGGTATGCAGCCAGGAACAAGCTAAGCCTAACTAATCTTTCCCTATGAGAGACAGTCTGCAGCAGCTCGCCCTACTCTCACTAACGCAGGCACACGAGTGAGCGTAATGGCCGCCGCTGCCTGCCTTTTATTAGGGAGGGAGTGGCTCCAGGGGCTAGTGTAGCCTAATTGGCTACACTGGGCCTGCTGACTGTGATGTAGAGGGTCAAAGTTGACCCTCATGGTGCATTATGGGGCGAAAAGAACTTCCGCAAAAGTTCGCCTGCGGGACGCAAACGCGAACCACTGAAGTTCGCATGGAACCGTTCGCAGGCGAACCGTTCGGCCCAACTCTAATTTGTATGTGTTTTAAATTATAAGATTTTCGCAACAGTTAATCTTTAATTAAGTAACATGCAGTATAATGAAAAACAGTAAGGATCCCAGGTGATCCTCAGCTTCCTTTAACCACTTGCCGACTGCCCACTACCTATGGTCCTGGGACTCCAGCTGGCCGGGGATCGCGTGCTGTGATGCACGCCCACCCACGACGTCAACCTGCAGGCCGGCGGGTTGTTAACCCCTTGATCGCCGCAATGGAAGCGTGTAATACGCTTTGTAATGTATACAAACCGTATTATACAGGCTGCCTCCTGCCCTGGTGGTCCCACTGATCGAGGGACCACCAGGGCAGGCTGCAGCCCTCCCTGTCTGCACCCAAGCACACTGATCTGCCTCCCCCCTGCCCCCTGATCGCCCACAGCATCCCTCAGACCCCACCCCTGCCCACCCCCCAGACCCCTGTTTGCACCCAATAACCCCCCTAATCACCCATCAATCACTCCCTGTCACTATCTGTCAACGCTTTTTTAGGTTAGGTCCTAAACTGCCCCCTGGGGGCTCCTGATCACCCCCCCACACACACACACACACTCTCAGATCCTCCCCAGACCCCCCCCCCCCCCCCTGTGTACTGTATACATCTATCCTCCCCTGTCAATCACCTGTCAATCACTTGTCAATCACCTGTCAATCACCCATCAATCACCCCCTGTCACCACCTGTCACTGCCACCCATCAGATAAGACCCTAACCTGCCCCTTGCGGGCACCTGATCACCCGCCCACAGCCTCAGATCGCCCGCATACCCGCCCTCAGATCACCTCCCAAGTGCATTGTTTGCATCTGTTCTCCCCTCTAATCACCCATAAATCACCCATCAATCACCCCCTGTCATAATCACCTACTGATCACCTATCAATCACCCCGTCACCCCCTGTCACCACCTGTCACTGCTACACATTAGATCAGACCCTAATCTTCCCCTTGCGGGCACCCAATCACCCGCCCACACCCTCAGATAGCCCCCCAGACCCCCTCTGATCAACTCGCCAGTGCATTGCTTGCATATATTCTCCCCTGTAATCACCTACTGATCACCTATCAATCACCCCGTCACCCCCCGTCACCACCTGACACTGCTACCCATCAGATTAGACCCTAATCTGCCCCTTGCCGGCACCCAATCACCCGCCCACACCCTCAGATGGTAGGAACACTACAAACGAGCCTATTATAGAAAGAAGACACCCCAAGGTATTCCGTTAGGAGTATGGTGAGTTCATAGAAGATTTTATTTTTCATCACAAGTTAGCAGAAATTGATTTTTATTGTTTTTTTTTCACAAAGTGTCATTTTCCGCTAACTTGTGACAAAAAGTAAAATCTTCTATGAACTCACCATACTCCTAACGGAATACCTTGGGGTGTCTTCTTTCTAAAATGGGGTCATTTGTGGGGTTCCTATACTGTCCTGGCATTTTAGGGGCCCTAAACCGTGAGGAGTAGTCTTGAAACCAAATGTCTCAAAGACCTGTGAAATCCTAAAGGTACTCATTGGACTTTGGGCCCCTTAGCGCAGTTAGGGTACAAAAAAGTGCCACACATGTGGTATCTCTGTACTCGGGAGAAGTAGTATAATGTGTTTTGGGGTATATTTTTACACATACCCATGCTGGGTGGTAGAAATATCTCTGTAAATGGACAATTTTGTGTAAAAAAAAAAATTAAAAAAAATCTCATTTACAGAGATATTTCTCCCACCCAGCATGGGTATGTGTAAAAATACATCCCAAAACACATTATACTATTTCTCCTGAGTATGGCGATACCACGTGTGACACTTCTTTGCATTCTAGGTGCGATAAGGGGCCCAAAGTCCTATGAGCACCTTTAGGCTTTACAGGGGTGCTTACAATTTAGCATCCCCAAAATGCCAGGACAGTAAACACACCCCATAAATGACCCCATTTTGGAAAGTAGACATCCCAAAGTATTCAGAGAGGGGCATGGTGAGTCTGTGGCAGATTTGTTTTTTGTTTGTTACAAGTTAGCAGAAATGGAAACTTTTTTTTATTTATTTTTTTTGTCACAAAGTGTCATTTCCCGCTAACTTGTGACAAAAAATAAAATCTTCTATGAACTCACCATGCCTCTTAGTGAATACTTTGGGATGTCTTCTTTCCAAAATGGGATCATTTGGGGGGTATTTATACTATCCTGGAATTTTAGCACCTCATGAAACATGACAGGTGCTCAGAAAAGTCAGAGATGCTTCAAAATGGGAAAATTCACTTTTTGCACTATAGTTTGTAAACGCTATAACTTTTACCCAAACCAATAAAATACACTTATTGGATTTTTTTTAATCAGAGATATAGCATAATAAATTTGGATAAAAATATATTTAGAAATTTTACTTTATTTAAAAAATGTCAGCACAGAAAGTAAAAAAAAAATCATTTTTTCGACAAAATTCATGTCTTTTTTGATGGATATAATAAAAACTAAAAATCACAGCAGCAAACAAATAGCACCAAAAGAAAGCTGCATTAGGGACAAGAAAGTGATGTAAAATTCATTTATGTGGTAGGTTGTATGACCGAGCAATAAACCATTAAAGCTGCAGTGGTCTGAATGGAAAAAAAAGTGTCTGGTCCTTAAGGGGTTGTATGACTGCAGTCCCTAAGTGGTTAAAATTCTATACCCCAATCTCTGCCACAAGCTTAACCTATAGATAAGCACCTGCTTAAACAGGAGACTGAAAACATCTACCCAAGATTGGTTGCCCCAGGACTTAATCACGTAATGTATAAGATCTCATGTTGGGGAAACTGATGACATTCCCACAAGCCAAACATCCAGGGATGAGGCTAAACATCAAACCCAGAAGGTCAGATGACTAGTGTAACCCTCTAAAAGAGAGTAATGTACTGTGTAGATGCATTTGCATGTGTGAGGTAGACTTGGCATCTGAGGCTAAGGTTCGCCTTGGAAATTAGCATGGTGGAATCAAAACGGCGCATCGATAGGCCTATGCAGCCATATTGTCGCATAGACTGGATGCTAAGGCGACCACATCAACAGAGAGGGGTATGTTCTGGAAGCTCCGCACGAGCTAGCAGGGAGCAGTGCGCAGGTGCAGAGAGGCAGAGCGCGCGAGACATAGCCAGAGGGAACTAGTTTAACTCAGTTTCCCTCAGCACTCTTTAGTCAGTCAGGAGGCTGCGGTGAGGGAGGAAGGAGGTCAGTGAGAGCGGCTGCAGCAGTCACCCCATGAGGCGAAGCGGGGACCCGGCGACCGCATAAAGACCACCAGCAGAGCGCAGGGCAGCGGTGACAGAGCCAGGCAGTTATTGGAGACCAAGTTGAAGTCACAGCAGGCAAGGATCTTGCCTGCTGTCACTTCAACTTGGTCTCCGGTAACTGTGGCTTGAAACTGGCGCAAGGCCTATACTTATCTGGCCTGACAGGGTTTCTCTCCTTCCGCGCTAGCTTGGATCGAGGTAGCGCGGAAGGAGAGAAACCCTGTCAGGCCAGATGAGTGTAGGCCTTGCACCATCTTCAAGCCACAGTTGTGTTCAGAAAAGGGCCAGCATTCATTGGAGGTTTGCTGAGTATAGAGACAGTTAACCCAAGTTACTGAAGGGTATATTCTGATGAAAGTGGTGTGACTAAAATCTGCCTGTCTGATAGAGATAGTGAAATTGTGATGATAATCAGCTTATGAATGCAAGATGGTGCTGCCCTGCCAAAGAAGAAAAGACTCCCCCCCCCCCCTCTTCACTCACTCCCCAACTTCACTTACTCTCCCTTTCCTCCTCCCCAGCTACACTCACTCTCCCATTTCATCTATTACCACCACAGTTTACTTTAAATAATTTTTCCCCACACAAAAGTTATCATGTTGGACTATGCTGTACAGTGTACATCCTGCAACATGTATGCATGCCTTGATCAGCGGATTGAGGGTGTTTACTGTTGCCCTGGGTGTGTGCGTGTTGCTCAGTTAGAGGCGGAAGTCGCAGAGCTAAATAAGCATCTCGCAACACTGAGAAGCATACACAACATGGAGAAGAGCTTGGATCTCACGATCCAGACACTGGATGGAACCGTTGAAGATGAGGAGGGTGGAGTACAGCCGGACCAAGAAGCAGAGGCAGCCACTAGTTGGGTCACAGTTAGAAGGGGTAGGGGAAAAAGTGGCAGGGAGGCTAGTCCCGAGTTGTCCCTCACTAATAAGTATGCTTGTTTGCGTAATATTGGGGAGGATGATTCAGGAGTAGCAATGCTGCAGCAGAATGTGCTCCTTAGCAACCAAGGGGCAGACTGCTGTAACGAGAAAGGGAATAGGAGTGCAGCTAAGGCTAGACAGGTACTGGTGGTAGGGGATTCAATTATTAGGCGCACAGATAGGGTAATCTGTCGAAGAAACCGCGAATGCCGTACAGTCTGTTGCCTCCCGGGTGCTCGGATTCGGCATGTAGCGGAAAGAATTGACAGATTACTGGGTGGGGCTGGGGAAGACCCGGCTGTCATGGTACACATTGGCACCAATGACAAAGTTAGTGGGAGATGGAAGGTCCTCAAAAATGATTTTCAGGTACTTGGAGATAAACTTAAAGCAAGGACCTCCAAGGTGGTGTTTTCTGAAATACTGCCAGTGCCACGTGCTACATCTGAGAGACCGAGAGAGCTTAGGGAGTTAAATAAGTGGCTGAGAAATTGGTGTAGGAAGGAAGGGTTTGGGTTCCTGGAGAACTGGGCAGACTTTGCAGTCGGCTACAGGTTCTACAGCAGGGATGGGCTGCACCTTAATGGGGAGGGTGCAGCTGCATTGGGGGAGAAGATGGCTAAACGGTTGGAGGAGATTTTAAACTAGGATCTGGGGGGAGGCGGGAGGATAAAGTCTCAATACATAGACAAGATGAGGTAAAAAGACAGTGGGAACCTATCATTATGGAGGGTGGAGAGGGGGGTGGGGACAGTGTAAAGATTAAGGAGGTTGGTAAAAATTCAAGTAGCCAATTTCATGTAAACAAAATTGGTAAATGTGGTGGTAAAAATATAAAGTGCATGGTAACCAATGCTCGGAGCCTTGCAAATAAAATAGACGAACTAGAGTTCATTCTGAATGACAAAGGCTATGACATTGTGGGAATAACTGAGACATGGATGGATGAAAGCCATGACTGGATAGCTAATTTAAAAGGATACAATGTGTTTAGGAGGGATAGAACAGGGAAAAAAGGTGGAGGGGTTTGTCTCTTTGTTAAGAATTCTCTTACAGCTGTCCTCAACGATGAGATGGAGGAAGATTGCGAAGATGTGGAGTCCGTTTGGGTAAATATTCATGGTGGAAATAAAAGTTGCCAATTGCTTATTGGGGTATGCTACAGGCCACCTCTTATTAATGAAGCTGCAGAACTGCGATTACTACAGCAGATTGAAAAAGCTGCAGGTAAAAATGAGGTCATAATTATGGGCGACTTCAACTTTCCAGACATTGACTGGAGTATTGAGGCTACCCATTCTGGTAAAAGCAGCAGATTTCTGGCAGCACTACAGGACAATTACTTGACTCAAATGGTAACTGAACCAACTAGGGGGAATGCGTTACTGGATCTGATCATTTCTAATAGACCAGATAATGTATCAAATGTGCAGGTTCAAGAACATTTGGGAAATAGTGATCACAACATGATAACGTTTGAGCTGGTGACTGATAGGCCACGGGGCAGCGGGACCACTAAAACTATGAACTTTAGAAAAGCAAAGTTCACTCAAATTAGGCAGGCACTAAGTTTGGTGAACTGGGATAATGTACTACAAGGGGAAGACACTGAAGGGAAATGGCAAGCTTTTAAACGTATACTCAATCAATACTGTAGTATGTATATCCCATATGGAAACAAAATGTCTAGGAATAAAAAAAGGCCTCTATGGATGAATAGAAAGGTTAAAGATAAAATGAAGAGGAAAAAGAATGCCTATAAGGTCTTAAAACAGGAGGGGACAGAGGCTGCACTAAGCAATTATAAGGAGTGCAATAAAAATTGTAAAAAAGAAATTAGGCAGGCAAAGATTGAAGCTGAAAAACAAATCGCTAAGGATATCAAATCTAACCCAAAAAAGTTTTACAAGTACATTAACTCTAAAAAAAGAAAGGTTGACTGTATAGGACTCCTAAAGGATGAGGATGGGAACTCAATGGTGGATGACCAAGGTAAGGCAGAGTTATTAAATGCTTTCTTTGCTTCTGTCTTCACAAAAGAAACAGCACTGTTGCAAACTACAGAGGCGGAAGAGTCTCAATCTTCTAACTGTAATATTAAATACTTAACGCAGGAAGAAGTGAAGGCAAGACTAAATAAATTAAAAATAGACAAGGCACCTGGCCCGGATGGCATGCATCCTCGGGTCCTAAGGGAATTAAGTTCAGTTATAGATAAACCCCTTTATCTTATCTTTTGTGACTCTCTTGCAACTGGTAGAGTCCCAGTGGATTGGCGTACAGCCCACGTTTTCCCATTATTTAAGAAGGGCAAAAAATCTGATCCAGGAAATTATAGACCTGTAAGTTTAACATCAGTTGTATGCAAACTATTTGAGGGGTTACTAAGAGATACTATACATGACTTCATAGTAGAAAATAATCTTATTTCTCAGCATCAACATGGGTTTACTAAAGACAGGTCCTGTTTGACTAACATGCTCAGCTTTTATGAGGTAGTGAATGCTAATATGGATATTGGGAATGCTGTAGATGTGATATACTTGGACTTTGCAAAGGCCTTCGACACTGTTCCCCACAAAAGTCTGGTGCAAAAGTTGAGGATGCAAGGACTGGGGAAGAGTCTGTGTTCATGGATAGGGAACTGGCTAATGGACAGAAAACAAAGAGTTGTGGTCAATGGATCATACTCAAAATGGGAGACTGTTAGCAGTGGGGTCCCACAGGGGTCTGTTCTGGGTCCAGTGCTCTTCAATTTATTTATTAATGACCTAGTAGATGCAGTAGTGAGCAATGTTGCTATTTTTGCAGATGATACAAAATTGTGCAGAATCATTAACTCTCAGGAAGATAGTGTCATATTGAAACAGGATCTGGATAGGATGGCTATATGGGCACATACATGGCAGATGAAATTCAATGTTGACAAATGTAAGGTCATGCATTTTGGACGTACTAATGGTCTAGCACCATACAAAATAAATGGGATACAGTTGGGGACATCAAACTTGGAGAAGGACTTAGGAGTACTCATTGACAACAAGTTAAATAATCGTACTCAATGCCAAGCAGCTGCAGCTAAAGCTAACAAAATTTTGGGATGCATTAAAAGGGAAATAAAAACTCGAGATGCTAGCATAATATTGCCCCTGTTTAACTCTCTAGTAAGGCCACATCTGGAATATGGAATTCAGTTCTGGGCACCACATTACAAAAAAGATATTGCAGTTTTAGAGCAGGTGCAGAGACGAGCAACAAAATTGATGCGTGGGATGGAAGGTCTCACTTATCGAGAAAGGTTAGATAAACTGGGTTTATTTAGTCTAGAGAAAAGACGCCTTAGAGGGGATCTAATTAACATGTATAAATACATCAGAGGGCAATATAATACCTTGGCGGATGAGCTTTTTGTCCCTAGGCCTTCTCAAAGGACTAGAGGACATGATCTGCGCATGGAGGAAAAATGTTTTAGCCATTTATTTAGGAAAGGGTTCTTTACAGTAAGAGTGATTAAGATGTGGAATGCATTGCCACAGGAAGTCGTTATGGCAAACTCTATACCTGCATTTAAAGGGGGCTTAGATGCTTTCCTTGTGTTGAAAGACATCCATGGCTACAATTACTAGGTAATGCCTAATGATGTTGATCCAGGGATTTTATCTGATTGCCATCTGGAGTCGGGAAGGAATTTTTCCCTTTAGGGGCTAATTGGACCATGCCTTGTAAGGGTTTTTTTGCCTTCCTCTGGATCAACAGGGATATGTGAGGGAGCAGGCTGGTGTTGTACTTTATACTGGTTGAACTCGATGGACGTATGTCTTTTTTCAACCAAAATAACTATGTAACTATGTAACTATGTAACTATGTAACTAAGTATATTAAGTGTGAGTGCCTTTTGTCATCAGAAAAGTGATTAGCCTCTAATAGCCCCCTCAGAACTAACACAACTCAGCCGTTAGCAGTGATCCTGACTCAGAGATACTTTTCCTGTCAGCCTGCTCAGTTCATAAGTCATCAGTTCATCAGTTGATATGTTCTTCAGTGTTTACTAAGAGCCTGATTTTAAAAGTGAACCGAAGTGTAATTTTGTGTTACTGGAGTACAAGGCCTGAGAGAAAGAGAGCAAGTGCCTTTGAACTAAAGAGAGCCTGTCAGTGAAACGTTATTAAGTCTGTTAACCTGTCAGCATTAAAGAAGAAGATTGAAGGAGGAGTTTCACTGCATCTTGTGTTACTAAGTGAACTACAGTGAAAAGCGGAGTGACATCTGACAGAGATAAAGAGTCAACAGAGTGGAGATACAAGTTTTTCAATATAACAAAAATAGATCTTATTCAGCATAAAATGCAAATAGCATAAGAAAAGAGTGATATTGAAGGAGTAAGATATTGATGGTATAGCTGGGTGCACTGGTCAATTTGTGCATTTATTTTGTTTTCTTTTTATTTCTCTAACCCCTTTTTTGATTGTTTGATTCTTTTTTTTTTTGTTTATTATTTTGGGAAGCCTATCCAAACAAGTGGTGCCTAAGAGTACAGTGATTTGAGAAGTATAGTGAATAGAGAAAGAGTCTGAGAGATTTTCTGAGTAAAGTGAAAATTCTTTTGGATGCTATATTGCCAACCAACGAACTGTGGAAATTGCTTCATTGCTATAGTAAAGAGAGTCACAAGTCCCCTAAGGTTTTGCTGAGCAGTATAGCTTGGACTTGGCTACAAGGGACTGAGACTGTATAGGAACTGAGTTGCTCAGTAGACCTGTCCCTGCCCAAGCCCCTATAGCTCAGTAAATGGTACTGTGATAAAAAGGTGTTGTCAGGGCCGCGCCTGGGCGGGTGCTGCGGGTGCATTGCACCCAGGCGACTGTCTCCGACAGGCGCCGCCCGGCCGCCGCTTACCCCCTCTGGCCGCCACTCCCTCCCTCCCTCCCTCTAGCCGCCGCATCAGACGTCGATCAGGCGGTGACCAATAGTGCGGGCGCTAGGACCTAGCGCACCGCACTGATATGCGGAAGTGACATCACTTCCGCATATAGAGCGGGTGCGTCCGGCGCCCGCTCATACTGGTCGGGTTGCCACTGATCCTGAGGTCTGAAACGCTGCAAGGTGAGGGGAGAGCGGCGGCTAGAGGAGGGGGGTCCCTGTCACTCACTACCTAAAGGGGTCCCTGTCACTCACTGCCTAAAGGGGTCCCTGTCACTCACTACCTAAAGGGCTCCCTGTCACTCACTGCCTAAAGGGGTCCCTGTCACTCACTGCCTAAACCGGGGTCCCTGTAACTCACTGCCTAAAGGGGTCCCTGTCACTCACTACCTAAAGGGGTCCCTGTCACTCACTACCTAAAGGGGTTCCTGTCACTCACTGCCTAAACCAGGGTCCCTGTCACTTACTGCCTAAAGGGCTCCCTGTCACTTACTGCCTAAAGGGGTCCCTGTCACTCACTGCCTAAAGGGCTCCCTGTCACTCACTGCCTAAAGGGGTCCCTTTCACTCACTACCTAAAGGGGTCCCTGTCACTCACTTCCTAAACGGGGGTCCCTGTCACTCACTGCCTAAAGGGGTCCCTTTCACTCACTACCTAAAGGGGTCCCTGTCACTCACTACCTAAAGGGGTCCCTGTGACTCACTGCCCAAACGGGAGTCCCTGTCACTCCCTGCCTAAAGGGGTCCGAGTCACTCACTACCTAAAGGGCTCCCTGTCACTCACTGCCTAAATGGGGGTCCCTGTCACTCACTGCCTAAAGGGGTCCCTGTCACTCACTACCTAAAGGGGTCCCTGTCACTCACTACCTAAAGGGGTCCCTGTCACTCACTGCCTAAAGGAGTCCCTGTCACTCACTGCTTAAAGGGGTCCCTGTCACTCACTACCTAAAGGGGTCCCTGTCACTCACTACCTAAAGGAGGTTCCTGTCACTACCTAAAGGCGTCCCTGTTACTCACTGCCTAAAGGGCTCCCTGTCACTCACTACCTAAAGGGCTCCCTGTCACTCACTACCTAAAGGGCTCCCTTTCACTCACTGCCTAAAGGGGTCCCTGTCACTCACTACCTAAAGAGGTCCCTGTCACTCACTACCTAAAGGAGTCCCTGTCACTCACTACCTAAACGGGGCTCCCTGTCACTCACTACCTAAAGGGGGTCCAGGCTGGCTACATATACTGGGGACACTGGCTGTTTGTCATTATGTGCATTTACTGGTGAAAAGCTGTCTCTTATTATGTGCGTTTACTGGTGAAAAGCTGTCTCTTATTATGTGCATTTGCTGGTGAAAAGCTGTCTCTTATTATGTGCATTTACTGGTGAAAAGCGGTTTCTTATTATGTGCATTTACTGGTGAAAAACAGTTTCTTATTATGTGCATTTACTGGTGAAAAGCGGTCTCTTATTATGTGCATTTACTGGTGAAAAACGGTCTCTTATTATGTGCATTTACTGGGGAAAAGCTGTCTCTTATTATGTGCATTTACTGGGGAAAAGCTGTCTCTTGTTACGTGCATTTACTGGGGAAAAGCTGTTTCTCATTATGTGCATTTACTGATGAAAGGATGTCTGTCATTACGTGCATTTACTGGTGAAACGCTGTCTCTTATGTGCATTCAGTGGGGAAATATTGTCAGTGAAAATCTTGTCAGTAAAAATCTTTTGTCAGTAAATTTTTAGGTACTTGTCAGTAAAAAATAACGTGAAAGGTTGGCAACACTGGCAGGCTGCGCAGTGCAACGGGAAGAATACAGGCAGCCCACCTCACGCTTGGGCTTGGCGGGGGGAGGAGTCGACGACAGCGAGCGAGAGTAGGGTGGCGGCAGGCAGGCATAAATACGCAGTATGTGACTGCATCACACTCGCAGAGCCTCTCAGCCTGAGTCAGTCCAGAGACTAGCAGACTCGCAGGCAGCCAAAGCCAGCCAGGAGCAAGCCCATGTAAGAGGGGTAGGAATGGGGTATTACATGCATGCGTAAAGAGGTGGAAGGTGTGGGTGTGATTAGGCAGGACATGGGTGTGGTTATGTGGTTAGGCGCCAGAGAAAATCTTGCACCCAGGTGCCAGGCACCCCAGGCTCACCCCTGGGTGTTGTATTGTAAAGTGGTGGATGATTGTAAAAGAAGACCTGTTGTAGCTCGATTTTATTTAAAAGTTTCTGTGTAAGTTAACCTTTTTATTCCACAGCTTTTACCGGTGCAACGGCTGTGAAGAGTAGAGTTGGCCCAAAAAGTTCGACTGCGAACTTATTTGCGCGAACTTCGGTGGTTTGCGTTTACGGTGAACCTTGAACTATATGCGAGTTCGACCCGCCCCCTATACTACATCATAAGGGTCAACTTTGACCCTATACATCACAGTCAGCAGACACAGGGTAGCCAATCACGCTACACTCCCTCCTGGAGCCCCCCCCCCTTATTAAACGCAGGCAGCGTCAGCCTTTTCACTCACTCGTGTGGCTGCAGTAATTAAAGAAGGGAGAAAACCTACTGACATAAGGAAAGCTTAGTTAGGCTCTTGTGTTAGGCTTGTTAGGTTGCTCCTTCTTGCTGATACTTATTGCTAAAAAGCACTCCTCATCCTCAACAGCTCTTTTGAGAGCTAATGTTGTTCTTGTAATCAGGGCCGGATTTCTGGGAAGGCCACCAAGGTCAAGGCCTAGGGCGATAAAAATCAGCAGGGCGCTGGACTTTGAGAGATAAGAGGTCACATGTCAAAGTAAATCATCTCATCTGCTTTGCTCTGGTCTGCCTGAATTCCGGAGATCCCTGCATCTCTCTCACTTGTGTAGAGTGTGTTTGAGGACAGTCAGTATGTGTTGTCACCGGATGATTATGTTGTATGTATGATGGTGGGGACATACAAGCTGCTGTGAGAAGTGCCAGCCTGGGTTTAGTAGCAGAACTCTTGAGTTCTGTAAGTTTTTTTTCATGCACAAATTCAGAATCACAAACAGGAATCTTCTCCCTCTGCGCTGTCAGATTTATTACTGGTATGGTCAGCTCTTAAAGACCTGTGACCTGTTGAATTTATGGTTTGTTTGTTTTTTCCTAGGGAATGACCACAGCATTCTCTTTGCTACAGCTTAACTCTTTCCTGACTCATTTTAGAAGAGCATTGTACTTTGCTAGCTATCAGTGAAACAGGATGGCAATTATATTACATTTATTTATATTTGCAAAACAAACTATACATCTCCTTCTGATGCTGAATGTATATATAGTTGTGTGCTTTAACATCTTGTTAGTATAAAGTCTACAAACATATACAAAGTCTGAAGAAGCCAAAGGCTCACTTTTTTTTTTACAGTTAGCTAATAAATGTTATCATTCTGTTTTAATAACTTCAAAACTTCCTACTGACTCATCTGTCCTTCCTTGCCTTGCCCTAAGTACTATATTGTCACTGTTTAAAGCACATCTATGTCAGCATGTGTGGTTTTAGATCTTCTACTCACATGTTCTCTGTTTTGGATTAGCTTCTTTCAATAGCGCTGCCCTGTCACCTGTTTGTGGCTCTGACTGTCTGTAGCCAGTCACACAGAGGACAAAGAAGCAGCACATGCTCTGGCTACTCGTGCTTCTTGCAATTTAGCACTCAGATGTGCACAGCAGCCGAGGCCGGGAATGCTTTGGGCATGCACTGCTTCTTTGCCAAATGAGGGGCAGAGCAGCAAAATGGAGGGGAGCTCATTCAAACCAGTTATTGCTACTCAGAAGGTTGGAGAGAATTTGATGGGGGGGGGGAGGGGGGGCGGTTGGTGTCAGCTGGCCTAGGGCACTTGGAAGTACAAGTCCAGCCCTGACTGCCAGGCCCAGCACATTCAGTGACTACCTGTGTGTGTGACAGCTGCACATTTGTAATGCCAATCACTGCATACCCACCGTTTCAGTGCACCTACCTACCTACGTGAGCCCACGCAGTGTTATATACCACCAGTCGCTGCACCTGTTCACAGTACCTGTGTGTGTGACAGCTGCCCATTTGTAATACCAATCACTGCATACCCACCTGTTTAGTGCACCTACCTACCTACGTGAGCGCACGCAGTATTATATACCACCAGTCACTGGACTTGTTCACGGTACCTGTGTGACTGCACATTGCATTAGTCAAGTCAGTGCATACCTTTCACTTCATCCCCCCAATATAGGCAAAAGAGGCAGAGGCAGGCCACCCAGCAGGTCTGTTCGAGGTCGGCCTGTTGTGATTTTGTGCGACCCTGGACCAAAGTACAGTGTCCAGAAGGCGCGTGCCATCAACCCCCAAGATTGTCAGGACGTAGTTGACTATTTAACACAGCACACCTCATTTTCCTCAGCTTCCGCACGGAAGTGTGCCATATCTTACTCCTCCTGCTTTGATTCCGGCACCCCACTTAACACTCAGTCAGCCGCCACCACCAAAGTGCCATCACCCCAGGGCTCAGCGGTGTGGAAATTTTTTTGTGTGTCTGCCTCAGATGAGAGCAATGCCATCTGTACTCTCTGCCACCAAAAATTGAGCTGTGGAAAGACCAAGACCTGCGTAGGGACAACTTCCTTACGAAGGCACATAATGACAAAGCACACACTGCAATGGGATGACCACCTGAGGAAAAGCAGAACACAAAAGCAAAGCCACTCACCGCAATGGAAGATACCAGGCCGCAATTATTTCTCAAAAAAGGTGATACCCAAACTGTACCGTGATGTTGAAAGGCAAGTGGTGTCATCTCTGGCACACAGCGTTAGGTCAAGGGTCCATCTGACCACGTGGTCTGCAAAGCACGGTCAGGCCTGCCCGAAGACTAAGTCAGTCCCCACACACAGCATCTCTGCCTGCACGCCGTGTGACTGCCTGTCCCAAGACTAAGTCGCTCCCCACACAGCATCTCTGCCTGCAGGCCGCTTGACTGCCTTCTCCACCACCACCAACAGGGTCCAGGACTCCAGGCAGATTCCTGAATTTTTATGGTCGATGCTAGCAGCGGCCGCTATCATAATTTTTCTGGTGCGTGTACATGCCTGTCTATTTTTTCTGGCTGCATTGCAGTTGCAACAACAAAACAAAAGGCATGTACATGTGTCAATTCCCCTTCGTAATAGTTACCTTTCCGTGGTGAAGGGGCTTGCGTATCACAATGAAGCAATGACCGCCAGCTATATGAGTGTCTCGGGGGGGGGGGGGGAACACCCAAGATAATAAGGTTTTTGCTTCATTGCGGACAGACTAAATTCGATCAGCTGGACAGTCACTGTTCTGTCATTGAGCTACCTCAGCCCGGCGACCGTATGGGCTGGAAAGCCGTCATCACCTGCACTCTCGTCATGGTGCGCACCAGTCCAGCATGGCTGTCACTGCACAAACAGCGATTTGCAGTCACTGCATACCTTTCACTACATCTGTGACTGCACGTTGTATTGTACCTGGCAGTCAGTGCATACCTTTCACTTGAATGGATGGCAGACTTGCCCTCCATAACAGCTTCTCATTAAAGGATTTAAAGTTGATTCGTCTCATGTACAGCAGGGCCTTAAAGGGAAGGTCCAAGCAAAAAAAAAAAAATGAGTTTCACTTACCTGTGGCTTCTACCAGCCCCATGCAGCCATCCTGTGCCCTCGTAGTCACTCACTGCTGCTCCAGTCCCCCGCTGGCAGCTTTCTGACCTCAGAGGTCAGGGCCGAATTGCGTACATTTTTACAAATTCCCGCTAGTGCAGGAACATTAACACATACATTTTTACGCGTTAGTGGTGCAACGCGTACATTTTTGTTCCTGCACTAGCTGGAATGCGTAAAAATGTATGCAATGTGGCCCTGACCTCCGAGGTCAGAAAGCTGCCAGCCGGGGACTGGAGCAGCAGTGAGTGACTACGAGGGCACAGGATGGCTACATGGGGCTGGTAGAAGCCCCAGGTAAGTGAAACTCATTTTTTTTTTTTGCTTGGACCTTCCCTTTAAAAGTCCTCCTGTATTGTGATTTTTCGTTACTACCTCCCTGAGTCGGGACTTGCATGTCATGCCTGCTGTCTCCCTTGGATGTGTGGTGGTAGCCGTTCCTGCTCCTTTTCCCACAGCGTGCCTGTTGCCTTCCTTGGATGTGTGGTGGTAGCCGTTTCTCAGGCTCCCACTCCGGACCGGAATCAATCGCCATTACCCGTGGTCAACATGGTACTGAGAAAGTAATATGGAAACTTGTTTATCAGTCACACAGTTGAATGAATGGCAGACTTGCCCTCCATAGCAGATTCTCGTTAAAGGTACTGAACAGCATGCAGAACAAGTATTTAAAAAAAAAATGATGTAAGCTTTAACAATGGTAGAGAAAGAACCATCGAAAGTTGATAAGGCAGTCAGACATTACCTGACTTCACTGAGCGAGGAAGAGCAATCTCCTCATGGTGCGCAGTAGTTCAGCACGGCTGTCACTACACAAACAGCAGTTTGCGGTGCGTTACACAGTGAGTTTGGTCTGTCAGTGTGAAGCAGTACACTAATTACACTACCTGATTGATGTATACACATGCAAGATGTTTTAAAGCACTTTAGGCATCCAATTTAGCATGCAATGTGATTTCTGCCCTCAAAACGCTGCTGTGTGTCAAATCCAGAATTTTCCCCGGGACTTTTGGCGTGTATCCCACTCCGCCATGCAAAAACTCAGATGTTAGACCCCTTGAAACAGGGCCGTGCAGAGGATCCTCAAGAGGGGGGTGCTCAAATTTTTTAAAAAGGGTACCAATCAATTGTGAAACATTATGTATGTAATTCTCCGCCCCGAAAGCAGTATTAGGAAGTGACACCTCCCCCTTCCTTGATAGCAGTGTCAGGCAAATTTTGTGTCCCCTCTCAACCCCCTTTACAGGTGGAACTCAAAAAAATTGAATATCGTAGTAAAAGTCCATTTATTTCAATAATTTAACTTTAAAGGTGAAACTAATATACCGTATGAAATAGGAGCCCTTTGCAGGTGTTTTTGGATTAATTAACTGATTAGAGTTTGACGCTTTGAGCCTAGAATATGAAACATTTTCACAATATTCTAATGGTCTGAGATTTTGATTTTGGGGTAAACCATAATCTTCAACATTATAACAAATTCAGGTTTGCAATATCTCGCTTTGCATATAATAAGTCCATTTCATTTATGAATTTGAACTTTTAAAGGAAATATCCAGGGACTATGGGGCCAAAATAAAAAAAATCCAAATCCACTTACCTGGAGCTTCCTCCAGCCCAGTGGCCGACCCGACCTGGCCCGGCCGGCTTCCTGATCGGGCCTCTTCTGTGCTTCTATGACGTCTCTTCTGCGCTCCACGCGGGCGCGCTGACGTCATCCGGGCTGTACTGCGCAATACAGCCCAAAGGACGTCCGATGACATTAGCGTGGAGCGCAGAAGAAACCGTTATTGAAGCGCAGAAGAGCCCGACCTGGCAGCGGGCCTGGCCAGGTCGGGTCAGCCACCGGAGAAGACCAGGAGCCTGCGGAGCGGCGGCGAGGGCACTTCCTGCCTGCCACGGGCTGGAGGAAGCCCCAGGTAAGTGGATTTGGATGTTTTATTTTGCCTGAACCTTCCCTTTAAGTTGAATTACTGAAACAAATGGACTTTTGCACACTATTCTAATTTTTCAAGTTTCACCTGTATAGCAGTATTAATCAGCTTATTTGCTCCACCACCCTAAATCAGCAGTGATGTGCCCTCTATTAGAGCGGCAACAGTGGAGCCTGATGAAGGCCGAACTCACCTATCATGAGTGGGACCTCTTGATAAGCTCCCACCACCCAGGCTATATTTCAGGCAAAGAGGAAGTGGTTGCCAATATACAATGGGTGCTAAGAATCAGTAGGTGCAAAGTTGCAGTAGGTGCTAAGATGCTACGGTCCAGTTTGTGCTCAGTTGCAGTGGGTGTTGAGGTGCCTAAGTACAGTATGAGTCAAGTTGCAGTGGGTATCAAGGTCTAGTTTGTGATCACTGATAAGTTGTAGTGGATACTAAGTAGTATTGGGTGTTATTTTGCATTAGGTGCTGACTGAGCAGCAGATGGTGCTAAACAGTAGTGGGTGCAATGTGAGTGCTGGGTACAGGCCAAAGGTGGGTACTGGGTGCATGTATGTGCTGTTGATAAGACATGAGTGGGTAGTGAGTGCCATGTGGGTTCTTCTGGATGTGCACCATGGGTCAGTGCTGGATGTCATATAGGTTTGGACCATGGGTGGGTACTGGGTGCTATGTGGGTGCAGGCCATGGAAGGGTACTAGGTGCATAATGACTAGGTATTGGGTACCCTGTGGTTGCAAACCATGGTTGGGTACTGGGTATGGGCCATGAAGGTTATTTGGTGCCATGTGTGTGCTGGCATAGGTGGGTACTGGCTACTGGGTGCCATATGTGAGCTAGTTGCTAGGCATGGGAAATACTAAATCCCATGTGGGAGCTAAGTGCTGGTTATGGGGAAAAGCTGGGTGCGGAGTAGGTGTGGGTGCTGGTTATGGAGGGGGTTGGTCATTATGCGGGTTTTGAGTGCAGGTACTCAGTGTCATGTGGGTTCTGGGTGCAGGTACTAGATATAATGGGAGTGCTAGGTGCGGGTACTGGGTGCCAAGCAAAGGCTGGGTACAGATGAAACTTATAGGTTGCATGTGGGTGGTGGTTGCAAGTACTGCATGCCATATGGTGGCTGGGTGTGAGTACTGGGTGCATGCACTGGGTGCCACATGGGTGTGAATACTTGGGGCCATGCCTGCTCTGCTTGCTGGTTATGGGTGGGCATTGGGTATTATGTGGGTGCTAAGTGCAAGTATTCAAAACCTTGATGGTTCTGGTACTGGTTATCATGTGTGTGTTTGCGGATACTGGTTATTATGTGGGTGTTTGTAGGTAGTGGGTGCCATGTAGAGGCTGAGTGCAGGTGTAAGTACTGGGTGCCATGTCGAGGTTGGGTGCAGGTACTGGATATCATGTGGGTGGAGGTGTAAGTACTGGGTGCCAAGTCAAGGCTGGGTGCAGGTTCTGGATATTGTGTGGGTGCAGGTGTAAGTGCTGGGTGCTATGTCGAGATCTGGTGCAGGTACTGGATATCATGTGGGTGCAGCTGTAAATACTGGGTGCCATGTAGAGGCAGGGTGCAGGCACTGGAAATCAAGTGGGTGCAGGTGTAAGTACTGGATGCCATGTGGAGGCTGGGTGCAGGTACTGGATATCGTGTGGAGGAAACGGTGCGGGGTTCTGGCTAGCATGTGAGTGTTTGGTATAGAGGGAAGGAAGGGTTCAATGTAAGGTGGGTGCTTGGTATGGGGGTGTCATTGTGGGTGCAGGGGGGAGGAGAGGTCCCTGTGGGTTGGAACGGGATAGGACACTGTGGGTTCTGCTGGGACGAGTAAAGGTGCTGCCGGGTGAGGAAGAACGTGAGTGCAGGGGAATGGAGAGGTCAGTGTGCATGTCAGGAGAGCTCACTGTGCATGCTGGTGGAGGGAGAGGTCAGTGTGGATGCTGGTGGAGGAGGGGGAGGTCACAGTGCATATCAGGGGAGAGAGAGGTCCCTGTGGGTGCCGAGGAGGGAGGACATCAGGGTCTTACCTGCTCCCACTCTTGGCTAGAGAAGGTCTCCTGTTGGGGCTGCCTTTCAACAAGTGTCCAGGTTGGAGGCGGAGCTACCTGCAGGGTAGTGGGCGGGGCTTACCTCAGAAGGGGCGGGCATTATTTTGCACGGCCAAAGGGGCCTTTTTTATTCAAATGAAAAAAGCGGGGGGTGCCTGGGCACCCAGAGCACCCCCCTCTGCACGTGCCTGCCTTGAAACTTCTTTTCCATCACTTTTGTGGCCAGCATGAATGTTTCTAGTTTTCGAAGTTCGCCTCCCCATTGCAGTCTATTGCGGTTCGCGAAAGTTTGCGCAAATCGAACCTTTTACGAGGTTCGAGGTTCTTGAACCGAAAATTAGAGATTCGACCCATCTCTACTGAAGAGGAGAAGATTGTATTTTAACCTGTGATGTGCAACGAAAGTGTATTTTTGTGTTGAGAGTTATACTGGTTGTGAGAAGTTACCAGTTGACCACTGTTAGGTTACAAATAAATCCTTGATATTCGCATCTGAGTCAGTGTCTGGTGGATTCCTCTCAGCCGGGGCCAAGTGCTAAAGGATAAATCGGGTTACACTAGGAAAACAAGGGATAGGCAAACTCAAAATAAAGAGCCAGTCATACACAGAAGGTTAGACAGCCAAGTAGATAAGCCAGGGATGCAACAGAAGTGCGGTCAGTACATGTGTGGTCAATACAGACAGCTATCTAATACAGGGTCAAAAGTCATACAATCTTTATTGGGTCAATGACCAATCCAGTTGTCCCAGCAGCTCATTGGCTGCACCAGTAGCTGAGTAGCTAGTTGGCCACTCATCAAACCACAAATTAATGATTCCCTTCCGGCTTAATATAAATATGTATAATTTTACTGGGCCAGTCCTCTTCAGGACCTCTCTCAGGTGAACTCATTTAATGTCCCTTTGTTGATAAGCACAGATCGGCATGGTAGTTGTTTTATACAGGCCATTTAATCTGGACCCCTAGTATTTTTCCTTTCTCTGTTCCACTCCTACCCTATTTGTATTGTATAACTTTTGTGTGCTAGAACATTTATTCCTCCTTAGAATGTGCTCAGCTTCATGGAGTATGGGCATCCTATACAGGTAAGGAGCCAAGATGTGTGTTGGTAGTAAAGGTATGAAATAGAAACATTTAACGTTTAGTGCAAATGTATGGCACAGGGATAGTGAGCAGAAGTAAAGAAACATTTTCAAGTTAATCAGATCACTGCAGGTTATTTTTTTCCTGTGAAAACAGGATTTCTTTAACTTATGTGCACAGAGTTAGGCCTTGTGCACACCGAGCGGTTTTTGGAGCGATCCACCGGCCGCATCCGCCTGTAAAAACGCTTGGTTAATATATTGCAATGGAATGGTGCACACCCGCGGTTTGAGGTTTTTGCCCAGCCGCAAACGTGCCTCCTGCTGCACGTTTGCGGTTTTCTGAAGTGTTTCGTCCGCAATGTAAAGAATAGGAAAAATGCAAACCGCTCTGAAAAACGCTAGATCAGAGCGGTTTGCCAGGCGTTTTTGTTACAGAAGCTGTTCAGTAACAGCTTTTACTGTAACAATATGTGTAATCTGCTACACAAAAACGCACCAAAAACCGCTAGGTATGTTTAGAGAACCTCTCTAACCATACCTAGAATTGCTCTGAAATCAGCTCCCAAAACCGCTAGCATATTAGTGCGGATCTGCTAGCGGTTTTGGTGTGCACTAGGCCTATGTATTACAAGTGAGTCGAAAAGTAACATGTTTTACTGCACTCTTAATTAGTGAGGGAAGTGGCTCTGCAGCAGCTAGCTGTAGGGGCAACAGAGGAAAGCCAGCTTCACACCGCATAAATGAAAAACTGATGCGTGGAAAAAGTGGTTGGATCAGTTTTTAAAAGGCATCAGTTTTTAATTCCGTGACTCTCCATTGCATTAGTGCACGTCCATCGCTCTGGATTTATCGCAGACTTCCCGAATCCCAAACTTGTGCCCCATTCAGCAGAACAGGGAGAATGGATCCGTTCTAATGGAGCATTGTATACAGATCCTATTGATTAGCATAGGGATGCTCCGTTAGGATTTGCTTCGTTTAGTTCTGCTAAACAGACCATTTTTAATGCCAGTGTGAACCAGGCCCGCAACACTACAGGGGCAGCAGGAATAAGTTTAACTGCAGGGAACAATTAACTGAAAGGAGCTGATGGAGGGTATTACAGAAGACAGGGGTAACAGGAGGCAGGGCACCACAGATGCAACAGAAAGTTACTGTTTAAGGGCTCTAGAGGAGGACAATACAGGGCAAGAGAGAACACAACAGAGAGCACTGCTTTAACATGGGATGCCGTAAGGCCCATTGGTCTGTAACTACACCACTGGGTGTAGATATGCTTAAATAACATCCAGAATATGGTTCTTCTGTAGTTGTTAATAGGAAGCTGCATGCTGTGTCCTCAGTAATGCATTAGAAAGTCAGAATAAACTCTCTGTCTCGCCATTTTCTCTCTTTTTTCATCTATGTGTCTGTCTATGCATCCATTTTTTGTAACTGCCATCCATTTATCACATAAAATTTCACTGCACATCTGAGCTGCTTGTGATAGGCTCCTTTTCTTTTTGATTCAACAATGTCACAGCTAAGACAGGCTTAAATAGCCTAATCAGTCAGCAACGTTGTTTCTTCATTTATTTAACATGTGTACTGCTAAACAAAGAAGGTTATCAACCAACCTTGATGCTTATAGTATTTCAAGACGGATCTTGTTGCACAAACACAAGACTACATGGTCTTATAAAAAATGTTTCCTCAGAGCAGAAAATATTCAGTTCTTCATAATAACCTCATTGAAAGAAACAGCAGAGTGACTAATTGGCCAGTGTTTTTGCTTTACTACAATGATATTCCGCCTAAAATCTAGTGCCCATAAATACCTGCCCTGCTTCAACCCATGCCATTGTTATGCAGCTAGTAAGCTGGATAGTGAAAAGGTTAGTGGGGGTCACAGTGAGTAAAAGGAGAAGCAGGGTGAGGTGGAGTGAAAAAAGAGACAGCTGGAGGTTGTCCGGATTAAGGCTCCCTGCACACTGCATGCGTTTCCGATTTCGATTTGTAATCGGTATTTACATCCGATTTCGATTTTTAATCATTACTGCATGCTGTGTTTTTTTCCTCCGTTTTTCTGTTGATTGCATTCAGGGAAAATTGGAATTGAAAATCAGAATCGGAAATGGAATCGGAATCGCAAAACGGATTTGCAGTGTGCAGGGAGCCTAAAGGTAACAACTGAAGATACAATCTTGATTGTACAATCTTACATAATCTATGTAGCAGAAGGTAAACGAAGTGAATATATTTTAAGTGGTTACTTTAGGTAGTTACTCATATTACATAGAAGTGGTAAGATTGTACAATCAAGATTGTATCATCAGTTGGCACCTTAAAGGCGACCATAAATCTACTGATGTTTCAGCCCTATTGACCATTGATTCTATAATTGTATCACAACAGATGAAAATCAGTGCCACAGCAAGCATGCCCGATATATGATTCAACAGGCTTCGGCCCTGAAATCGGTCAAATACGTTGATCAGACATGCTAGAAAGATCTTGGTTGAAATTTCTTGATCGGGTGCAAGGCAGTAACAGCAGCTGGCCCCCAGTGTAAATGTCATGTCTCTCACCTGTCCCACTGCCATGACTCCCAGGGGAAGGGGATATTTGCACTTAGGGGGCGGCCAGCCAGGTGGTGGCCCTAGCGCCTAGGCTGATTCCTGATAGATTTTGCTGAAATCTATTGGTAATCAGGCTTGTGGTGTATGGGCAGACAACAGATCTCTCTCAAAACAAATTCAACCAAAGAGAGCGATCTGGCTCTTAGTCGATCTGCCCATACATCACTAGATGTATGGGCATCTTAAGGTGGACCCAAATTAAAATACAAGATTTCAGAAATAAAATCTATTTTCTAAATTATAATAATTAATAGCAGACTTTTTTCAGCTGCATGATGACATATATGTCTTCATTCTCATATGAAAGCATTCTTCTATAATTCTCTGACTTCTATCCTAAATCTAACCATTGCTGCCTTTAGCATCACAGGTTAGCAATGTACTGGGTAGAAACAGGAAATAAACTGTCAAAACTTAGGACTTTACAATGAAGGTACCTGTGCTGATCCAAAAGGTTTAAAACTGTTTTACATGGACTGCATTCCAGACTCTTATTGAAAATGTCACCACATCAACTTTATTTATTTATTTCAAATTGTAAATGTTAACATCCACCACACAATAATCCACATGGGGTGGAGGGAGAAGAAGAAATAGAAAAATGGCTGCAGCAGGTCTCATGAATTAATATGTAGACTCCCATATGTAACCGTGACTCATCTGTGTGCGTGCGTGCGTGTATAGAGATAAACTAATATTCACTCCTTTAAAGGAGTTATCTAGGAAAAAAAATGAGTTTCACTTACCTGGGGCTTCTCCCTGTGCCCTCGCAGTCACTCACTGCTGCTCCAGTCCCTCGCCGCCAGCTAGTTTTTGCCGACCTCGGGGTCGGCGGGCCACATTGCGTACATGTTTACGCATTCCCGCTGGTGCAGGAACATTAACACATACATTTTTACGCGTTAGTGGTTTAATGCGTACATTTTATGCGTAAATTTTTACGTATTGAACCACCGATGCGTAAAATGTATGTGTTAATGTTCCTGCACCAGCGGGAATGCGTAAACATGTACGCAATGCGGCCCGCCGACCCCGAGGTCGGCAAAAATAAAACTAGCTGGCGGCGGGGGACTGGAGCAGCAGTGAGTGACTGCGAGGGCACAGGATGGCTGCATGGGGCTGGGAGAAGCCCCAGGTAAGTGAAACTCATTTTTATTTTTTGCCTGAGAACTCTTTTAAAGAAAACTGTTATCACACTGGTGTTTTGTACATATATAATGTTGTTTTAGTGAGTTAAGCTCACTTTCTATTATATGCATTGTTAATTTCATATTTTATGGTCAGAATGCACAAGGACATGAGGTGAAGGCATGACAAAGCAGTAACAGTAAAGACACTTTAAAATGCCCCTATCACTTAAATCAGAAATAGCAAGAATAGTTGCTAGCGCTGAGTGTTTTGGGTGTATCCAGGATGTGACAAAGAGCTGCCATTATAAATTATTGTATTTGAGATGCATATCACGATGCCTAAAGGTCCAGAGTCTCAGATTATTGATTACTGAATAAATGCCTCTGCATAACTGCAGCGCTGGAGTCAGGGAGGTGAGTGATTGCAGAACTGCTTCAGATCTCCCTGGCAGGCGGCAGCATGATTTTTTCCAGGTTTTAGGGTCTGAAACGGTGCAAAAAAATTGCACTGCTTTTAGACCCTAAAATCCGGAAAGAATCATACCGCCAAGGGGGTTAACAATACAATTCCTCATCTGATCGATCCTTTCCGATCTCCAACAATCTATCGTGCCCATCAATGGCCAAATTCCTGCTAACCATTCCAATCAATGGGATTGATTCGTTTTTTGGATCGATCCCTTCGATCTGATCAGATTGGATAAAGGGAATTTGGCTGTTAATCTGATCTATTACCGAGGCCCGCAGAATTTTTTCATTAACGGCCGCAATTATTTGGATTCAGGGAGATAGGAAGGTTTGTAAGAGGCTTTTTATGCCTAAACATTATTATTATGGACAAGGCCTAAAGCCCATTTAAAAACGGGCGCTAGGCTGTGGCGGCGCCCAACCCCACAGAACCCCCCCCCCCCCCCCCGCCTCCCCTGTGGTCTCTATCTTTTAAAATTATCAGCGCCGCTCATGCACGTGCACGCCACACGCACACCCGTGCATGCCGTGTGCGCAACCGCCCACCCCCCCCTTCGGGACCGTCCTCCTCTGCCACGCATCATTCCCCCCAGCTCTCAGCAGTGTCTCTGCGTCCCTCCGTGCACATGCGCAGTGCAAAAACACTGACACACAGACATGGGATTCCATTAGAAAAAAAAGAGAATGTGAACCAATCCGTCCAAAATGCGAAGGTAATTTATTGCATCTTCATAAGCTTATATACATTTGTACACTTAAATTGCTCACAGGTATCGCCGTGAGTGCGGGCATCTATGGCAGCCGTGTGAGTGGAGATGGGGTGGCGTGAAAGTGAAATAGGGAGCCTAATGGAAGCCTTTGGTAGAATTCAGCACTTTTGCACCCCTATAATTCTGGTTGGTTATCATCACCCGCCGACTTTAGCAGTTAATAGCAAAGGCCCCTTACATCCTAGCAACACCAAATTTGCAGGATATGTTAAAAAGATAGCAGGAAACAATATTTAAAGGACTTCCGAGGCCACAAATGTAAAAAAAGTTAAATACCTTTTCATAATCCAGATCCATGGAGGACACCATCCGCGCCCTCCTGTTCATTCCCCCATGGCTCCCGCAGTAAAACCGGCCCCGACTCCTGACCCCTCCGAACAGGTCGGGTTCTCATTCCCCACTCAATATGGCCGCCACAGATTACCACGGCTGCGCAGTCCGCACAGACGCGATTGCACCTGCGCAGCTCTAGGGCCTCCTACTGCCGCGTCATCAATATGCGTGCATACATCGGACGCATCGGGAGGAGGACCTAGAGCTGCGCAGCCGCAATCGCATCTTTGCGGACTGCGTAGCCGCGGCAATCTGTGGCGGCCATATTGAGGGGGGAATGAGAACCCGACCCGTTTGGAGGGGTCGGGACCCGACCGGGGCCGGTATTACTGCGGGTGCCATGGCGGAATGAACGGGGGGCGCAGATGGCGTCCTCCATGGATCTGGATTATGAAATGGTATTTAACTTTTTCATACTTGTGGCCTCGTAAGTCCTTTAAAAAAAATAAAAATATACATATGTGTGTGTGTGTGTATATATATATAGAGCTCTCTGTAACCCCTTGTCCCCCATGCAGGCTGGGATAGCCAGAATGTGGAGCCCCGGCCGACTGGGGCTTCGCACCCTGAGCTATACCAGCCCGCATGGGGGATTTTACCAATTTTAGACCCCTGTAACTCTGGTTTGCAGAGATGTATGGAACCCATCTTTGGAGCCCAAGTCTAACAATATGTCTTCTACCTGCATGAGACATTTCGTGAGATTCAGACGTTGCTAACGGCCATGGCTGCGATTTATGTACCTCAGAATTTCCACCATTGAAATTGCCCAAATAAACAGGTTTTTGTGACCCTAGGCTATGACCTCTTTGGCCTAGGGGCCCGAAACTCACCAGTCATGTTCCCCCTAAGGGTCCCTACAATGCTAGAAAATTTGCCACTGCTGAGCAATTGCCCTTCGAAAAGATGTGAGATTTTGGAAAGTGAAATAGGGAGCCAATGAAAGCTTATGGGGGATTTTACCAATTTTGCACCCCTGTAACTCTGGTTTGCAGAGATGTAGGGGCCCCATCTTTGGAATCCAAGTCTAACAATATGTCTTCTACCTGCATGAGACATTTCGTGAAATTCAGACGTTGCTAACGGCCATGGCTGCGATTTATGTACGTCAGCATCACTACCATTGAAATTGCCCAAATAAACAGGTTTTTGTGACCCTAGGCTATGACCTCTTCGGCCTAGGGGCCCGAAACTCACCAGTTATGATCCCCCTAACAGTTCCTACAATGCTAGAAAATTTGCCACTGCTGAGCAATTGCCCTTTGAAAAGGTGTGAGATTTTGGAAAGTGAAATAGGGAGCCAATGAAAGCCTATGGGGGATTTTACTAATTTTGCACCCCTGTAACTCTGGTTTGCCGAGATGTAGGGGCCCCATCTTTGAAATCCAAGTCTAAAAATATGTCTTCTACCTGCATGAGACATTTCGTGAAATTCAGACGTTGCTAACGGCCATGGCTGCGATTTATGTACGTCAGCATCACTACCATTGAAATTGCCCAAATAAACAGGTTTTTGTGACCCTAGGCTGTGACCTCTTCGGCCTAGGGGCCCGAAACTCACCAGTTATGATCCCCCTAACAGTTCCTACAATGCTAGAAAATTTGCCACTGCTGAGCAATTGCCCTTTGAAAAGATGTGAGATTTTGGAAAGTGAAATAGGGAGCCTAATGGAAGCCTTAGCAGAATTCAGCACTTTAGCACCCCTATAATTCTGGTTGGTTATCATCACCCGCCGACTTTAGCAGTTAATAGCAAAGGCCCCTTACATCCTAGCAACACCAAATTTGCAGGATATGTTAAAAAGATAGCAGGAAACAATATTTAACGGACTTCCGAGGCCACAAATGTGAAAAAGTTTAATACCTTTTCATAATCCAGATCCATGGAGGACGCCATCCGCGCCCTCCCGTTCATTCCCCCATGGCTCCCGCAGTAATACTGGCCCCGGTCGGGTCCCGACTCCCGACCCCTCTGAACAGGTCGGGTTCTCATTCCCTCCTCAATTTGGCCGCCACAGATTGCCGAGGCTGCGCAGTCCTCACAGACGCGATTGCACCTACGCAGCTCTAGGGCCTCTTCCTGCTGCGTCATCAATATGCGTGCATACATCGGACGCATCGGGAGGAGGACCTAGAGCTGCGCAGCCGCAATCGCATCTATGCGGACTGCGCAGCAGCGGCAATCTGTGGCGGCCATATTGAGGGGGGAATGAGAACCCGACCCGTTTGGTATACCGTATATACTCGCATATAAGCCGACCCGCATATAAGCCGACCCCCCAACTTTTCCCTAAAAAACCAGGGACAAATGATTGACCCCCATATAAGCCAGGGGTAGGAAATGCTGGCCGCCTTATTCCCCGAGTGTGTCCCAGTATAGATAGTAAAGTGTCCAGTATGGGTAGGTAGTGCCCCAGTATAGCTAGTATAGTGCCCAGTATAGCTAGTATAGTGCTCAATATAGCTAGTATAGTGCTCAGTATAGCTAGTAAAGTGCCCCAGTTTAGCTAGTATAGTGCCCAGTACAGCTAGTGTAGTGCTCAGTATAGCTAGTAAAGTGCCCCAGTTTAGCTAGTATAGTCCTCAGTATAGCTAGTATAGTGCTCAGTATAGCTAGTACAGTGCCCCAGTTTAGCTAGTATAGTGCTCAGTATAGCTAGTAAAGTGTCCCAGTTTAGCTAGTATAGTGCTCAGTATAGCTAGTATAGTGCTCAGTATAGCTAGTATTGTGCCCAATATAGCTAGTATAGTGCCCCAGTTTAGCTAGTATAGTGCTCAGTATAGCTAGTAAAGTGCCCCAGTATAGCTAGTATAGTGCTCAGTATAGCTAGTATAGTGCCCCAGCTTAGCTAGTATAGTGCTCAGTATAGCTAGTATAGTGCTCAGTATAGCTAGTAAAGTGCCCCAGTTTAGCTAGTATAGTGCTCAGTATAGCTAGTATAGTGCTCAGTATAGCTAGTATAGTGCCCCAGTTTAGCTAGTATAGTGCTCAGTATAGCTAGTAAAGTGTCCCAGTTTAGCTAGTATAGTGCTCAGTATAGCTAGTATAGTGTTCAGTATAGCTAGTATTGTGCCCAGTATAGCTAGTATAGTGCCCCAGTTTAGCTAGTATAGTGCTCAGTATAGCTAGTAAAGTGCCCCAGTATAGCTAGTATAGTGCTCAGTATAGCTAGTATAGTGCCCCAGCTTAGCTAGTATAGTGCTCAGTATAGCTAGTATAGTGCCCCAGTTTAGCTAGTATAGTGCTCAGTATAGCGCTCAGTATAGCTAGTATAGTGCCCCAGTTTAGCTAGTATAGTGCTCAGTATAGCTAGTAAAGTGCCCCAGATTAGCTAGTACAGTTCCCCGCTCCCCCCATGGCCGCCGCCGCTGCTATTACCTGGCCGCATCTTCTATTTCAGTCTCCGTGCTTGTAAACATTCACAGCAGCGCGCCCGGCGCTGCTACTGTGACGAGCGGCGAGCCAGGAGAGAGCGGTTCCCATAGTTCCCATAGTAACAGGAAGCCGCGCTCTTTCCTGCCTCCTGCCTCGTCACAGTAGTCCCCCCCCCTCCGCTGGTCTGCGGGTCCCCCGCTCCCCCCATGGCCGCCGCCGCTGCTATTACCTGGCCGCATCTTCTATTTCAGTCTCCGTGCTTGTAAACATTCACAGCAGCGCGCCCGGCGCTGCTACTGTGACGAGGCAGGAGGCAGGAAAGAGCGCGGCTTCCTGTTACTATGGGAACCGCTCTCTCCTGGCTCGCCGCTCGTCACAGTAGCAGCGCCGGGCGCGCTGCTGTGAATGTTTACAAGCACGGAGACTGAAATAGAAGATGCGGCCAGGTAATAGCAGCGGCGGCGGCCATGGGGGGAGCGGGGGACCCGCAGACCAGCAGAGGGGGGGGGACCCGCGGACCAACATGACTCGCATACAAGCTGAATCCCCAACTTTTGGCCCCTTTTTGGGGGGTCAAAAATTCGGCTTGTATGCGAGTATATACGGTATATATATTATATATATATATATATATATATATATATATATGTATATATGTATATATATATATATATATATATATATATATATATATATGTATATATATATATATATATATATATATATATATATATATATATATATGTATATATGTATATGTGTGTGTATGCATGTGTATATATATATAATAATAAATAAAAATAATAAAATAAAAAATTATATATATATATATATATATATATATATATATATATATATATATGTGTATATATGTATATGTGTGTGTATGCATGTGTATATATATATGATAATAAATAAAAATAATAAAATAAAAAATTATATATATATATATATATATATATATATATATATATATATATATATATTTATTTATTATTTTTTTTTTTTTTTTTTATTATTTTTATGTGCTGAGTGTGGGAAATCTGAAAAAAAATGACATGGGGTCCCCCCTCCCGAGCCTCTGTAACCCCTTGTCCCCCATGCAGGCTGGGATAGCCAGAATGCGGAGGCCTGGCCGGCTGGTGCTTCGCACCCTGAGCTATACCAGCCCGCATGGTCCATGGTATGGGGGGCTCCGGGGGGGGGGGAGGGGCAGCCAAGCCTTCCCCTTCCCCCCCCCCCCCCCCGAGCCCTTGTCCAATCCATGGACAAGGGGCTCTTCCCCACCTCCGGTGCCCCAGGAGGAGGTGGGGGCGACGACTCCCTGGGGGGGGGTTTCATGGTGGCATCTGGGAGTCCCCTTTAATAAGGGGACCCCAGATGCCCACCCCCTCCCAGGATAAATGAGTATAGAGGTACAAAGTACCCCTACCCATTTCCACAAAGGGTTAAATGAAATAAAAACACAACGACGAAAAAAGTCCTTTAATTTTCTTAATTAACCAGAAATACTTACCTGTACCTTTAAAAAAAATTTCCCACGGCAATATCCTCGGTAAATGATCCAACGAACTGTATCCTCTTATGTTGCGATCTTCTATTAAGTTGATTGAAGATCTCCGAAGCCCCCCACCCGCATAGCAGAGAATGCTTCCAAAAGTCCTTTTGGACGCATAGCTGCTAGCTCCCGCTGTCTCTCCCCACCTGCCTGCCTGCACCTGTGAACCCCCACCTAGGCTGGCACCCAGTGCACCCTAGGTGGGGGTTGACAGGTGCAGGCAGGTGGGGAGAGACAACAGTGGGAGCCAGCAGCTTCACGGCCTTCCGAGGACGCATTCTCTGCTATACTAAGGGCTCATGAATGAGCCGGATCTTTTTAATGAATCGGTTCTTTTTTTTATGAATCGACTCTTTTTTTTTTTACTTTAAAATCGATTTTCTCAAAAACTATAAGGTCTTTTCGAAAAAATTTTTTTCCTCTTGTTCCCACTGTTCTTCTTAACATTCCCAGTAATTTTGGTGTTGCTAGCTTTTAAAGGGGCTTTGCAATTAACCATTAAAGTCGGCGGGGGTATATTTTCCCACGGTGAGAAGGAGAATTTACATTGAAACTTTAAAATTGATTTTCTCAAAAACTATAAGGTCTTTTTGAAAAAAAAAATTTCCTCTTATTCCCACTGTTCTTCTTAACATTTTCTGCAAGTTTGGGGTTTCTAGCTTTTAAAGCGGCTTTGCTATTAACTGCTAAAGTCGGCGGGCGCTTAATTTTCCCACGGTCAGAAGGAGTTACTTTAAAATTGATTTTCTCAAAAACTATAAGGTATTTTTGATTCCCCCCCCCCCCCCCCTCTTGTAGTCACTGAAAGATCTCAGGTGTTAGACACCTTGAAACATCTTTTCCATCACTTTTCTGGCCAGCAGAAATGTTTCTAGTTTTCAAAGTTCGCCTCCCCATTGAAGTCTATTGCGGTTCGCGAACTTTTATGCGAACCGAACCTTCCGTGAAGGTTTGCGAACGGGGTTCGCGAACCGAAAATCGGAGGTTCGCGACATCTCTATATATCATATGTCATCTAAGGTATGCATTAAAAAAATATGTATTTGCAATTTGCAAAATATTTTCACTTTGACCAGATTTTATTGAATTTAGAGATCGAAAAGCAGTCTACAGTGTTGAGGAATGCATACGAATATTTATTATTACTTGAGCCCTAAAAATGAGTTTTTATATGTATTTTGTTATTCATGGTGGCAAAACAGCAACACTAAATTAAAGATACACAATAAGAGACCACTTACTATCAGGGACATAGCAATAGCCATAGCAGCCATAGCAACTGCTATGGGGCCCTGGAGAAGAGGAGGGCCCAGATGGTACTTGGTGTGCTCACTATTAAAGGAATACTTTCGATTAAAACAACTTTTTTTTTAACACTCTATATTAGGGTACACATTACCACTAGTGCTAGGAGAACTTTATTTGTTCACCCAGTCCTCTCTAGCTCTCTCCCTGCTTATAAATCATCCTTAATTCCTTACACAGCTCACAAATATACTTCACTGTGTCACAGCATGCAGGAGACATGAGGAGATCTGAGGAGGTAACAGGTAACTAGATGTGCTGTTAATATTGCTGAAAGAGGGAGATGTGTATTATGTATACTGTACACTATTCCTGACTGACTGACTGACTGACTGACTGGCTTGTGATGATGATACACTCCAGGCTGCATCTACTTCATAGGCTGCTATGAGAGGGAGAGACCCTGCTTACAAAGGCATTATCATGATCTTTATCAGTCAGAGAACAGAAGACAATGAACACACATTACTGGAATCTGTAACCCCTTACCACCATCTGAATAAGATTGTTTCAGCAAAGGGATAATTAAACTATACACTGAGGAGTTGATAGCAACCCCCCTGTGCAGGGACAGGGTCTAGCCCTTTAACTCACTTTTGTATCTAAAAACTGACAGAGGATTTTACAGCAGAGAGGCAGAGCTGTATGAGGAAGGAAATTGCTCTTAGTGCTTGTGGTAATGTGTGCCCTAACATACAGCATTTAAAAAAAATGCTTAAATCGCTAGTATTCCTTTAACTTTGTTTTGTTGCTCCACCCTCTGACTTCGTCTCAGTGCTAATGCACTATACACAGTGTGCATTGCACAAGAATGTAAATTGACCAGTCAATTCATATTCATAGGGCAGGAGCAGATAGCATTGCTCAAGAGTGCCTAGATATGATGGCACCACAAAAATTCTGCTATGGGGCCCCATACTCTCTAGCTGTGCCACTGCTTACTATCATTCTAGTGATGGGGAGATGCAGGCAAACACTCTGAGTCAATATTCTTTCCATTAGCAGTTCAACAGATTCATCAGCTTAGATGCCCTAGACAGACTCACTGCCATCCAACACAGGAAGAAAGTAATCCAATATTTATTGGTAGACTTTGTAATAGTAATAGTAATATAGTAATAGTAGTAGTATAGTAATAGTAGAACCCAAGATGAGTAAACACAGCACATAACTATGGTATAGATTATGAGCCCCTCTTTAAAGCACTGTAGAAGATGTTTGCTCTAAATGAATATGAATGAATATGAATGAAATATATCTCTCAACCTTTAAAAATATTCATATCTTCATACATAAAGTATGTTTTTAAATTTCCAAAGTCCTGTATGCCGGTATCACAGACAGATGTGAAGTCACTGATAGGCATGATCATTTTGGGAAGGGTTGTACTTTTATTTATATCTGATGCATGGTATAAGTGCCACAGACCATATGTCATGAACATGCCGTATAACTGAGGCTCTAGCACTGAAAGACAGCAGCACCAACCACTGAGCTGCCCGAGTGCCAGGATCTTTTTTATAACTGTGCAGTTACTTACTAATTTCCCTGTTTGGGTTGTGGTCTCTATATAATTGGTTACAGATAAAAATTCCACATCAAAAGTATGATTCATGTATTTGTTTAAAATAGCATCAGGTTCTGTACAATGAAATATTTCCATTGATTTTATATTGTTGTCTGCAAATGATTAAACCACAGTTCAGTAACCGTACCTGTTCATCAGCTAGAGTACCCTAGCATGAATGTTTTATATCTTGAGATGCTGGAAGTGATACCAGATCCTATTTGCTTTGATACACCAGATTATAGTAGTTCAATATTTAACAAGGTTAAAGAAGTTTTTGATTTACATGTTGTGTAAAAAAACAGTGCACTCACATACATATTTCAAATTTGACTTTCAAAACGTATTGAAATGACAGACTAAAAACAGTTTCAAGTAGGGATGGGACTTCGAATCCGGCGAATCCACGAATCCATCGAATCTTAAGAAAGATTCGAGATTCGTGGATTCAAATCCCCATGCTTTTGCGCGCATTCGAATCCGACGAATCCGCGCAACCCGCCGCATCATTACGTCGCATTACGCGTCGCTTGTGACGTCAGCGCGACCACCTCCGACCTCGCGTTCCCGCTCGCCGCGTGATGACGTTGACGCTGCCTTGAAGAAGGAGAAGACCCGGCGTGGACGTCGCAAGAGCTGAAGGCGTGGACGGACGGGCGTGGACGGACGGGCGTGGACGGACGGGCGACAGGTCAGGTACAGTATGTGTAGGTGGGGGGGTGCCCGGGGGCCCGGGGGCCCTAGAAGACTTGCTGCCTGGATGGATGAGGGGGGTGGGGGTCGGGCGGGGTCGGGTGCGGGCGGGTGCGGGCCTACGTGAGGTCGGGCGGCCTACTACCAATGGCTACCAACGCTGGGGGGGACCTATGCCTGGCTACCTACACTGGGGGGGACCTATGCCTGGCTACCTACACTGGGGGGGACCTATGCCTGGCTACCTATACTGGGAGGGACCTATGCCTGGCTACCTATACTGGGGGGGACCTATGCCTGGCTACCTATACTGGGGGGGACCTATGCCTGGCTACCTATACTGGGGGGGACCTATGCCTGGCTACCTACACTGGGGGGGACCTATGCCTGGCTACCTACACTGGGGGGGACCTATGCCTGGCTACCTATACTGGGGGGACCTATGCCTGGCTACCTACACTGGGGGGGGGGGGGGAACCTATGCCTGGCTACCTACACTGGGGGCTACCTGTACTAGGGGGCGCCTATGCCTGGTTACCTGTACTAGGGGGCACCTGTGCCTGGCTATCTATACTGGGGGCACCTATGCCTGGCTACCTATACTGGGGGGGGACCTATGCCTGGCTACCTATACTGGGGGGGACCTATGCCTGGCTACCTATACTGGGGGGGACCTATGCCTGGCTACCTACACTGGGGGGGACCTATGCCTGGCTACCTACACTGGGGGGGACCTATGCCTGGCTACCTATACTGGGAGGGACCTATGCCTGGCTACCTATACTGGGGGGGACCTATGCCTGGCTACCTATACTGGGGGGGACCTATGCCTGGCTACCTATACTGGGGGGGACCTATGCCTGGCTACCTACACTGGGGGGGACCTATGCCTGGCTACCTACACTGGGGGGGACCTATGCCTGGCTACCTATACTGGGGGGACCTATGCCTGGCTACCTACACTGGGGGGGGGGGAACCTATGCCTGGCTACCTACACTGGGGGCTACCTGTACTAGGGGGCGCCTATGCCTGGTTACCTGTACTAGGGGGCACCTGTGCCTGGCTATCTATACTGGGGGCACCTATGCCTGGCTACCTATACTGGGGGGGGACCTATGCCTGGCTACCTATACTGGGGGGGACCTATGCCTGGCTACCTATACTGGGGGGGACCTATGCCTGGCTACCTACACTGGGGGGGACCTATGCCTGGCTACCTACACTGGGGGGACCAATGCCTGGCTACCTACACTGGGGGGGACCTATGCCTGGCTACCTATACTGGGGGGGACCTATGCCTGGCTACCTACACTGGGGGGGACCTATGCCTGGCTACCTATACTGGGAGGGACCTATGCCTGGCTACCTATACTGGGGGGGACCTATGCCTGGCTACCTATACTGGGGGGGACCTATGCCTGGCTACCTATACTGGGGGGGACCTATGCCTGGCTACCTATACTGGGGGGGACCTATGCCTGGCTACCTATACTGGGGGGGACCTATGCCTGGCTACCTACACTGGGGGGGACCTATGCCTGGCTACCTATACTGGGGGGACCTATGCCTGGCTACCTACACTGGGGGGGACCTATGCCTGGCTATCTATACTGGGGGGACCTATGCCTGGCTACCTACACTGGGGGGACCAATGCCTGGCTACCTACACTGGGGGGGACCTATGCCTGGCTACCTGTACTAGGGGGCGCCTATGCCTGGTTATCTGTACTAGGGGGCACCTGTGCCTGGCTATCTATACTGGGGGCACCTATGCCTGGCTACCTATACTGGGGGGGGACCTATGCCTGGCTACCTATACTGGGGGGACCTATGCCTGGCTACCTACACTGGGGGGGGGGAACCTATGCCTGGCTACCTACACTGGGGGGACCTATGCCTGGCTACCTATACTGGGGGGGACCTATGCCTGGCTACCTATACTGGGGGGGACCTATGCCTGGCTACCTATACTGGGGGCACCTATGCCTGGCTACCTATACTGGGGGCACCTATGCCTGGCTACCTATACTGGGGGAACCTTTACCAGAAGCTACCTATACTGGTATTTTAATTATCATGTGCTTGTTCTTTGAGAAAAGGTTTGGTTGAACTCATATGAGCCTTTCCTACCCTTCTCCCTTTATGAATGCCTGCAGTCCAATACTCGCTGTTGCCTGAGCCTCACACAAGCTGCCGCCCGAGCCTCACACAAGCTGCCGCCCAAGACAGAGACCACCACAGACATCTTGCTACAGTAAGAAAAGTACTATACTCGCATTCTGTTTGTCTTTGAGGGGCACAATGTACTGTACCTGACTACCTATGCCTTGCTACGCTAGCTAAACTGTGGGCACCTGAACCATAAGCTACCTATACTGGGGGCACCTATGCCTGGCTATCTGTACTGGGGGCACCTATGCCTGGCTATCTGTACTGGGGGCACCTATGCCTGGCTATCTGTACTGGGGGCACCTATGCCTGGCTATCTGTACTGGGGGCACCTATGCCTGGCTATCTATACTGGGGGGGACCTATGCCTGGCTACCTGTACTGGGGGCACCTATGCCTGGCTACCTGTACTAGGGGGCACCTATGCCTTTCTACCTGTACTAGGGGGCACCTATGCCTGGCTACCTGTACTAGGGGGCACCTATGCCTGGCTACCTATACTGGGGGAACCTTTACCAGAAGCTACCTATACTGGTATTTTAATTATCATGTGCTTGTTCTTTGAGAAAAGGTTTGGTTGAACTCATATGAGCCTTTCCTACCCTTCTCCCTTTATGAATGCCTGCAGTCCAATACTCGCTGTTGCCTGAGCCTCACACAAGCTGCCGCCCGAGCCTCACACAAGCTGCCGCCCAAGACAGAGACCACCACAGACATCTTGCTACAGTAAGAAAAGTACTATACTCGCATTCTGTTTGTCTTTGAGGGGCACAATGTACTGTACCTGACTACCTATGCCTTGCTACGCTAGCTAAACTGTGGGCACCTGAACCATAAGCTACCTATACTGGGGGCACCTATGCCTGGCTATCTGTACTGGGGGCACCTATGCCTGGCTATCTGTACTGGGGGCACCTATGCCTGGCTATCTGTACTAGGGGGCACCTATGCCTGGCTACCTATACTGGGGGAACCTTTACCAGAAGCTACCTATACTGGTATTTTAATTATCATGTGCTTGTTCTTTGAGAAAAGGTTTGGTTGAACTCATATGAGCCTTTCCTACCCTTCTCCCTTTATGAATGCCTGCAGTCCAATACTCGCTGTTGCCTGAGCCTCACACAAGCTGCCGCCCGAGCCTCACACAAGCTGCCGCCCAAGACAGAGACCACCACAGACATCTTGCTACAGTAAGAAAAGTACTATACTCGCATTCTGTTTGTCTTTGAGGGGCACAATGTACTGTACCTGACTACCTATGCCTTGCTACGCTAGCTAAACTGTGGGCACCTGAACCATAAGCTACCTATACTGGGGGCACCTATGCCTGGCTATCTGTACTGGGGGCACCTATGCCTGGCTATCTGTACTGGGGGCACCTATGCCTGGCTATCTGTACTAGGGGGCACCTATGCCTGGCTACCTATACTGGGGGAACCTTTACCAGAAGCTACCTATACTGGTATTTTAATTATCATGTGCTTGTTCTTTGAGAAAAGGTTTGGTTGAACTCATATGAGCCTTTCCTACCCTTCTCCCTTTATGAATGCCTGCAGTCCAATACTCGCTGTTGCCTGAGCCTCACACAAGCTGCCGCCCGAGCCTCACACAAGCTGCCGCCCAAGACAGAGACCACCACAGACATCTTGCTACAGTAAGAAAAGTACTATACTCGCATTCTGTTTGTCTTTGAGGGGCACAATGTACTGTACCTGACTACCTATGCCTTGCTACGCTAGCTAAACTGTGGGCACCTATGCCTGGCTATCTATACTGGGGGCACCTATGCCTGGCTATCTATACTGGGGGCACCTATGCCTGGCTATCTATACTGGGGGCAACTATGCCTGGCTATCTGTACTGGGGGCACCTATGCCTGGCTATCTGTACTGGGGGCACCTATGCCTGGCTATCTATACTGGGGGCAACTATGCCTGGCTATCTATACTGGGGGCAACTATGCCTGGCTATCTCTATACTGGGGGCACCTTTACCAGAAGCTACCTATACTGTCATTTCATTTGATTATTATGTGCTTGTTCTTTGAGAAAAGGTTTGGTTGAACTCATATAATGAGCCTTTCCTACCCTTCTCCCTTTATGAATGCCTGCAGTCCAAGCCCCACACAAGCCAGATACTCGCTGACGCTGTTGCCTGAGCCTCACACAAGCTGCCGCCAAAGACAGAGAGACCACCACAGACAGTGTTACAGTAAGAAAACTATTATTGTTGATGATTGATTCTTTATTTGAGGGTCACTATGTACTGAAGTGGGTATTTTATTCCTAAGTGTGCTTTATACTGAGGGGGCATTACCTAGTAGTAGTAATGAGGGCATAATACAGTATATCAACTTTAAGGTGACTCTGAGGGTCCTGTATCTAGTCTACTAAGGAGACACTATTTTTCTAGAGAGCTGGCAAGCATGAGAAGAAGAGAGTAGTGACAGTGAGCAATAGTAAATGTAGGGGTACAAAAGAGAGCATTTATTTATTTATTTTTTTGTTGAACTTTCAGAGTGTGCCAATAGCACCTCATATGATGACATCTCCACCAGCATCCAGTATCTGGATCCATTTCCAAATTGCACAAGATGAAAATTATGCTAATTGCAACCTGTGTTTGGCAAAGATATCAAGAGGAAAAGGGTCCCATACCACCTCAGCAATGTGGAAACATTTGAAAGCCAAGCATTTGTCTAAATTTCAGGAACTGAAAGGTACACGGTCACCATCGCCAGTATTGCCTCCAGCTTCACCATCAACCTCAAGCCCTCTGTCGGTCAGTGCAGATTTAGCAAGTGAAGACAACGACGACCCAGCCCCAGATGAAGTAGCTTCTGTTGATAGTCCTGCATCAATGTGTAGTCCAGCTCCTAGTCCAGGACCAGCAGAGTCATCTTTTACACAAAGTCCATTCAAATTACCCCCAGTGAAACGCAAAATAGTACCACCACCTTCCAACCAATGGACTATGGCAGCTTTTCTTGATAAAACGCAAAGTTTTAAACCTGGAGACAAAAGAGCTAAAACAGTTACAAGGTTAGTTGCTGAAATGATCTGCAAAGATAACCAACCGCTATCCATAGTAGAGGATAGAGGTTTCAGAAAGTTGTTAAACCACCTAGAGCCAAGATATGTCATCCCAAGCAGGAAACACTTGGCAGAAAAGGTAATTCCACTGATGTATGAAGAGGTAAAGACAAAAGTTGAGGACCTTCTAGGAAAAACCAATTTTATTGGACTCACAACAGACATGTGGACATCTACGTCTTGTGATGACTACCTCAGTTTGACAGTACACTTCTTAGATGAAAACTTTCAGTATCATCACTTGTGCTTGGAATGTATTCCCTTTCCTGAGGTTTCACATACAGCATCTGCAATTGAAACTTTCATTACCACTACTCTGAAAGATTGGAATCTGTCACAAAAAGTTGTGTGTGTCATGAGAGACAATGGTCCTAATGTGGTAGCAGCTTTACAGCGCAGTCCATTTCACCATTTGCCTTGCCTGGCTCATACCTTCCAATTAGTTCTAAAAGATGGTTTGCTGAACAAGACTGAAATTAAAGATATTATGTCATCCTGTCGGAGCATTGTAGGACATTACAAACACTCTTCTAAAGCCATGAAGACCTTAAGATCTGCTCAAGCCAAGTTAAATACAAAACCTCGTCGTCTGATACAAGACGAACCAACTAGATGGAACTCTCAGCTTCACATGCTAGCTCGTCTCATGGAACAAAAGCAAGCTGTTTTACTGTCTGCTTCAGACCTAAATTTTCAGGTAGATCTTACTGCTCGGCAGTGGACAGTTATAGAAGAAGTGATAAGAATTCTAGATGTCTTTGATAAAGCAACTTTTGTGGCCAGTTCAAGCCAAGTCACAATATCCGAAATAATACCTTTAGTGAATAGTACTATTCGTGCATTGCAGACCTTCAAATCCAGTGTTGGATCTGTACAGGGATTTCGCAATGATTTGCTCGCATCTATGAGAAGGCGCTATCACTCTGTAGAGTCAGAAAAATTCTATGCTCTTGCTACCCTACTGGATCCCCGATTCAAGGGAAATGTTTTTTTTAACAGAGAAAATCTGGATGCAGCTAAATCAACGTTGGCCATTGAAATTACTGATTTGAGTATGCAAGTCGAGGATGCTGATCTTTGTACATCAACACAAGGACTAGTAAGAGACACCAGTCAAACATCAACAGAACAACAAGGAGGTCATAGTATGTGGAGCTACTACTCTCAACTGATGGTACCATCTTCCAACAGCAGTGAGCAGAGTTGCCGTCTATCCCCGGAGGAAGAAATTAATGCCTACCTAGCAGAACCACTGCTTCAACCATCCTCTGATATTTTCAAATACTGGAAGGAAAACAAAAAATATCAGAATCTGAGAAAACTCTCTAAAAAGTTCTTAATCACACCACCTTCAACTGTAATCTCAGAAAGACTATTCAGCACATCTGGCAATATAGTTGATAGGAAACGGAGTAGATTGGACCCAGAGCGAGTTCGTATGCTAGTTTTCCTGAACAAAAATCTTCCTTGAACAGAGTTGTTTTTGGAAAAAAATTTTTTCATTTAGGAACAGTTACAGTGGGTAAACAATTGTTGCCAAGATTGGAAAAAGTTGTAACTTGTTGTTATGTTGTTTGGCATTGTTCATTGAATGCACTTTATTTTAGTAAGTGTAAGAAATAGATATGAAAGAGGGTGCTATCTATGTTTAAGATTGAGGGATATGGACTCTGCCATGTTTTATCAAGTGGGTGTCTCAGGTGTCAGCTTGCAGGGGTGGTGACAACTGGCCCCCTGTTCAGCTGCAGTGTTCTGGGCCTTCTGGCCTATTATCTCACATGCTTCCGGGAGTCCAGTGATGTCAGACTTCTTGTCATCACTCAGCTCTCCCCCTAGTATTGGCATGTCTTTTTGCATTCACTGTGATGCAGGAAGAGGTGCCATGAAGTAGGGGACAACTGCGTGGTAAAAGGAAGTCTGGCATCAGTGGACTCTGGCTTCCTATACTTGGGGCAACTATTCCAGACTACCTATATTGGGGGTAACTATTCCATGCTACCTATACTGCAGGCAACTATTCCAGGCTATCTATACTGGAACAACTATTCTAGTCTACCTATACTGGGGGCAACTATTCCACATGCCGTTACCTATGCAGGGGGCAATTATTCCCGGCTACCTTTGCTGGGATAACTATTACTGACGACCTATATTAGGGACAACTATTGAATACTACCTAAACTGGGAGAAAGTATTCCAGGCAACCTATATTAAAGGCAACTGTTCCAGACTACCTATACTGGGAGAAACCATTCCAGGCTACATATACTAGAGGCAACTACTCCATACTACCTATACTGGTTGAAACTATGCCTCACTACGTATATGGGGGGGGGGGCAACTATTCCAGGCTACCAATGCTGGGGGCAACTACTCCAGGCTACCTATGCTGGGCTAACTACAGACTACCTATACTAGGGGCAACTACTCTATACTGGGGAAAACTATGCCACACTACCTATATGGGGGGCAACTATTACAGACTACCAATGCTGGGGGCAACTACTCCAGGCTACCTATGCTGGGCTAACTACAGACTAGTACCTATACTAGGGGCAACTACTCCATACAACCTATACTGGGGAAAACTATGCCACACTACCTATATGGGGGGGCAACTGTTACAGGCTACCAATGCTGGGGGCAACTACTCCAGGCTACCTATGCTGGGCTAACTAGAGACTAGTACCTATACTAGGGGCAACTACTCCATACAACCTATACTGGGGAAAACTATGCCACACTACCTATATGGGGGGGCAACTGTTACAGGCTACCAATGCTGGGGGCAACTACTCCAGGCTACCTATGCTGGGCTAACTAGAGACTAGTACCTATACTAGGGGCAACTACTCCATACAACCTATACTGGGGAAAACTATGCCACACTACCTATATGGGGGGCAACTGTTCCAGGCTACCAATGCTGGGGGCAACTACTCCAGGCTACCTATGCTGGGCTAACTAGAGACTACCTATACTAGGGGCAACTACTCCATACTACCTATACTGGGAGAAACCATTCCAGGCTACCTATACTAGGGGCAACGACTCCAGGTTACCTATACTGGGGGCATCTATTCCAGGCTACCTATATTTGGGGCACCAATCCAAATCGGGGGTGCACATCCACACAAGTTTGCCTCATGCACTGGAGGCAGAGGATCCACTTAGCAACCAGGCTACTGGTATATTGTTTAAGAAGTAAATGTGGCAGCCTCCATATACCTCTCATTTTATTTGAACTTGAACTGGCCACAAAAGTAGCTTTATCAAAGACATCAAGGACTCTTCTTATCACTTCTTCTATAACTGTCCACTGCCGAGCAGTAAGATCCACATTAATTAGGATTCCTATTCCTAACATAACTCTGAAATCTCCAAGACCAATCTGCACTTACTTTTGTGGACAGTCCAAATTTTAGAATTTTAGACAGTTGTCCTTTTAAGGTTATACTGGGGGAAACTGCCACACTACCTATATGGGGGGCAACTATTCCAGGCTACCAATGCTGGGGGCAACTACTCCAGGCTACCTATGCTGGGCTAACTACAGACTACCTATACTAGGGGCAACTACTCTATACTGGGGAAAACTATGCCACACTACCTATATGGGGGGCAACTATTCCAGACTAGACTACCAATGCTGGGGGCAACTACTCCAGGCTACCTATGCTGGGCTAACTACAGACTACCTATACTAGGGGCAACTACTCTATACTGGGGAAAACTATGCCACACTACCTATATGGGGGGCAACTATTACAGACTACCAATGCTGGGGGCAACTACTGCAGGCTACCTATGCTGGGCTAACTACAGACTAGTACCTATACTAGGGGCAACTACTCCATACAACCTATACTGGGGAAAACTATGCCACACTACCTATATGGGGGGGCAACTGTTACAGGCTACCAATGCTGGGGGCAACTACTCCAGGCTACCTATGCTGGGCTAACTAGAGACTAGTACCTATACTAGGGGCAACTACTCCATACAACCTATACTGGGGAAAACTATGCCACACTACCTATATGGGGGGCAACTGTTCCAGGCTACCAATGCTGGGGGCAACTACTCCAGGCTACCTATGCTGGGCTAACTACAGACTACCTATACTAGGGGCAACTACTCCATACTACCTATACTGGGAGAAACCATTCCAGGCTACCTATACTAGGGGCAACGACTCCAGGTTACCTATACTGGGGGCATCTATTCCAGGCTACCTATATTTGGGGCACCAATCCAAATCGGGGGTGCACATCCACACAAGTTTGCCTCATGCACTGGAGGCAGAGGATCCACTTAGCAACCAGGCTACTGGTATATTGTTTAAGAGACCTATCTGCACTCACTTTTGTGGCCAGTCCAAATTAATAAGTTGTCAATGTCATTTAAAGTATTTCTTTCTGTGTTACTGTGTTTACTAGGTATTTTGAAGGAATACTTTGTAAAAGAAGTAAGTGTTATATTTATTCTTCAATTTTGAGAGTAAAAAATTAGTTTCCTCAGTTTGGATGACTGTTTCTTCCATATTTTTGTACAAGATTCGTGAGATTCGGGATTTGAAAGGTTCGAGATATTCGAGAACCTTTTCAGATTCGGATTCGGATTCGGATTCGAAAAAATTGTGGATTCGTCCCATCCCTAGTTTCAAGGCTTGACCCCGAGAAAGATGCACCTTCTAGGAGACAATTCTAGCTACACAAAGTAAAATAAATAAGTGATTAAAGTGGAACTATAATATTTAACTTAGAATTATATAACAATCCTGTTTAAAAAAAAGTTGGAATGCTGCATAAAGTATAAATGATTTGCAAACCCCATATTCACCTATAACAGTTCAAAGGACAATATACCAAATGTTTAAAGGAGTTATCAGGCAAAAAAAATGAGTTTCACTTACCTGGGGCTTCTACCAGCCCCATACAGCCATCCTGTGCCCTCGTAGTCACTCACTGCTTCTCCAGTCCTCTGCCGCCAGCTAGTTTCGTTTTTGCCGACCTGAGGGTCGGCGGGCCGCATTGCGTACATTTTTACGCATTCCCGCTGATGCTAGAACATTAACACATACATTTTTATGTGTTAGTGGTTCAATGCGTACATTTTTACGCATTGAACCACCAACGTGTAAAATGTACGTGTTGCAGCGGGAGTGCGTCAAAATGTACGCAATGCGGCCCAAAATGAAAGTAGCTGGCGGCGGGGGACTGGAGCAGCAGTGAATGACTACGAGGGAACAGGATGGCTGCATGGGGCTGGTAGAAGCCCCAGGTAAGTGAAACTCATTTTTTTTTTTTTTGCCTGATAACTCCTTTAACCACTTGAGGACCACAGTCTTTCTACCCCTTAAGGACCAGAGCCTTTTTCTCCATTCAGACCACTGCAGCTTTCATGGACGGTTTATTGCTCGGTCATACAACCTACCACCTAAATTAATTTTACCTCCTTTTCTTGTCACTAATACAGCTTTCTTTTGGTGCTATTTGATTGCTGCTGCGATTTTTAGTTTTTATTATATTCATCAAAATAGACATGAATTTTGTCAAAAAAATGACTTTTTTAACTTTCTGTGCTGACATTTTTCAAATAAAGTAAAATTTCCTATACATTTGAGCGCGAAAAATATTCTGCTACATGTCTTTGATTAAAAAAAAAAACATTCAGTGTATATTTATTGGATTGGGTAAAAGTTATAGCGTTTACAAACTATGGTGCCAAAAGTGAATTTTCCCATTTTGGAGCATCACTGACTTTTCTGACCACCTGTCATGTTTCATGAGGTGCTAAAATTCCAGGATAGTATAAATACCCCCCAAATGACCCCATTTTGGAAAGAAGACATCCCAAAGTATTCACTGAGAGGTATGGTGAGTTCATAGAAGAATTTATTTTTTGTCACAAGTTAGCGGAAAATGACACTTTGTGACAAAAAAAAAATGGAAAAAAGTTTCCATCTCTTCTAACTTGCGACAAAAAAAAATGAAATCTGCCATGGACTTACTATGCTCCTCTCTGAATACCTTGAAGTGTCTTCTTTCCAAAATGGGGTCATTTGTGGGGTGTGTTTACTGTCCTGGCATTTTGGGGGGTGCTAAATTGTAAGCACCCCTGTAAAGCCTAAAGGTGCTCATTGGACTTTGGGCCCCTTACCGCACCTAGGCTGCAAAAATGTGCCGCCCATGTGGTATTGCCGTACTCAGGAGAAGTAGTATAATGTGTTTTGGGGTGTATTTTTACACATACCCATGCTGGGTGGGAGAAATATCTCTGTAAATGGCAATTTTTTTTATTTTTTTTACACACAATTGTCCATTTACAGAGATATTTCTCCCACTCAGCATGGGTATGTGTAAAAATACACCCCAAAACACATTATACTACTTCTCCTGAGTACGGCGATACCACATGTGTGGCACTTTTTTGCACCCTAACTGCGCTAAGGGGCCCAAAGTCCAACGAGTACCTTTAGGATTTCACAGGTCATTTTGCGACATTTGGTTCCAAGACTACTCCTCACTGTTTAGGGCCCCTAAAATGCCAGGGCAGTATAGGAACCCCACAAATGACCCCATTTTAGAAAGAAGACGCCCCAAGGTATTCCGTTAGGAGTATGGTGAGTTCATAGAAGATTTTATTTTTTGTCACAAGTAAGCGGAAATTGATTTTAATTGTCATTTTTCACTTTTGACAAAAAATAAAATCTTCTATGAACTTCCCCTGTATGTTTGTCAGCATGCAGACAGCTTATGCTGGTGTATGCGCATGGTGCACATGGACACATAACGTTAGCTCCCTTGTGCGATTGGTAAGATGCACTGTCTTTCCCAGGAGAGGAAGTTAGGATGTGTGCTCCTAATCCATTGATAGGTTTGATGCAATGAATGTGTTTGCATGTCTGCACTATGCATGTTACAGGGCCAGAGTTAGGACACCTATGTTTACCTGGGTACTTCTGCGCAGAATAGGTGATTAAGCATAAGAATGCATTCTTCTGTGAACTAAAACCCTGGCTTTTAATTTAGCTGTAGGGATAACAGTTGTGCCTGGATGAGTAAATCTGTGAATGCAATTGTTTGAACATTTGCATGTGAGTGTGCGAAGGGTTAATTGATTTTTGCTGTTTCTAGCCACACCCCCTTCAGCACCTCCCTTTCACTACAAATGTATTTAATGTCCTAACTAGAGGCGATGTGCCTGGATATATGTATGTTTATTCTTATCATTGACCCCTGTGGCTAGGGTCCAATTCGGTGCACTCCCCCCTTCCCCTGTATGTTTGTCAGCATGCAGACAGCTTATGCTGGTGTATGCGCATGGTGCACATGGACACATAACGTTAGCTCCCTTGTGCGATTGGTAAGATGCACTGTCTTTCCCAGGAGAGGAAGTTAGGATGTGTGCTCCTAATCCATTGATAGGTTTGATGCAATGAATGTGTTTGCATGTCTGCACTATGCATGTTACAGGGCCAGAGTTAGGACACCTATGTTTACCTGGGTACTTCTGCGCAGTATAGGTGATTAAGCATAAGAATGCATTCTTCTGTGAACTAAAACCCTGGCTTTTAATTTAGCTGTAGGGATAACAGTTGTGCCTGGATGAGTAAATCTGTGAATGCAATTGTTTGAACATTTGCATGTGAGTGTGCGAAGGGTTAATTGATTTTTGCATTTTGGAAAGAAGACATCCCAAAGTATTCACTGAGAGGTATGGTGAGTTCATAGAAGAATTTATTTTTTGTCACAAGTTAGCGGAAAATGACACTTTGTGACAAAAAAAATGGAAAAAAGTTTCCATCTCTTCTAACTTGCGACAAAAAAAAATGAAATCTGCCACGGACTTACTATGCTCCTCTCTGAATACCTTGAAGTGTCTTCTTTCCAAAATGGGGTCATTTGTGGGGTGTGTTTACTGTCCTGGCATTTTGGGGGGTGCTAAATTGTAAGCACCCCTGTAAAGCCTAAAGGTGCTCATTGGACTTTGGGCCCCTTACCGCACCTAGGCTGCAAAAAAGTGCCGCCCATGTGGTATTGCCGTACTCAGGAGAAGTAGTATAATGTGTTTTGGGGTGTATTTTTACACATACCCATGCTGGTGGGAGAAATATCTCTGTAAATGGTAATTTTTTTTATTTTTTTTACACACAATTGTCCATTTACAGAGATATTTCTCCCACTCAGCATGGGTATGTGTAAAAATACACCCCAAAACACATTATACTACTTCTCCTGAGTACGGCGATACCACATGTGTGGCACTTTTTTGCACCCTAACTGCACTAAGGGGCCCAAAGTCCAACGAGTACCTTTAGGATTTCACAGGTCATTTTGCGACATTTGGTTCCAAGACTACTCCTCACGGTTTAGGGCCCCTAAAATGCCAGGGCAGTATAGGAACCCCACAAATGACCCCATTTTAGAAAGAAGACGCCCCAAGGTATTCCGTTAGGAGTATGATGAGTTCATAGAAGATTTTATTTTTTGTCACAAGTAAGCGGAAATTGATTTTAATTGTCATTTTTCACTTTTGACAAAAATAAAATCTTCTATGAACTCACCATACTCCTAACGGAATACCTTTGGGTGTCTTCTTTCTAGAATGGGGTCATTTGTGTGGTTCATATACTGCCCTGGCATTTTAGGGGCCCTAAACCGTGAGGAGTAGTCTTGAAACCAAATGTCGCAAAATGACCTGTGAAATCCTAAAGGTACTCATTGGACTTTGGGCCCTTTAGCGCAGTTAGGGCACAAAAAAGTGCCACACATGTGGTACCGCTGTACTCAGGAGAAGTAGTATAATGTGTTTTGTGGTGTATTTGTACACATACCCATGCTGGGTGGGAGAAATATCTCTGTAAATGACAATTTTTTGATTTTTACATGTAACACATTCAAACTAATGTGCATACTGGCTCTTTAAAGCTTTTCAACTTATTGTTTTATTTTAAGCCATTGCAGTTTTTAATTTTTCACACAACATCCTTTCTTCATGATCATGCACCCTTCTAAATAGCAGTACATATGTTAACACTGTATAATTGCTGCCACTAGAGGGCAATACATTCATAGAAATGCCATGGTAATTACTGTATTTCCTAATTGAACAATATTTCAAACTGTAACTTTCATGCACTTTTACCAGAATCACTATACTGTTTCCTGACTTCATAAAAAGTAAATAATCCACACGTTATTAAAAGAGAGCAGAAATCAGGATATAAACTAAACAGAATGACAATTTTTTTATTTTTTTTTACACACAATTGTCCATTTACAGAAAGATTTCCCCCACCCAGCATGGGTATGTGTAAAAATACACCCCAAAACACATTATACTACTTCTCCTGAGTACGGCGATACCACATGTGTGACACTTTTTTGCAGCCTAGGTGCGCTAAGGGGCCCAACGTCCTATTCACAGGTCATTTTGAGGCATTTGTTTTCTAGACTACTCTTCACGGTTTAGGGCCCCTAAAATGCCAGGGCAGTATAGGAACCCCACAAGTGACCCCATTTTAGAAAGAAGACACCCCAAGGTATTCCGTTAGGAGTATGGTGAGTTCATAGAAGATTTTATTTTTTTTCACAAGTAAGCGGAAATTGATTTTAATTGTCTTTTTTCACAAAGTGTCATTTTCCGCTAACTTGTGACAAAAAATAAAATCTTCTATGAACTCACCATACTCCTAACGGAATACCTTGGAGTGTCTTCTTTCTAAAATGGGGTCATTTGTGGGGTTCCTATACTGCCCTGACATTTTAGGGGCCCTAAACTGTGAGGGGTAGTCTTGAAACCAAATGTCGCAAAATGACCTGTGAAATCCTAAAGGTACTCATTGGACTTTGGGCCCCTTAGCGCACTTAGGGTGCAAAAAAGTGCCACACATGCGGTACCGCTGTACTCAGGAGAAGTAGTATAATGTGTTTTGTGGTGTATTTTTACACATACCCATGCTGGGTGGGAGAAATATCTCTGTAAATGACAAATTTTTGATTATTTTTACACACAATTGTCCATTTACAGAGAGATTTCTCCCACCCAGCATGGGTATGTGTAAAATACACCCCAAAACACATTATACTACTTCTCCTGAGTACGGCAATACCACATGTGTGACACTTTTTTGCACCCTAACTGCGCTAAGGGGCCCAACGTCCTATTCACAGGTCATTTTGAGGCATTTGTTTTCTAGACTACTCCTCACGGTTTAGGGCCCCTAAAATGCCAGGGCAGTATAGGAACCCCACAAGTGACCCCATTTTAGAAAGAAGACACCCCAAGGTATTCCGTTAGGTGTATGGTGAGTTCATAGAAGATTTTATTTTTTGTCACAAGTTAGTGAAAAATGACACTTTGTGAAAAAACAATAAAAATCAATTTCCGCTAACTTGTGACAAAAAAATAAAATCTTCTATGAACTCGTCATACACCTAACAGAATACCTTGGGGCGTATTTTTTCTAAAAAGTGGTCACTTGTGGGGTTTCTATACTGCCCTGGCATTTTACGGGCCCAAAACCGTGAGTAGTCTGGAAACCAAATGTCTCAAAATGACTGTTCAGGGGTATAAGCATCTGCAAATTTTGATGACAGGTGGTCTATGAGGGGGTGAATTTTGTGGAACCGGTCATAAGCAGGGTGGCCTTTTAGATGACAGGTTGTATTGGGCCTGATCTGATGGATAGGAGTGCTAGGGGGGTGACAGGAGGTGATTGATGGGTGTCTCAGGGGGTGGTTAGAGGGGAAAATAGATGCAATCAATGCACTGGGGAGGTGATCGGAAGGGGATCTGAGGGGGATCTAAGGGTTTAGCCGAGTGATCAGGAGCCCACACGGGGCAAATTAGGGCCTGATCTGATGGGTAGGTGTGCTAGGGGGTGACAGGTGGTGACAGGAGGTGATTGGTGGGTGTCTCAAGGTGTGATTAGTGGGGGGAATAGATGCAAGCAATGCACTGGCGAGGTGATCAGGGCTGGGGTCTGAGGGTGTGGGCAGGTGATTGGGTGCCCTAGGGGCAGATAGGGGTCTGATCTGATAGGTAACAGTGGTGATAGGGGGTGATTGATGGGTGATTGATGGGTAATTAGTGAGCGTTTAGAGAAGAGAACAGATGTAAACACTTGGGAGGTGATTTGACTGCGGGTTTGCGGGCGATCTAATGGTGTGGGTGGGTGATCAGATTGCCCGCAAGGGGCAGGTTAGGGGCTGATTGATGGGTGGCAGTGACAGGGGGTGACAGGGGGTGATTGATGGGTGATAGGTGATCAGTGGGTTATTACAGGGAAGAACAGATGTAATTAATGCACTGGCGAATTGATAAGGGGGGGGGTCTGAGGGCAATCTGAGCGTGTGGGCGGGTGATTTGGTGCCCGCAAGGGGCAGATTAGGGTCTGATCTGATAGGTAACAGTGACAGGTGGTGATAGGGGGTGATTGATGGGTGATTGATAGGTAATTAGTGGGTGTTTAGAGTAGAGAACAGATGTAAACACTGCACTTGGGAGGTGATCTGATGTCGGATCTGCGGGCAATCTATTGGTGTGGGTGGGTGATCAGATTGTCCGCAAGGGGCAGGTTAGGGGCTGATTGATGGGTGGCAGTGACAGGGGGTGACAGGGGGTGATTGATGGGTGATAGGTGATTGTCAGGTGATTGACAGGTGATCAGTAGGTTATTACAGGGAAGAACAGACGTAATTAATGCACTGGCGAATTGATAAGGGGGGGTCTGAGGGCAATCTGAGCATGTGGGCGGGTGATTGGGTGCCCGCAAGGGGCAGATTAGGGTCTGATCTGATAGGTAACAGTGACAGGTGGTGATAGGGTGATAGGGTGATTGATGGGTGATTGATGGGTAATTAGTGGGTGTTTAGAGTAGAGAACAGATGTAAACACTGCACTTGGGAGGTGATCTGATGTCGGATCTGCGGGCAATCTATTGGTGTGGGTGGGTGATCAGATTGCCTGCAAGGGGCAGGTTAGGGGCTGATTGATGGGTGGCAGTGACAGGGGGTGACAGGCGGTGATTGATGGGTGATAGGTGATTGGCAGGTGATTGACAGGTGATCAGTGGGTTATTACAGGGAAGAACAGATGTAATTAATGCACTGGCGAATTGATAAGGGGGGGGTCTGAGGGCAATATGAGCGTGTGGGCGGGTGATTGGGTGTCCGCAAGGGGCAGATTAGGGTCTGATCTGATACGTAACAGTAACAGGTGGTGATAGGGGGTGATTGATGGGTGATTGATGGGTAATTAGTGGGTGTTTAGGGTAGAGAACAGATGTAAACACTGCACTTGGGAGGTGATCTGATGTCGGATCTGCGGGCGATCTATTGGTGTGGGTGGGTGATCAGATTGCCCGCAAGGGGCAGGTTAGGGGCTGATTGATGGGTGGCAGTGACAGGGGGTGATTGATGGGTGATTGATGGGTGATTGACAGGTGATTGACAGGTGATTGACAGGTGATCATGGGGGATAGATGCATACAGTACACAGGGGGGGGAGTCTGGGGAGAATCTGAGGGGTGGGGGGTGATCAGGAGTCCCCAGGGTGCAGTTAGGGACCAAATAAAAAAAATAGCGATGATAGATAGTGACAGGGAGTGATTGATGGGTGATTAGGGGGGTGATTGGGTGTAAACAGGGGTCTGGGGGGTGGGCAGGGGGTTGTCTGAGGAGTGCTGTGGGCGATCAGGGGGCAGGGGGGGGGGGAAATCAGTGTGCTCGGGTGCAGACTAGGGTGGCTGCAGCCTGCCCTGGTGGTCCCTCGGACACTGGGACCACCAGGGCAGGAGGCAGCCTGTATAATACACTTTGTAAACATTATTATGTAGCGGCGATCGCGGGGTTAACAACCCGACGGCGCTTCCGAACGGCCAGCGGGCTGTCGTCGCGAGTGGGCGGAGCCAGTCGCCGGGAGAAGCGCGTTATCAATGACGCGATCGCTCCCCCGGCATGCCGAAAGGACGCAACGCCCTTGGGCGTATTGCGGTCCTTTCGGCGTCCACTTTGCCGCCGCCCATCGGCTGTGGGCGGTCGGCAAGTGGTTAAGCTTAGAAAGGTTCTTGTTTTATGAGAAACACAAGCTCATTTTAAATTTGATGCTAGCATCACCTTTCAAAGTAGTTGGGATTGTGGCTTCCAAAGCCTTGAAAAGTTGTGCAGTGCTTTAAGAAAAGTTAAATATCTCACAAATAATTTGGTTGATTTGCAAATAGACAGTAACACAAATATGTAAAAAAAAACATTCCAGAGAAGCTGAATCTCTCACAAGTAAAGATGGGGAGAGGTTCACCACTCTGTCAAACACTGCACGGGTAGATATCGGAACCGGAGCAGTGCTTTTCAGCGCTGCTAGATTTGGGCGCAGCCAGCGCCGCCATAGACTGTAATGGGAATCAGTCTATAGCGGCGCTCAGTGAGGAAGGTCGGCTCCGTCCGAAGACGGAGCCGAAGTTGCTTAAAAAACACAATAATTCGGCCTGCAGCAATCGCTGGAAGCCGAATTATTTCATTCCCCCACTATCCATGTCGGCCTGGAGGGGGAATAGTAATTAAAACGCCCCGGACTTGTGCAGAAGCAGGACCAGCCATTTAACAGCTGGAACCTGCGCCCAAGTCTACCAGCGCCGTATTCAAATGTACGCCACGGGTAGATATCGGAACACTTTGCAAATTACTTTTTTCAATATAAAATTTGAGGATGTCATAAACATCTACATTACATAATATAATTAAAAGATTCAGCTAATTCAGATAAATCTCTGTATGCAAAGGACGAGGCTGAGGACAATATTTAACAGCCCTCATCTTTAGGCCGTTATGTAGCATTAATTCACACATGATGAAAATCACTATAACATTTTTTTTAATTATCAAATCATTAAAAGAACAGTTTTTGGCCCATATGCAATTGACTTTTTCTCCTGAGTTTTCTCCTAGGAGATTCTTTTTCATCTTCTATTTAGAATAACTTTGCAATACTTTGCAATTGAAAAAGTACCAAAAGGTAGGTGGAAAAGTACTATCAAAACTATTTTAAGTATTTTCTTGCTTGCTGGTGGTTTGAAAGGCATTTTATTGACAAGTTTGAAAATATCACTTGGGACAAAAAGCAGGAGAAAAAGTTAATTGCACATGGGACAAATTTGTCCTATGGCCTACAGAGAAGAAGGATCAGCTGGCTTGTTATTATCAAACATTTTAATAGCCAGACTTGGTAATATTATGAGGGTGCATACGTTAATGCATGGGTGGCTTGCACATCTGGGTAGACATTATTACTGCTAAATGATATATACAAGTTTAGAGCAACATATGCTGTCATTTTTTTCGATGACGACAGTCTTGCTTATTTCAGGAAGACAATGCCAGACGGCATCTGCATGGCTCCATATTCAATGCTGAACTTGTTTGACCTGCACCCACTAACAACATATGATGTCAAAATATGATAGGAGAACTCTTTAGCAGCTGAAATGTTATATCAGGCAAGAGTGGGACAACATTTCACTTGCAAAACTACAGAAATTAGTCTCTTGAGCTACAAAAAAGTCACGACATGATGCAACACAATGGTAAATATACCCCATCCTAAGTTTTTTCCAACAAATATTTGGAATCAAAATCAAAAGGGTTGTAAAATATATATATATTCTGTTTGTGTTATAATTAGTAAGATTTCTTTATATACATGACTCTTAAATGGTTTCACCTACTGCATTATATTTGTTTTGGAAGCATAGAAGTAATATTGTACTTTTGTTGTGCTTCTCGGTAGGGGGTTTAGATTTAATTTAGCCTACTATACAAATAAATAGATACTGTAGTGAGAGGGATATGGAGGCTGCCATATTTATTTCCTTTTAAAGTAGACCTTAACTCAGAACTTCCTCTCTGCTCTATAAGGCCCGGTTCACATTAGCGGTTGCTATCCGGAATCGCCGTGCCGGAGCCGTGCCGGAGCCGGACCGCATGCGGACCGGACGAAACGGACGCACGGCATAGCAATGAAAGTCTATGCGACCGTTTACATGCGTCCATTTCGTCCGGACCGGAGCCGGACCGGATCCGGACTCCGGCGTCCGTTCCAACATGCGCTATTTTTTGGTCCGGCTGGTCCGGCTGACGTATCCGGACCGGAGCCGGAATGTTGCATCCGGCCAATGGAAACCAATGAGAACCGGAGAGTGCACAACACACTGGCTATAAAAACCGGATGTTATACCACACTTCCTATGCTGACTCTATGGTATGGTGGCCATTTTGGATGGGGACCACATGGCACCAGCGTTCACAGAGTGGAGCAGCAGTGACTTCATGCTGGAGCTCTTTGGCAGCAACATGTCTGACGATATGTCTGATAACGAGGGGGTGAGGCCCTACACATCAGAAGACCTCATCCTACAGGTGCAGCAGGTACCAGCCCTGTGGGACAAGGGGGATGCGGACCACAGCAACATCAAAAAATGCAGAGGCCTGTGGAAAAAAATTGCCAAGCTGTATGTGGAGGACTTTGAGCACTTGAGCAAGAGACAGCAAGGCACAGAGGGTATGTTGACTAGAAGTTTTTGGGGGGGCTTGTGGTTAGCTTGTGATGTATTCCACTTTTGCTATGGATTTGTGTCACCCACGTGTTGCCCACCCTCCCGTGGCCCACCCACCTGTTCCCCACCCACCTGTACCCCACCTGTGATGTATCCCACCCACCTGTGATGTATCCCACCCACCTGTACCCCACCTGTGATGTATCCCACCCACCTGTGATGGATCCCACCCACCTGTACCCCACCTGTGTTGTATCCCACCCACCTGTGATGTATCCCACCCACCTGTGATGTATCCCACCCACCTGTACCCCACCTGTGATGTATCCCACCCACCTGTTCCCCACCCACCTGTGATGTATCCCACCCACCTGTGATGTATCCCACCCACCTGTACCCCACCTGTGATGTATCCCACCCACCTGTGATGTATCCCACCCACCTGTACCCCACCTGTGTTGTATCCCACCCACCTGTGATGTATCCCACCCACCTGTGATGTATCCCACCCACCTGTACCCCACCTGTGATGTATCCCACCCACCTGTGATGTATCCCACCCACCTGTACCCCACCTGTGATGTATCCCACCCACCTGTGATGTATCCCACCCACCTGTACCCCACCTGTGATGTATCCCACCCACCTGTGATGTATCCCACCCACCTGTACCCCACCTGTGATGTATCCCACCCACCTGTGATGTATCCCACCCACCTGTACCCCACCTGTGATGTATCCCACCCACCTGTGATGTATCCCACCCACCTGTACCCCACCTGTGATGTATCCCACCCACCTGTGATGTATCCCACCCACCTGTACCCCACCTGTGATGTATCCCACCCACCTGTACCTAACCTGTGATGTATCCCACCCACCTGTACCCCACCTGTGATGTCTCCCACCCACCTGTGATGTCTCCCACCCACCTGCGATGTACCCCACCTGTGCACATAAAACATACACAATGACCAATTATTAAACATCAATTTATTGTAAAAAATTAAGACATTTAAAATCACTTAAAAACTTGAAACTCCAAAATAAACACATTTCAACAAAACATATTAAAAACCAAACATTCACCCTCGTCCTGGTGGTGTGGTAAAATAAAGTCTCAGTTGGTCCCTGTTCCGCAGTGACACTACCCTTGGCCTGGTTGCATACCTCCGCAGGGGCATTAGTGGAAGCACATTCGGGGGTTCCGGAGTCTCTCTTTCCTCCTGCCGCACAAAGTTGTGGAGGATGCATGCTGCCTTCACCACGACAACTGCGTTGCCCGGTTTCAGCAGCATGGGCGTGTGGAACACCCTCCACTTTGACACCAGGATCCCAAATGTGCACTCCACCATTCTCCTTGCACGGCTCAACCGAGCATTGAAGTGTAGCTGGCTGGCATCAAGTCCCCTGTCTGGGTACGGACGCATTACATGGTTGGACAGGGCGAAGGCCTCGTCCCCCACAAACACATAGGGGTAGGCCGGTGCCCTTGTCCCAGGCCAGGGTCTGTCACGGGGGAGACGCAGTCTGCCTTCCTCCATCAGCCGGCAAAGGGTCGTACGCTGGAAAATTCCAGAGTCATTGGAACTACCGTACGACCCCACGTCCACGTACACAAACTTGTAGTCCGCATCTGCCACTGCCATTAGAACAATGCTAAAGTATTTTTTATAGTTGAAATAATGGCTGCCACTCCCCACGGGTTTCTGAAGCCGGATGTGTTTCCCATCCAGTGCGCCAACACAATTAGGAAACTTGCACTCGGTCCAGAAGCCCTGGGCGATCTCCTCCCATTTCGTGGTGTCTGGCACAGGCATGTATCTGGCCCTCAGTCGCGTCCAAAGGATCCTCGAAGTCCTCACGACGATGCCTGGCACCGTGCTCTTCCCAATACGAAATGTGACATGTAGCGATGTATATGTTTGTCCAGTTGCGATGTACCTACAAGAGAAATAATCAAAATCAATTTTTCATGTCGTTACAGGAGAAAGGTTCAAGACAAGGTGGCGCAATATACGTGATGCATACGTGAAATGGCTACGGAAGAAAAAACTTGCCGAACGAAGTGGCAGTGGCGGGGGAAAGCGACAAAAAGACTACCAATTTGCCAAGCAGTTGTCTTTCATCAATGCAAGCCTGGAACCTAGACTGTAAGTACCACTACTGTGGGCAGGAACTGAGAGCTCATTTTAGCAGACAACTACCATGACTTCGGCCATGTATTGCTATAAACTGGCCTCAATTCCCATGGCTAGCGAACTTTTCTCACAAGCTTTATCAAATGTTTGGTAGAAACGGTTGATAAAGTGTTTGCTAGTGTTTGCTAGCTCTGTGAATTGACGCCACATGCTGTTTGGCACACCAATAAATATTGTTTTTATCTACAGGACTGAAGACAATTTGGAGCAAGAGGAACCGACCCAGGAGGCACGGTTCAGCAGTGAGGAGAGCTTGGTGGATGATGACGTCGCCGATGTAACCTATTGCCCCGAGGAGAGGAGTAGGAGGAGGGAGTCCTTAGCTATCCCAGATCTCTCCTTTGATGATGACTTGGTAGAAGAGAGCTTGGATGTTGAGGTTGCAGGACCGAGTGTGGAAGAAGCTGCACCTCCACAATCGACCGCTATGGAAGCTCCAGGGGAACAAGAACAAAGTGAGGAGCACCAAGAGACTGCAGCACAACCAGCGCGCAGGGCAACCCCGACACAGGCCAGAGGACGGGAAGATGCTGCCACACCACCAGTGAGGACCACCCCACCAGTGAGGTGTCGAGGTACCCTCCCCCCAACAAGGAGAGAGACAGAGTCCGAGATGTCCGGGGCTGTCTCCGGACTTCTCGGGATTCTTCAGAGCCACCAAACTCTCATAACCCGGCAGTTGCAAGATGAGGACAGGGGCCATATCATGGAGCAGTACAAGTCCCACATCACTTCACTGCAATGTGAGCTCGACGCTGTACATGGGCACTACAGGGACGAGCTTAAAATGATGCATGAGATGCACAGAGGAGAAATCGACCAACTGCGTGCGCAGCATCATCAGTCGGTGGGCCAGCTGCAGAACATGATGCAGCAAATGCATCAACAAAGCAAGGAACTACTGAAATTGCAGGCACACCCGTGTTTTCACACTGTGATGTCTCTAATACCATATTTGGAAAAGGTGCCTTCCCAAAACATGATGGCGTGCCATTCCACTTTGCTGGAGGTGATCAAACAACACATGGACACGCCATTATTGCAACCACCAATTTTTAGACCCCCACAACCAACAGCGGTGCCCACCTGGCAATCATCACAGATGTACACCAGCTACAGAGGCAGTCAATATGGCCCACCACTGTCAGGGTCCAGCTCATCCACGACCAGCACCCAAGAGAGTCCAGATTTCAAGGCAGCAACTCCCACCTTTTCTAGTAGTGGTGCCGATCCAATTTGAAAAAAAAAGTCAAATTGTTCCTGGACATGCTCCTCTGAATACCTCCGATCCTCGGAGGAAGGATACCATCCCAGGGCTTTTTAGCCCAACCTTTTCCCTGCCCCATCTCCTTCAACCAAGGTTCAGAGGTGTTCAGATGACCATGTCAGGGAACTTTTGTTTTTGCTGGACTTGAACTTTAGGGCCTGGTGTCCCCGAAAGACACTACCTGGGTCACAACCTTGTGCCTGTTGCACTGCACCTGTAGTCCTGCACCTGTGCCTTTGATTCCTCTTGTTCCTTACTTTGTTGTTCCTAATCACTTGCACAAGACCCTTGGAGCCATGGATGAAGGACACCTTCACTGGTCGGTGAGAGGCCTAGCCTTTTCACTGACCTGTGTCCTTCATCCATGGCTCAGAGGGTCATGTGCCAGTGGTTAGGTTTTTAAAGCACTTCAATTTTAGGGCCTGGTGTCCCCGAAAGACACTACCTGGGTCACAACCTTGTGCCTGTTGCACTGCACCTGTAGTCCTGCACCTGTGCCTTTGATTCCTCTTGTTCCTTACTTTGTTGTTCCTAATCACTTGCACAAGACCCTTGGAGCCATGGATGAAGGACACCTTCACTGGTCGGTGAGAGGCCTAGCCTTTTCACTGACCTGTGTCCTTCATCCATGGCTCAGAGGGTCATGTGCCAGTGGTTAGGTTTTTAAAGCACTTCAATTTTAGGGCCTGGTGTCCCCGAAAGACACTACCTGGGTCACAACCTTGTGCCTGTTGCACTGCACCTGTAGTCCTGCACCTGTGCCTTTGATTCCTCTTGTTCCTTACTTTGTTGTTCCTAATCACTTGCACAAGACCCTTGGAGCCATGGATGAAGGACACCTTCACTGGTCGGTGAGAGGCCTAGCCTTTTCACTGACCTGTGTCCTTCATCCATGGCTCAGAGGGTCATGTGCCAGTGGTTAGGTTTTAGAAGCACTAAAAATTTAGGGCCTGGTGTCCCCGAAAGACACTACCTGTAGTCCTGCTCCTCTGCCATCGGTTCCTCTTGCTCCTCACTTTGTTCTTGTTCCTAATCACTTGCACAAGACCCTTGGAGCCATGGATGAAGGACACCTACACTGGTCGGTGAGAGGCCTAGCCTTTTCACTGACCTGTGTCCTTCATCCATGGCTCAGAGGGTCATGTGCCAGTGGTTAGGTTTTTAAAGCACTTCAATTTTAGGGCCTGGTGTCCCCGAAAGACACTACCTGGGTCACAACCTTGTGCCTGTTGCACTGCACCTGTAGTCATGCACCTCTGCCATCGGTTCCTCTTGCTCCTCACTTTGTTCTTGTTCCTAACCACTTGCACAAGACCCTTTGAACCATGGATGAAGGACACCTTGACTGGTCGGTGAGAGGCCTAGCCTTTTCACTGACCTGTGTCCTTCATCCATGGCTCAGAGGGTCCTGTGCCAGTGGTTAGGTTTTAGAAGCACTAAAAATTTAGGGCCTGGTGTCCCCGAAAGACACTACCTGTAGTCCTGCTCCTCTGCCATCGGTTCCTCTTGCTCCTCACTTTGTTCTTGTTCCTAATCACTTGCACAAGACCCTTGGAGCCATGGATGAAGGACACCTACACTGGTCGGTGAGAGGCCTAGCCTTTTCACTGACCTGTGTCCTTCATCCATGGCTCAGAGGGTCCTGTGCCAGTGGTTAGGTTTTTGAAGCACTTTAATATTAGGGACTGGTGTCCCCGAAAGACACTTGGGCAGCTATGCCCTGCAACTCTTCCAGCACAAAGTTGGTGGTTGGTGTTCCTTAAAACTGACCGGGCTATACCATAGATATGTTATTTTTTGTCTTCCATGTTGGAAGAATGTTTCCATGTTGGAAAGTGCTTGTTTTTGCAATAAACAAATTTGTTTTTACATACCTCAGTGTGATGAGTAGTTGTTCTTGTGGTGTGACTGCTCTCCTGAACGTGGTATCCTTCTTCCTAAGGTCATCCTTCACCATCTCCAAAAGGGTATCAAACCTGTCAGGAGATGGAAAGGAAGAAGCTGTAAAGTATGTTGTGGGACAAGGTGTTGGGTGGAGGATGGGGGAGGTGTGTTTACAGAGGTTTGGGAGTGTTGTGGAGGGTGGGGGTGTAGTGTATAGCTAGGTATACAGGGGTGTGGGGGTCAGGGTGGTGTGTTTAGCTAGGTATACAGGGATGAGGTGTTGTGGGGGTGAGGGTGGGGTGTTTAGGGATGGTGGGGGTTGGTGTATTTAGAATCTGTACAAGTAATCCTGCGCTCACATGTATCTCCTCCACTCCGTGGTAGTATTATATATAAAAGAAAGAGAAACACACAAAACATAGCATAATACTGTTTCAATGATCTATATATTTTATACAGTCCCCAATGCCTTGCATGCACTCCTAATTCCACCAGCAGTCAGTTGTCGTAGGCCTCCACCGTGTGACACCATCTGCCGCACCACAACCCACAGAAAAGACCCCGTGCAGTAAGCACTCAGTCAACCCTGGCAGAACGTGGTACAAACAGGCACTACCACAATGATCACTCCACTCGTAGGGTCTCACAGGTCCTCACCCTCCACTGTGGCTGCCCAAGCACAGACAGCAGCAAAAGCACAGACCCACGAGCTCGAGTCACCTCCTCCTGTGTGTCGGTTCTTAACCACCACCACTAGCCTCTCACCTTTCAGGCCGCTGTCCAAATTATAAGACAGCAACCACACTTTAGGTTTTTTATCCCCGGCACTCTCCTCAGCGTTTCTTCAGCGGTATAAAAAATCTCCCAGAATAAAATCCATCCAACCTAATGACTGAAGGAGCTCAACATAGTGTAAAACTGTAACATTTATTAAAAGTTAAAAAGTAGTGCACTCACATCTCCCAAGTAAAAACAGCGCAATTAAACAATGTAATCCAGCATGCCGACTCGCCCACGCCTCTAAGCTCCGCCCAACGCGTTTCGTACCTCCGTACTCATCAGGGGCTGGAGGCGTATGGGTAATCGGTGTTTTTATATCCACCATCCTGCATTTGTTAACCTACCGGCGTTATGCCCACCAACAAGATGGCCGCTAGAATGCTTCCGCCCTCAGCATTTCCCAGCAGACTCTTACTGCTTCCTGTCCCTGCGTAATGTTACCCAATAGAGAATGTCCACGTCAGACCAGGCGTATCTCTAGTCCCATCACCTGCCTTCAGCAGCAGAGCTCCGGTCCGTCCCACCTCGGACGTCATGAGATTCCACCCCCGGCATCATTTAGTAAACATACTCAAAAAGATATATATGAAATACAAAAACGGGATCGGCTCATAGTTAAACAAAAAAGGAGCCGGTACTAAAACTACGTGACTTAATTATTTTTCATGTGTCCACCAGAACGAGGTGAAAAAAGGGGGGGTAGTATAATTGATGTATAAATATACAGACCCTCGCCTCAAACCCCGACGAACACACCCACTCCATGACAGGCTATACAGGTCACTTAGTAGCATAACTAATACATAGAACAACTACCTACCTATTATCCAGACAACATTGATATATAACAACTCCTAATGGTACAGTATATTCCTACTCAATGCGCACAAGGTAGTCATACCGAACTCCGCAGGCACAACTGCATATACTACGGGTAAGGGGCAAAGAGGGAGAAGGGAGAAGGGGGGGGGGGGGAGGGGGGGGGGGGGGGGAAGGAAAAGGAGGGGGGAAGGGATATGCAATGCACCTGCAGGAAAAAGGGGGGAGTTATACGCCCCTACACCTTCCAGTTTAGTCATCTGATATAAAACAATTGAGATCAAACTCAATATTGAGACCCCTTGGATGCATGGTCTGCATTTCAAATATCCATCGTGATTCCAACTTGGATAGTTCCCTCATCCTATTGCAACCCCTCCATTTCCATGTTAGCTTCTCTATCCCACAGAACCGTAACCCCGTTGGGTCCCTTGCATGTTTCTCAGAAAAATGCTTAGATAAATTATGTGCCTCATTACCCTTTTTGATATTCCTAACATGTTCCCCTATACGTTCCCTCAGTTTCCTTGTTGTCCTACCTATGTATTGGAATCCACATGGACACCAACACAAGTACACCACATGGTGCGTGTTACACGTGATACAATCCCTTATTTTATATCCTTTGCCATTACTCCATCCCACAAATTGCTGTCCCCTAACGCCCTGCGCTTCCCTACATCCCACACAGTCACGGCAGGGAAAAAAACCTTTATTACCCAGTAAGTCTCCCCTATGGACATTTGGGCCATCTATAAAGCTAGGGACTAACAACTGTTGCAAATTCTGTGCCTTCCTGTATATAAAACGTGGTTGTGCTGGTATTTTCGATCCTAAAACATTATCAGCCCTCAATATATTCCAGTGTCTCTTAAACACTCGTTCCACCTCGTCATACCTAGAATTGTAATCCAATAATATGGCATATTCGAAGTTGGTCCCATCTTGTGTTCTGCTCCTCCCATTTTGTAACATCTGTCCCCTATCAATACTCTCAGTCGCTTCCCTAATCTGCACTAATTTTTCTCTGTCGTAGCCTTTTTCAACAAACCTGTCAATTAACATGTCTGTCTGCTCCCTAAAGTCAGTGATCTCTGAGCAGTTCCTTCTAATTCTATGCATTTGGCCTTTGGGTATATTGGTGAGCCAATTTCTGTGATGGCAGCTGGAGTATGGAATGTAGCCATTTCTATCTGTTTTTTTAAAATGTGTTCTCATCTGCAGTCTATCCTGTTTCCTATAGAGATCCAGGTCTAGGAAGCAAATTCTATCTTGACTGTATTCCGCCGTGAGCCTAATACCTCTATCATTAGAGTTAAGCCAGCGCAAATACTTCTCAAATTCCTCTGCACTATCACCCCAGACAATGCAGAGGTCATCAATGTACCGAAACCAGTTTCTTACTGGGTCACTCCTATTATGTCTTAGTACCTCTCTTTCCCATTTGTCCATAAAAATATTCGCTAGACTGGGGGCGAATTTGGCCCCCATAGCACATCCCGTGATCTGTCTATAATAGTCACCCGCATACCAAAAATAATTATGAAACAAAACGAATTCCAAAAGACGTAGAATAAATAGAATTTGCTCCCTTTTGAGAATTCCCTCATCCACCAAGGCATGTTCAACCGCCTGTAACCCTAAGTCATGGGGTATTATTGTGTACAAAGATGCCACGTCAGCGGTCACTAATAAGTCACCCTCTCTTAACCGCAGCTTCTCTACCTCCTGGATCATCTGCTTTGTGTCGTCAATCAAATGTGGTAGTTTTCGTACTATTGGCTGCAAAAATTTGTCAATATACTCCCCCACCCGTTGATTGAGGGATTCTATCCCACTGATTATGGGTCTACCCGGGGGTTTCTCTAAATTTTTATGAATTTTCGGATTTTGATAGATAACCGGAATTCTTGGGGTGTCAATCATAAGGTATTTAAACTCTGCATCATTAATTATATTGGCCTCCAAACCTCCTCTTAAAATAGTTCTTAATTTATCTGTGTACTTTTTTGTGGGGTCCCCTTTCAGTTTCTCATAAGTTGATACATCGCCAACTATTCTATCTAATTCTTCCACATATTGTTCTTTCCTCATAACGACCACCCCACCCCCCTTGTCTGCTGGTCTCACCAATAAATCTTTCCTCTCTGCCAATTTAAGAGCTGTCACGAGTTCACCATCTTTTCTCTGGTCCTCTAATTTTTCTAAATCTGCTACTATGAGACGTTTAAAAGTTTCAACAGTACTTCCAGTACTGCTACCTCCTGGGTTAAACAGTGACCTATTACGCAGGCCTGTATGTACATACTCCGTCGCCACATTATTCCTGTTAATAGCATCCCCCTTTGATATAAAATATTTCTTAACATTCAATTTCCTTACATATTTTTGAATGTTAATGTATGTTCCAAACTTATTCAATCCTTGCCTCGGGGCATATTTGAGACCTTTATCTAAAATGGCCACTTCCTCGGGTTTCAATTCAATCTGGCTGATATTAAAGATACCCTTTCCTTTTACCTTCTTCTTTTTTCTTCTCCCCCCTCTGCACCCTCTTCTATTCCTCTTTTTCGTCCCCCCCCACCCGGATCCACCTCCCCCTCCCCCACCCGTCGTCCCCTCATCTCGTTCCATATCTTCCCAAAAAAATCATCCCCAACGTCATTTAAAGGGTCATAACGGTTCTGTGTAGGCGCCTGCTCTGAGTTGTTATATTGCATATTCTGCGGTTTCCAGTCCCGTTTGGGCCTCTGGAAACTAGTGGGCGGTCTGTAACCTGGGGTTCTAGGTGATTCATAATGGCTACGCCATCCCCCATTCCCCCCATTCCCGCCATAATGAACATCCCTCTGATTTCCTGTTCCCCTATTGGTTCTACCATAATGGGGTCTGGGACTCTCTCCCCACCTCTGCCCCAATCCTGGGGGCCTGTATTGTGCCTGTCTGGGTATTGCCCCTCCCCCCCTCTGTGTCATATGGTCATATGGACAATACTCACCTGATGGTTTTACCTCAGCAACACCCATGTTGGCTGATACTTTCTCTATTCTTTCCTTCCTTCTTAGCTGCTCAACCTGCCATCTATACGCCTGTTTGTTCTTATAGTCCTGCCAATCCCGCTGAAAACGGCCAACTTTTGTCTCACCGACTTCCTTGTCCGTTCTCACCAGGTTTTTGACCATCTCTTCTGTGCGCTGTCTAAAATCACTATTATCTTTAAAAACCTCCAGCTTAGTCTTCTGCTCCTCTATCTCATTTTTAATCCTCTCCGCTCTCGTGTTTTTACGTTTCAGTAAAATTTTCAACAGATTAATTCCACACTCGTTCAGGAACTCTCCTAATTCCCTATCATTTTCCTCTCCTTCCTCACCATCATTTACTGTTATGTCCCATCTAAAACGCTTAGGGATAATACCTTCCTTAATTGACTTTTTAAGACTGGCCATATCCCACCAGGTGTTGATTTCCTTGTGCATTAAAGTGTGCATATTCCTAAAGCAATTTTCTACATTCCCATTCTGTGGGTTACTTTCTTTAGAAAAAATGGTGTCTAAATCTATTTGTCCTCTATTAAATACATTAAACAGTTCCATAGTGAGAGTGCTGCACTTCCAATTATGCTAAAAACTTCAAATAACAAACTACAAAAAAATGCGCTCACTCACTCCTGGTATACCCAAATGCAAAATATACAGTATTTAGCAAGATATATACAGTATTTAGCAAGATATGAACAACTCAGTCCATCATTTTACATGTCCATGGGTCGCAGAATCAGTCACCAAGCATATAGTGTGTAATCCAGAATCTGTACAAGTAATCCTGCGCTCACATGTATCTCCTCCACTCCGTGGTAGTATTATATATAAAAGAAAGAGAAACACACAAAACATAGCATAATACTGTTTCAATGATCTATATATTTTATACAGTCCCCAATGCCTTGCATGCACTCCTAATTCCACCAGCAGTCAGTTGTCGTAGGCCTCCACCGTGTGACACCATCTGCCGCACCACAACCCACAGAAAAGACCCCGTGCAGTAAGCACTCAGTCAACCCTGGCAGAACGTGGTACAAACAGGCACTACCACAATGATCACTCCACTCGTAGGGTCTCACAGGTCCTCACCCTCCACTGTGGCTGCCCAAGCACAGACAGCAGCAAAAGCACAGACCCACGAGCTCGAGTCACCTCCTCCTGTGTGTCGGTTCTTAACCACCACCACTAGCCTCTCACCTTTCAGGCCGCTGTCCAAATTATAAGACAGCAACCACACTTTAGGTTTTTTATCCCCGGCACTCTCCTCAGCGTTTCTTCAGCGGTATAAAAAATCTCCCAGAATAAAATCCATCCAACCTAATGACTGAAGGAGCTCAACATAGTGTAAAACTGTAACATTTATTAAAAGTTAAAAAGTAGTGCACTCACATCTCCCAAGTAAAAACAGCGCAATTAAACAATGTAATCCAGCATGCCGACTCGCCCACGCCTCTAAGCTCCGCCCAACGCGTTTCGTACCTCCGTACTCATCAGGGGCTGGAGGCGTATGGGTAATCGGTGTTTTTATATCCACCATCCTGCATTTGTTAACCTACCGGCGTTATGCCCACCAACAAGATGGCCGCTAGAATGCTTCCGCCCTCAGCATTTCCCAGCAGACTCTTACTGCTTCCTGTCCCTGCGTAATGTTACCCAATAGAGAATGTCCACGTCAGACCAGGCGTATCTCTAGTCCCATCACCTGCCTTCAGCAGCAGAGCTCCGGTCCGTCCCACCTCGGACGTCATGAGATTCCACCCCCGGCATCATTTAGTAAACATACTCAAAAAGATATATATGAAATACAAAAACGGGATCGGCTCATAGTTAAACAAAAAAGGAGCCGGTACTAAAACTACGTGACTTAATTATTTTTCATGTGTCCACCAGAACGAGGTGAAAAAAGGGGGGGTAGTATAATTGATGTATAAATATACAGACCCTCGCCTCAAACCCCGACGAACACACCCACTCCATGACAGGCTATACAGGTCACTTAGTAGCATAACTAATACATAGAACAACTACCTACCTATTATCCAGACAACATTGATATATAACAACTCCTAATGGTACAGTATATTCCTACTCAATGCGCACAAGGTAGTCATACCGAACTCCGCAGGCACAACTGCATATACTACGGGTAAGGGGCAAAGAGGGAGAAGGGAGAAGGGGGGGGGGGAGGGGGGGGGGAGGGGGAAGGAAAAGGAGGGGGGAAGGGATATGCAATGCACCTGCAGGAAAAAGGGGGGAGTTATACGCCCCTACACCTTCCAGTTTAGTCATCTGATATAAAACAATTGAGATCAAACTCAATATTGAGACCCCTTGGATGCATGGTCTGCATTTCAAATATCCATCGTGATTCCAACTTGGATAGTTCCCTCATCCTATTGCAACCCCTCCATTTCCATGTTAGCTTCTCTATCCCACAGAACCGTAACCCCGTTGGGTCCCTTGCATGTTTCTCAGAAAAATGCTTAGATAAATTATGTGCCTCATTACCCTTTTTGATATTCCTAACATGTTCCCCTATACGTTCCCTCAGTTTCCTTGTTGTCCTACCTATGTATTGGAATCCACATGGACACCAACACAAGTACACCACATGGTGCGTGTTACACGTGATACAATCCCTTATTTTATATCCTTTGCCATTACTCCATCCCACAAATTGCTGTCCCCTAACGCCCTGCGCTTCCCTACATCCCACACAGTCACGGCAGGGAAAAAAACCTTTATTACCCAGTAAGTCTCCCCTATGGACATTTGGGCCATCTATAAAGCTAGGGACTAACAACTGTTGCAAATTCTGTGCCTTCCTGTATATAAAACGTGGTTGTGCTGGTATTTTCGATCCTAAAACATTATCAGCCCTCAATATATTCCAGTGTCTCTTAAACACTCGTTCCACCTCGTCATACCTAGAATTGTAATCCAATAATATGGCATATTCGAAGTTGGTCCCATCTTGTGTTCTGCTCCTCCCATTTTGTAACATCTGTCCCCTATCAATACTCTCAGTCGCTTCCCTAATCTGCACTAATTTTTCTCTGTCGTAGCCTTTTTCAACAAACCTGTCAATTAACATGTCTTGGTGTATTTAGGCCTAGATACTTACAGGGGAATAGACATCCGAGTGTAGCTGTAGAACTTCTGTGGGTGTCGTCTGAGGTCCCGGTAGAGGGCCTGGAACTCTTCCTTCCTCTGCCTCCTGGCTAGTAGAGGGTGCACCCACCATCTCCTGCGAGGAGCACGCCTTCTCACCACATAGTAGTAGGTAAACAACAGGAAGGAGAGAATTCCCAGGTAATAAGCGTAAAAAATGACTGGATCCATGGTCCCTGTTGTGTCCCACATACATGGACTTGTGTTATGATGTTCATCAGCTAAGTTTGCCTGTAGCTAGTTTGTTCCTCTCCCTTCCCTGTAGTTTTGTTCCACCCATGTAGCCACTCCTCCCATAGTCAGTATCTCTTCAGACAAGTATCTGTAAGCATGTGCTGCATCTTCTCTCTGTACCTGGTAAAGCTACTTCGTTTTGACCTATGGAATTTGTCACTGTAAGATCTACACTGCAAGATTAAACCTCTTCAAGATCTTCATCTGTGTCGTCCATTGAGTCGCCTATCTGTGGATACTGCCCTTATGTAAGTTATTGCCATTCCACTGGGACTTGGGACAGTCCAGGGATCAGTAATTACATAGCCACAGCAGCTGAAACAGAATAGTCAAAACGAATAGAAGACCATACAGTCATCACTGTGATATTCAGCAGCCTGAGAACCCTGCTAGTCACACTACAGACTGCAGTACATTGCATCCAGCATACTACAGAACTGGCTCAGCATCTCACTCAGAACTACTACAGCTACAGTGATCTGTGAGGAGGCCAGTGGGAATATAAACTGTGTCTGCATTATAAACTGTGTAAAACTGTGTATTCTGAATACTGCTATTAAGCCTGCACTGTGAAGCTAAGAGAGGCAGCATTTCTCTCTGCAGAACATCTCTCCTGTTCCCGCCTGCTGAAAACTGTTACATTGTAGTGTTGTCCGGATCATGAACGATTCGGATCTTTGATCCGAATCTATTTTATGAGTCGATCATCCGAATCATCAAAATGAACGATTCGGATCGCAAAAGGGGCGGGGCCAGAAGCGACACGCCCCCTCTCAGCGGGAAGCAGAGCTGAGATGGATTGCTCTGTTGGATGCGAGGCAGCCTTGCAGGGACAGCAGGTAGATGAGAGAGAGGGGACATGGGTGCCACTGCCAGATATGTGTAGAGCACACATACTGGCTGCAATGTGCTGCCAGTGCCCATTATAGGCTGGCTGTTCCGTAGTGCTGCACAGTGATCACATTGGAAACTTTTGGCTCAGCACAGCTCAGTAACTTTGCAGGCACTGTGATTGCACTGCACTCGGCACTAAACAGCTGCACTTATCTTCTGGGAATGCTTTCCTTCACTGTGCGACGTTTGCAGTCAAAGTACACAGATGAGCATATAGGTGAAATACATGTAAAGCATATGATTGCAGCATGTGGGTATTACATGCAAACATTTCTGCTCTCTGCTCGTCCCTCCTCCCTTCTCTGTCCACTCCCTGCCCTCTGTCTATCTTCTCCCCTTCTCTGTGTGTCCACTCCCTCCCCTTCTCCTGTCCACAGCAGGGAAAGACCTGTCCTGCTAGTCATCTCACCCCGAATGCTTCGGTAGTAAAATGATCCGAGATTCAGATCAAAGATCCGGATCTTTTCAATGATCCGATTCGAATCATCCGGATCATTGAAAAGATCCGAACTTCCCATCTCTATTACATTGTATCAGCCCACACAGCCAGCTCCCTGTAACCTGACACCCATGGCTGAACAAGTGTTCCCTCTGAGCCAAGCTGAAAACACTGATGATCAGCAAATGCCTGACACTCTGCTGCAAGAGGAAAATGCAGATATAATGACAGAAGCAAGTGTCAGACCTAGACGTATAACCAAACTTTCTTGGAAATCTAAAGAAAACTTTGAAGTTACTATGGAGGAGTTCTCAGTTGATCTAACACACCTCTGGGAGAGGACTGTGCATTACATGTCTGAAGTCACACAGCCTAGCCAGAGAGTACTACAACTAGAGGGCGCTCTCTTACACTTCAAGTCTGCATATGAAAGTTATCAGAGGCTCTGCACTAAGTACATGTCATTCCTAAGGAGCACAAACACAGAAGAATCTTTAGAAGAACTAAAAAGGTTTGAACATCTGAACCAGGAGAGAAATATAAAGGTGTCTGAAACTAAAGCTAATGTAGAAGCAAGAATTACACAGCTGCAAGAAACTGCATCTCATCGCTCCACATCTACTAGACACACAAAGAGATCTTCAAGATCATCCCACTCAAGAAGTTCCACCCTTAGTGAACTTGTAAGGGCTCGTGCAGAAGTAGAGGCTGCCAAGGTGCGAGCTGCCTTCGCAGACAAGAAAGCAGAAATGGTGGCAGAAGCTGCCCACAAGAAAGCAGAAATGGAAGCAGAAGCTGCCGCAAGAAAGCAGAAATGGAAGCAGAAGCTGCCCGCAAGAAAGCAGAAATGGAAGCAGAAGCTTCCCGCAAGAAAGCAGAAATGGAAGCAGAAGCTGCCCGCAAGAAAGTTGAAATTGAAGCTCTAGAAAGAAAATGTGAGCAAGCTACTGCAGAAGCAAAGTTAAGAGTTTTAGAACAAGCTGTTGGAAGTGATTTAGACAGTGTCAGCATGGCAAATTCAGAAGATCCCATGGAGCGCACAAAGAACTATGTCCTCAACCAGAACAGCAATCTCTCTGCACCCTTTGATGCGCCTGACGACATGGACACTCCTTTAAGACATCAGCCATCTGAACGTATTGTGTCCAAGCAAGACCTTAAACCTTCTGGTCCTTCTGCACATCAAGATGGGCCCTCAAGCCGCATCTTGCCTCACAATGCTCAGACTACTAAGTATCCGGCTGTCAACCCAGGGACCAGCATCCAAGCCAAGCTACCATCACCTCTTCATGTTACTGATATGCTTCCTGAAAACAACATTACTTCTGAATCACATCCTGCCATAGCAATGGACTTTCAACCTGTTCCTGGCTTAAACCCCCATGCAAATCCATACCTTCCTAGGCCACCATGTGCTGATGTGTCAGACCTAGCTAGATACATGGTTCGCCGTGAGCTCACAAGCACTGGCCTTACAAGCTTCGATGACCACCCTGAAAATTATAGAGGATGGAAGTCTACCTTTAAGGCTGCAATAAACGACCTGGGAATACCTCCTGGTGAAGAATTTGACATGTTAACCCTCCTGGCGGTTTGCAAAAAAATCGCCAGGGGGCAGCAAATCTTTTTTTTTAAATTTTTTTTTTTTTTTTTCATGTAGCGAGACAAAGTCTCGCTACATGATAGCCGCTGCTCAGCGGCATCCCCCAAGCCCCTCCGATCGCCGCCGGCGATCGGAGATCCGGAGATCCCGTTCAAAGAACGGGATCTCCTGGAGGGCTTCCCCCGTCGCCATGGCGACGGGCGGGATGACGTCACCGACGTCATCGACGTCGTGACGTCAGAGGGGACTCCGATCTGCCCCATAGCGCTGCCTGGCACTGATTGGCCAGGCAGCGCACGGGGTCTGGGGGGGGGGGGCGGCCGCGGCGAGAGGAATTGCGGCGGATCGGCGGGTAGCGGCGGCGATCGGTCACTGCACGCAGCTAGCAAAGTGCTAGCTGCGTGCAGCAAAAAAAAAATTATGCAAATCGGCCCAGCGGGGCCTGAGCGGTGCCTTCCGGCGGCATAGCCCGAACTCAGTTCGGGCTTACCGCCAGGAAGGTTAATAAAGTGGCTAGGCCCTCAGTCAAGAGAACGTGTGAAGCGACTGAAAGCTGTTCATGTTGACAATCCATCTGCAGGCCTACATGCAGCTTGGGAACGCCTAGACCAGAGTTATGGTAGTCCGGAAGCTGTAGAAGATGCTCTGCTTAAAAGGTTGAAAGACTTTCCCAAGATATCTGGTAAGGATAATCAGAAATTTCAGGAACTGAGTGATCTTTTGCTTGAACTACAGCTTGCTAAGGCAGATCCTCACCTCCCAGGCCTTAGCTATCTTGACACTGCCCATGGTGTGAATCCAATTGCTGCAAAACTGCCATATGGAATACAGGAGAAGTGGGCAACCATGGGTTCAAAGTACAAGAAAGAGAAAAAGGTTTCTTTCCCACCATTCTTCTACTTCTGTGACTTCATCAAGAACATTGCAGAAACCAAGAATGATCCAAGCTTCTTTTTCAATGAGTCAAACATCTCGGGTTCAAATTTCGCTAAAGACAAATTTGCTTTGAATAAACCCAGGAGTCACAGGGGTCCCGTGTCAGTTAAAAAGACTAATGTGCTACCTGATCCTGCTGATAACCCTGAAAGGGGCAGACAAGGAGATAAAACAGATAATCCCAATCGCCAATGTCCAATTCATAAGAAACCACATGCTCTTAAGAACTGCCATGGGTTCTGGAAAAAGCCATTGCAAGAACGCAGAGAAATTTTAAAGAAACTTGGGATTTGCTTTAAGTGCTGTGCTTCAACCGAACATCTTGCAAAAGAGTGTAAGGCTGAAATCAAATGCAAAGATTGTGGAAGCAACACCCATGTACAAGCGCTCCATCCACTTCAGCATACCTCTTCTTCTGCAGATTCTGATCCTGCCACAAATCATGGCGGGGAGAATGCAAACCAGACAGCAGACTCTACTTTAATTTCTTCTACATGCACTGAGGTTTGTGGAGAAGATCTTTGTGACAGGTCTTGTGCAAAAATATGCCTAGTCAGAGTGTATCTCAAGGGACAGCCTGAAAGAGCCATGAAACTATATACAATTCTGGATGATCAGAGCAATCACTCACTTGCTAAGTCACAATTCTTTGATTACTTCAGAGTTAAAGGAGATTCCCTGCCATACACACTTGGCACATGTGGAGGTGTTTCAGAAGTGACAGGGAGAAGAGCTAATGGATTCATGATAGCTTCTCTTGATGGTACTATAGAACTGCCACTGCCTACCCTTGCTGAATGCAACCAGATTCCTTCCCACAGAGAAGAGATCCCTACACCTGAAGCTGCCTTTCATCATGCACATTTAAGAGCTGTCGCCAAACACTTACCACCACTTGATGAAAATGCAGAAATTCTTCTTTTGCTCGGCAGAGACATTCTAAGGGTGCATAAAGCACGCCAGCAAATAAATGGTTCCCATGATGCTCCGTATGCACAGCGCCTTGATCTTGGCTGGGTTGTCATTGGAAATGTGTGTGTAAACAGAACGAAAAGAGCTACCAACATTTCTTCTTGCAAAACTTACATTCTACCTAATGGGCGCAAAACTCTTTTCGAACCATGTCCTTATCATTACAGTGTTAAGGAGAGATTCAACATCACCAGTGACAGTAAACCCATCTTCCATCACCAGGAAGATTGCATTGGTGACACAGTGTTCATTACAACTAGTAATGACGAAAAACCAGCACTTGCCATTGAAGACAAAGAGTTTCTCAAGATCATGGATAAGGAATTCACTCAAAACCAAGAAAACAGTTGGGTAGCCCCTCTACCCTTGCGTACACCTAGAGAGAGACTGCCAAACAATCGTCAGCAAGCAGTGTCCAGATTTGCTTCATTAAAACGTTCCTTTGAGAAGAAACCAGAGATGAAGAAACATTTTGTATCCTTTATGCAGAAGGTTTTAGAAAATGATCACGCTGAACCTGCTCCACCATTGAAGGAGGGAGAAGAATGCTGGTATCTTCCATCCTTTGGTGTGTACCACCCCCGCAAACCTAGTCAAATTAGAGTAGTATTTGACTCGAGTGCTCAATATGAAGGAGTCAGTTTGAACAATGTTCTTCTTACTGGGCCCAACTTGAACAACAGCCTTATAGGAGTGTTAATCCGATTCAGACAAGAGCTTATAGCAGTAATGGCTGACATCCAACAAATGTTTCACTGCTTCATTGTCCGTGAGCAGGACAGAAATTACCTTAGGTTCCTATGGCACAGAAACAATGACTTAAATGACAAGGTCATAGACTACCGCATGAAGGTGCATGTATTCGGGAACAGTCCTTCACCTTCAGTAGCAATCTACGGACTGAGAAGAACTGCCCAAGAAGGTGAACAAGAGTATGGAACTGATGCTTGTCATTTTGTGGAGAAAAACTTCTATGTGGATGATGGACTTAAATCTTTTCCTACAGATGAAGAAGCCATTGACCTTCTACGAAGAGTTCAAGAAATGTTGTCTGTGGCCAACCTCAGACTCCACAAGATCATCTCAAACAGTAACAAGGTAATGAAGGCCTTCCACAAAGATGACTATGCTATTAACCTAAAGAATCTTGACTTAGGGTCTGAAGACCTTCCCATGCAGCGCAGTCTTGGCTTGCTCTGGGATATCAAGCGAGATGCGTTCACTTTTCAAGTGTCAACTTGTGATAAGCCCTTTACCAAAAGGGGAGTCTTGTCGGTCGTCAACAGTATCTACGACCCTTTGGGATTTGTAGCTCCAGTGACAATCCGAGGAAAGTTTCTGTTGAGACAATTCACTTTGGAGAAGGTAGACTGGGACACTCCGCTACCCGATAATAAGCTGAAAGCATGGGAAACATGGAAGAATTCCTTAAAGGCACTGCAAAATCTCCAAATCCCACGCTGCTACACATCCATCTCCCTAGCTTCTGCTAAAAATAAAGAAATCCACATCTTTTCAGATGCATCTGTTGAGGCGATTGCAGCTGTAGCCTACCTTCGTCTTACTGGAATTGATAACAGACCTTCTGTGGGGTTTCTCCTTGGTAAGACTAAGCTAACACCAAAGTCTGGACACACTGTTCCAAGGCTTGAACTCTGTGCAGCTGTGTTAGCTGTAGAAATGGCAGAAACCATTAAGAGTGAAATGGACACTGTGATTGATTCCTTTGACTTCTACACTGACAGCAAAGTTGTGCTCGGGTACATACACAACCAAACCAGACGGTTCTATGTGTATGTCAGCAACAGAGTAGAACGTATCCGAAGGTTTTCCACACCACAACAATGGCATTACATTTCAACCAATCAGAACCCAGCAGACCATGGCACTAGAGCATTACCAGCAAATGAACTTGCAAAGTCAAACTGGCTACTGCCTCCAGATTTCCTACATGATAAATCTGAGTCCAGCACTACTGATGTTTTCAACTTAGTAGATTCTGAAGTTGACAAGGAAATCAGACCTGAAAGTATCACTCTTTATACTACCATACATCAGAAGAAAACACTTGGATCACACCGCTTCCAGCGATTCTCCACATGGTCATCTCTAACCCGTGTCATTGCACGCCTGAGACATATTGTTTGCTGCTTCAAGGGTAATTCTGGAATGCCACTCGAGTGCCGTGGTTGGCACATTTGTAAAAACCATCCCACCTTTGAAGAAATCTCTCATGCTGAAGAAATTATACTTCAATGTGTGCAACAGGAGAGCTACACAAAAGAGATCAACCTTATCATGGAAAACTGCAAGTTTCCCAAAAACAATCCTCTTCTAAAGTTAAATCCAATCATTGATGAACATGGGTTGTTACGTGTAGGAGGTCGGATTGGGAAAGCCAACCTTTCCAGCAAGGAGCAAAGTCCAGTCATTGTGCCTGGCAGTCACCATGTAGCTGTTCTTTTAGTTCGGCATTACCATGAACAAGTGAAGCACCAAGGCCGACAGTTTACTGAAGGTGTTGTCAGATCAGCAGGTTTGTGGATCACCGGAATGAAAAGATGCATTTCTTCAGTGCTTCACAAGTGTGTTAAGTGTCGTAGGTTGAGAGGAACTCACCATCATCAGCAAATGGCTGATCTCCCGATAGACAGACTGAGCACTGACCCACCTTTTACCTATGTCGGAGTGAATGTCTTTGGCCCATGGTCGGTCTGTGCACGCAAGACCCGTGGTGGCATGGCTAACAATAAACGATGGGCCGTGCTGTTTACTTGCCTAAGTGTACGAGCCGTGCATATTGAGGTAATTGAGTCTATGGACTCCTCCTGTTTCATCAATGCTCTTTGAAGATTTTTCGCCATTAGAGGTCCTGTCAAGCAACTCAGGTCTGACTGTGGAACCAACTTTGTTGGAGCCTGCAAGGAACTACAACTGGATAATTTCTTCAAAAACAGTGGATGTTCATGGGTTTTTAACCCCCCTCACTCTTCCCACATGGGAGGTTCCTGGGAACGCATGATCGGAATTACAAGGTGAATCTTAAATTCCATGTTGTTAGACTCAGGACGACTTACCCACGAGACAATGACTACTCTACTAGCTGAAGTTTCTGCAATAATTAATGCAAGACCACTAGTACCCGTGTCCTCAGATCCAGATTCTCCAACAATATTAACTCCTGCAACACTTCTCACTCAGAAGGTTGGCAACATCCCACTACCACCCGTGGACTTGGACTGCTCTAACATTCACAGACGTCAGTGGAAGCAGGTTCAACATCTGGCAAATGTATTCTGGAGCCGTTGGAGGAAGGAATATCTGCATACTCTTCAGAGCCGCCATAAATGGCAAGAGACTAAGCCAAATCTTCAAGAAGGAGACCTTGTGCTACTGAGAGATAAAGACGTTTCTCGCAATGACTGGCCAACTGGACTTATTGTCAAAGCCATTCCCAGTGAAGATGGGAAGGTGAGGAAGGTCGAAGTCAAGATTACCAAAGGAGGTACAACTAAAATCTTCTTCAGACCTGTTACTGAGGTGGTGTTGCTACTACCTCATGAAGAACACTCTTCAGGTCAAGGCAAGACCTGAAACTCCTGGAAACTGTTTATCCCTTGGATTACAATTGTGAGTCAGATGAGGTTTGACATATTGTGGCCTCCCTGACTTGAAGATGGGTTGTGTTACAAGAACTTTGTCAAGAAAACCTACTGAGACTTACTCAAGCAAAGTTTGTTATGTTTATTGCTGTTTGCTTTCTTTTACAGGATTTTAAGGACAAGTTTGTTGAACTATGGACTTAACATTAGACTAATGTTGCTATAATATTAGTGAAATCTAAAGATTGTTGTGTCCCACATACATGGACTTGTGTTATGATGTTCATCAGCTAAGTTTGCCTGTAGCTAGTTTGTTCCTCTCCCTTCCCTGTAGTTTTGTTCCACCCATGTAGCCACTCCTCCCATAGTCAGTATCTCTTCAGACAAGTATCTGTAAGCATGTGCTGCATCTTCTCTCTGTACCTGGTAAAGCTACTTCGTTTTGACCTATGGAATTTGTCACTGTAAGATCTACACTGCAAGATTAAACCTCTTCAAGATCTTCATCTGTGTCGTCCATTGAGTCGCCTATCTGTGGATACTGCCCTTATGTAAGTTATTGCCATTCCACTGGGACTTGGGACAGTCTAGGGATCAGTAATTACATAGCCACAGCAGCTGAAACAGAATAGTCCCAACTGCTGTCTCTGTATCCAAGGATGGTCTTCACATGTCCAGCTGTCTCCAACAATGACCCCAGAGCTTCTGCTGACCTCCCAGAACCCCAGGTATTTATACAGGTTGTTATCTCTTTAAGAATCCGGATCCGGACCGCAACCGTGTTCATACCGCACGGAAACCGTATGCAACCGGACCGGATCCGGACCGGATCCGGACTGGAACCATACGGGTCAGGTCCGATCCGGCTCCGGTGCGGTCCGGACATCCGATGCGGTTTTTGCAAAACCGCAAGTGTGAACGGGGCCTAAGATATGCAACAGCATAATAACCTTTAAAGAAAAACATTTCTGTTACAGCTGATACAAATCCTGCAATGAATAAGCAGTGTTTCTACTTCCTGCTTTAATAGAAGCAGACATATTGTTAACATCCGGTGTTTACCAATTACCTCTCTGCCATGGCAGTCAGCTGACACAGTGTAATGATCGCTCAATACTTACCTTGCCTAGCAGCCTGTGCCAGCTCCTGTCATGGCTTCTGGGTTTGGCGTCCTCTGTTGCTAGACACGTGTGCCTCTTCTCATTTTGTGCAGTGGCCATGGGTGGTACTGCATCCTGCCTAATTGAGAGCTAGGGTATTTACACTTGTACTCATTGCATAATTGTGTTCCTTTCATATAGTTTATAGGGCATTCCTCAAGCCAAATACTTTTTTTGTTTTGTTTTAATACTCTAATTCCCTATAAACTAAACAAGCCTTGCCAACAGCATCTCCAGAGTGCCTTGGCACTCTGAGCCTTAGTAGCAAGGGCTAATGGGAGCTCAGTCTGGGCAGGAGGAGGTTACTAGCCAGAGATTTCAGAGGCAGAGGGGAGGAGGAGAGGGGAGTGAGGTTTTCACAGGCTGAGGGCTGAAGATGCAGAGCAGCTTGCCTGTGTGTAATGTGACAAACAGAACATGGCCACTCTCATTGTATCAAAGGAAGAAATAATCATAAACTGTTGAAGCTGTTTGCAGCTAGATTTACTGTGTAAACTATGTAAACTTTAGATAAGATATATAGACAAGTTACTTGTTATAGTTCGTTATCATCTCAGATCCACTTTAAACCCTGCACTCTCACAGTTAACCCTGCGCTTTCACAGATGGATGCTGTTGCATCCCTGGTCATAGCCACGGTGTTCCATTGCTGTTCCCCCCTCCTTTCTCAACCAGGTTCCCTTCCAGTATCCCCCCTTTGGCTATTCCCTATTTGTCATTCCCTTTGGCTTCTCTATTGCTGCTCCTAGCCTGCCTATATAAATTGCTATTTGCCTAACCTGAGATCCCTGCCTATCACATCCCTGTCAGTCACCTGCCAGTCACTTCTGTCCCTGGCATTTCCCTTGGCAGCCAGTTCCACTCCTGGGATCTCCTCCTGTCATCATCAGTATCATGGGGATTTCCAGTGCCTGTCAGTTCCCTTCCTGGTAACCCCTCCTGTGATGTGCAGCTTTCCGGGGATTCCCTCTGCCAGTTAGTTCCCTTCAGGGAACATCCTCCAATCAGCCAGCTCCCTTCCCTGGGATTCCTCCAGCTGCCCGCTTCCCTCCTGGGAGCATCTACAGTCAGCTCCCTTCCCATGGATTCCACCAGCTGCTCGCTTCCCTCCTGGGACCCTCTACACAGTCAGTTCCCTTCCCGGGTATTTCACCAGCTGCCGCTTCCCTCCTGGGAGCCTCTACAGTCAGCTCCCTTCCCAGGGATTCCACCAGCTGCCCGATTCCCTCCTGGGAGCCTCTACAGTCAGTTCCCTTCCTACGGATTCCAACAGCTGCCCGCTGCCCGCATCCCTCTTGGGAGCCTCTACAGCCAGATCCCTTCCTGGGGATTCCACCAGCTGCCCGCTTCTCTACTGGGAGCCTCTACAGTCAGATCCCTTCCTGGGGATGCCACCAGCAGCCCGCTTCCCTCCTGGGAGCCTCTAAAGTGGGCTCCCTTCCCGGGGATTCCAACAGCTGCCCGCTTCCCTCCTGCGAGCCTCTACAGTCAGCTCCCTTCTTGGGAATTCCACCAGCTGCCCGCTTCCCTCCTGGGAGCCTCTAAAGTCAGCTCCCTTCACAGGGATTCCACCAGCTGCCCGCTTCCCTCCTGGGAGCATCTACAGTCAGCTCCCTTCCCATGGATTCCACCAGCTGCTCGCTTCCCTCCTGGGACCCTCTACACAGTCAGTTCCCTTCCCGGGTATTTCACCAGCTGCCGCTTCCCTCCTGGGAGCCTCTACAGTAAGCTCCCTTCCCAGGGATTCCACCAGCTGCCCGATTCCCTCCTGGGAGCCTCTACAGTCAGTTCCCTTCCCACGGATTCCAACAGCTGCCCGCATCCCTCTTGGGAGCCTCTACAGCCAGATCCCTTCCTGGGGATTCCACCAGCTGCCCGCTTCTCTACTGGGAGCCTCTACAGTCAGATCCCTTCCTGGGGATGCCACCAGCAGCCCGCTTCCCTCCTGGGAGCCTCTAAAGTGGGCTCCCTTCCCGGGGATTCCAACAGCTGCCCGCTTCCCTCCTGCGAGCCTCTACAGTCAGCTCCCTTCTTGGGAATTCCACCAGCTGCCCGCTTCCCTCCTGGGAGCCTCTAAAGTCAGCTCCCTTCTCAGGGATTCCACCAGCTGCCCGCTTCCCTCCTGGGAGCCTCTACAGCCAGATCCCTTCCCACGGATTCCACCAGCTGCCTGCTTCCCTCCTGGGAGTCTCTACAGTCAGATCCCTTCCTGGGGATTCCACCAGCTGCCCACTTCCCTCCTGGGAGCCTCTACAGTCGGCTCCCTTCCCGGGGATTCCACCAGCTACCCGCTTCCCTCCTGGGAGAATTCACAATCGGCTCCCTTTCTGGGGATTCCACCAGCTGCCCGCTTCCCTCCATGGAGCCTCTACAGTTAGTTCCCTTCCCACGGATTCCACCAGCTGCCCGCTTTCCTCCTGGGAGCCTCTACAGTCAGCTCCCTTCCCAGGGATTCCAACAGCTGCCCGCTTCCCTCCTGGGAGCCTCTGAAGTCAGCTCCCTTCCCAGGGATTCCACCAGCTGCCCGCTTCCCTCCTGGGAGCCTCTGAAGTCAGCTCCCTTCCCAGGGATTCCACCAGCTGCCCGCTTCCCTCCTGGGAGCCTCTACAGTCACTTCCCTTCCCACGGATTCCACCAGCTGCCCGCTTCCCTCCTGGGAGACTCTACAGTCGGCTCCCTTCCCGGGGATTCCACCAGCTACCCACTTCCCTCCTGGGAGAATCTATAGTCAGCTCCCTTCCTGGGGATTCCACAAGCTGGGAGTCTCTACAGTCGGCTCCCTTCCTGGGGATTCCACCATCTACCCGCTTCCCTCCTGGGAGAATCTACAGTCGGCTCCCTTCCCTCCTGGGAGCCTCTACAGTCAGCTCCCTTCCTGGGGATTCCACTAGCTGCCCGCTTTCCTCCTGGGGGCCTCTACAGTCGGCTCCCTTCCTGGGGATTCCACCAGCTGCCCGCTTCCCTCCTGGGAGTCTCTACAGTCGGCTCCCTTCCCGGGGCTTCCACCAGCTACCCGCTTCCATCCTGGGAGAATCTATAGTCGGCTCCCTTCCTCCTGGGAGCCTCTACAGTCAGCTCCCTTCCTGGGGATTCCACAAGCTGGGAGTCTCTAGAGTCGGCTTCCTTCCCAGGGATTCCACCAGCTACCCGCTTCCCTCTTGGGAGAATCTACAGTCGGCTCCCTTCCCTCCTTGGAGCCTCTACAGTCAGCTCCCTTCCTAGGGATTCCACAAGCTGCCCGCTTCCCTCCTGGGTGCCTCTACAGTCGGCTCCCTTCCTGGGGATTTCACCAGCTGCCCGCTTCCCTCCTGGGAGTCTCTACAGTCGGATCCCTTCCCGGGGCTTCCACCAGCTGGCCGCTTCCCTCCTGGGAGCCTCTACAGTCAGCTCCCTTCCTGGGAATTCCACCAGTTGCCCGCTTCCCTTCTGGGAGCCTCTACAGCCAGCTCCCTTCCCGGGGATTCCACCAGCTTCCTGCCTCACTCCTGGGAGCCTCTACAGTCAGCTCCCTTCCCGGGATTCCACCAGCTGCCTGCTTTGCTCCTGGGAGCCTCTACAGTCAGCTCCCTTCCCCGGGATTTAACCAGTTGCCTACTTCCCTCTTGGGAGCCTCTACAGTCAGCTCCCTTCCTGGGGATTCCACCAGCTGCCTGCTTCCCTCCTGGGAGCCATTACAGTCAGCTCCCTTCCTGGGGATTCCACCAGCTGCCTGCTTCACTCCTGGTAGCCACTACAGTCAGCTCCATTCCTGGGGATTCCACCAGCTGCCTGCTTCCCTCCTGGAGGCCTCTAAAGTCAGCTCCCTTTCTGGGTATTCCACCAGCTGCCCGCTTCCCTCCTGGGAGCCACTACAGTCAGCTCCCTTCCTGGGGATTCCACCAGCTGCCTGCTTCCCTCCTGGGGACCTCTAAAGTCAGCTCGCTTCCTGGGTATTCCACCAGCTGTCCGCTTCCCTCCTGGGAGCCTCTACAGTCAGCTCCCCTCACGGTAATTACCCAGCCTGTCCGTTCTCCTCCTTGGACCCCCAAAGTCTGCTCCCTTCCTGGGTTTTCCCATGCATATCTGTTCTCCTCCTGGGAACTCCTCCTGTCTTTACCCTTCCTGGGATTCCCATTGGGTTAGGCCTTCCTGCCCAGTCAATCCCATCAACCCTGTCCTGGCCTGATAGCTCGATGGTCTGCTCTGCTCGATTCCCTCCTATCCTGTCAGGTACCCTCTGTTCTTCCCATCACTGGTGCAGTAGCACTGAGAGTTCTCAACCTACCTCTACCTACTGTCCTGAAAGATTGCTCTTGCATTTTGGGTGTGTGCTGTAAGTGAGGACCTAAAATTATGTATGCTCTTGAAACCTTGGATAGCTTTTTACCAGAAAATGGAATTGTGAACTGCAGGATAGATTCTGGTTACATGTAGCAGAAGAGGGAAGTAGAAAGCCACCAATAGAGCTAGCTTAGTACACAAACTAGATGGTTTTTGGCTGAGGTGGAAGATCTGCTATGAATCTAGACGTCTTAGAGGAGATCCAATTAACATGTATAAACACATCAAAGGGCAACATTCAAGCTTGGCAGTTTAGCTTTTTGTCCCTAGGTTTGTACAAAGGACTAGAAGGGGGGCATGATCTGTACATTGGGGGAAACATTTTAGCCACGTATTTAGGAAAGGGTTCTTTACAATAAGAATGATTAAAATGTGGAATGTATTACCACAGGAAGTAGTTATGGCAAATTCTATATCTGCATTGGGGTGGGGGGGGGGGGGGGATGCAACTTATAAGGTTGTATTGACCCAGGGATTTTATCTGATTGCCATCTGGATTCGGGAAGGATTTATTTCCCTTTTGGAGCTGATTGGACCGTGCCTTGTAAGGGTTTTTTGCCTTTCTTTGGACCAACAGAGATATATGAGGGTGCAGACGACTGTTTTATCTTATTTACTGGTTGAGCTCAATGGGCTTATGTCTTTTTTCAACCCAAATAACTATGTAGCTATGTATAGTGGCCCAATGCATCAGCAATGATCAGCAATAAATCTGGCCTGCTGTACCATCACAGCTCAGTCCAAGGTTATTCTTCTCCTTACCCCTCCTGCTCCATGCCGCTCCATGGTGCACTGTGCATCAGCTCTCTGCCACCCTCCATAGTAACACGCTAGGCTGGGGACGCATCTGTACAGACCCTGGCATTGAACTGTCTCCCTAGGCATTGAGTCCCAAATGCCTGTGTATGAGGCTTAAGACTGACTGTGACATCCAAACAACCTTCTGACCAGTGTGTTAGCAAGCCATAATCCTCCCTTCTTTGACAGTGAATTGGTTACAAATGACATTACTAAGGAGGGGTATTACTTTATAATAAAGTCAACATTCCTCTGTCTCATTAGGGATATATTGCTTTGAAACTCCCAAAGCTCCAGAAGGAAACAGGAATTTGTCATACATCTTACTCTATAAAAATAGGATATGCTATTGTTAAAGAACAGAGGAAGTTAAAACTACTTTCTATATAATGTTCCTCCTTATCAATCCTATCTTGTACACAGGGGTTATTGTTGCCTACAATCTAGTTTGTGTACAGAACCCCAATGTGTCACCGAAAGCCGGATCATCTCAGGCTAGTATATTATTCTCACCTTACCCCACCTGCTGTATACCAAGACCAATCCATTATGTGCTGCACCATTGTCTCTCTTCCCCATAGCAACAGGATGCGTGGCAAGGCTGTAGCCTTGCTAAATGTTATTATTTAGCCTTTATTATTTCGCCTTATTATTTAGCCTTGCTAAATGTTATTATTACAAATAATCCTGGAGCAATATGCTACAAATCTGTTTTGGTAGATTAGCAGTCTGTTGCCTCTACATGTTTCTACTGAAAGAAATGAAAGAGGAAACACTAGAGAAATATATGTTACTTGTGGCAAAAAAAAAAAAAAAAAAGAGAAACTTTTTTTTTACTCAGAAAAAAAAGTATATAATGCAATGTGTGATGGTAGTGATTGGTTTTCCACATGTCTATCATTTAGAAGGCTTTGTCATGAACAAATAAAACTCTTACTAGCTCTCAGGCTTATCAAAGTAACATGTTTCTAAAGCTTTGTACACACGTACAAGGAACGTCACCAGCAGGGGCGTAACTAGAAATCACTGGGCCCCCCTGCGAATATTTGGATGGGCCCCCCCCCCCCCCAATAGGTGCCAAATAATCGTAATGGGGCAGCGTTTCACTGTAAATTAATTGTAAAGTGGGCAGCATTTTACCAGACAATCGTAATGTGGGCCAGAAAATTGTAATGTGGGCAGAGTTCACCAGAAAATCGTAATGTGGGCCTTTAGAAAATCATAATGTGGGCAGAGTTCACCAGAAAATCGTAATGTGGGCACCAGTCACCAGAAAATTGTAACGTGGACAGCATTCACCAGACAATCGTAATGTGGGCAGCGTTCACCAAAAAATCATAATGTGGGCAGAGTTCACCAGAAAATCATAATGTGGGCAGAGTTCACCAGAAAATCGTAATGTGGGCACCAGTCACCAGAAAATCGTAACGTGAGCAGCAGTCACCAGAAAATTGTAACGTGGACAGCATTCACCAGACAATTGTAATGTGGGCAGCGTTCACCAGAATATCGTAATGTGGGACAGAAAATCGTAATGTGGGCAGAGTTCACCAGAAAATCGCAATGTGGGCAGCAGTCACCAGAAAATCGCCATGTGGGCAGCAGTCACCAGAAAATCGCCATGTGGGCAGCAGTCACCAGAAAATCGCCATGTGGGCAGCAGTCACCAGAAAATCGCAATGTGGGCATCAGTCACCAGAAAATCCTAATGTGGGCAGCAGTCACCAGAATATCGTAATGTGGGCAACAGTCACCAGAAAATCGCCATGTGGGCAGCAGTCACCAGAAAATCGCCATGTGGGCAGCAGTCACCAGAAAATCGCAATGTGGGCATCAGTCACCAGAAAATCCTAATGTGGGCAGCAGTCACCAGAATATCGTAATGTGGGCAGCAGTCACCAGAAAATCCTAATGTGGGCAGCAGTCAGTCACCAGAATATCATAATGTGGGCAGCACACACCAGAAAATCCTAATGTGGGCAGCAGTCACCAGAAAATGCTTATGTGGGCAGCAGTCACCAGAAAATCGCAATGTGGGCAACAGTCACCAGAAAATCGCAATGTGGGCAGCAGTCACCAGAAAATCCTAATGTGGGCAGCATACACCAGAAAATCGTAATGTGGGCAGCAGACACCTGAAAATCGTAATGTGGGCACCAGTCACCAGAAAATCGTAACGTGAACAGCAGTCACCAGAAAATTGTAACGTGGACAGCATTCACCAGACAATTGTAATGTGGGCAGCGTTCACCAGAATATCGTAATGTGGGACAGAAAATCGTAATGTGGGCAGAGTTCACCAGAAAATCGCAATGTGTGCAGCAGTCACCAGAAAATCGCCATGTGGGCAGCAGTCACCAGAAAATCGCCATGTGGGCAGCAGTCACCAGAAAATCGCCATGTGGGCAGCAGTCACCAGAAAATCGCAATGTGGGCATCAGTCACCAGAAAATCCTAATGTGGGCAGCAGTCACCAGAATATCGTAATGTGGGCAGCAGTCACCAGAAAATCGCCATGTGGGCAGCAGTCACCAGAAAATCGCCATGTGGGCAGCAGTCACCAGAAAATCGCAATGTGGGCATCAGTCACCAGAAAATCCTAATGTGGGCAGCAGTCACCAGAATATCATAATGTGGGCAGCAGTCACCAGAAAATCCTAATGTGGGCAGCAGTCAGTCACCAGAATATCATAATGTGGGCAGCACACACCAGAAAATCCTAATGTGGGCAGCAGTCACCAGAAAATGCTTATGTGGGCAGCAGTCACCAGAAAATTGCAATGTGGGCAACAGTCACCAGAAAATCTCAATGTGGGCAGCAGTCACCAGAAAATCCTAATGTGGGCAGCATACACCAGAAAATCGTAATGTGGGCAGCAGACACCTGAAAATCGTAATGTGGGCAGCAGACACCTGAAAATCGTAATGTGGGCAGCAGACACCTGAAAATCCTAATGTGGGCAGCAGACACCTGAAAATCGCAATGTGGGCAGCAGGCACCTGAAAATCGTAATGTGGGCAGCAGACACCTGAAAATCGCAATGTGGGCAGCAGACACCTGAAAATCGTAATGTGGGCAGCAGACACCAGAAAATCGCAATGTGGGCAGCAGTGACCAGAAAATCGTAATGTGGGCAGCAGACACCAGAAAATCCTAATGTGGGCAGCAGTCACCAGAAAATCGCAATGTGGGCAGCAGTGACCAGAAAATCGTAATGTGGGCAGCAGACACCAGAAAATCGCAATGTGGGCAGCAGACACCTGAAAATCGCAATGTGGGCAGCAGACACCTGAAAATCGTAATGTGGGCAGCAGACACCTGAAAATCACAATGTGGGCAGCAGACACCTGAAAATCGTAATGTGGGCAGCAGACACCTGAAAATCGCAATGTGGGCAGCAGTGACCAGAAAATCGTAATGTGGGCAGCAGACACCTGAAAATCGCAATGTGGGCAGCAGACACCAGAAAATCGTAATGTGGGCAGCAGACACCAGAAAATCGCAATGTGGGCAGCAGACACCTGAAAATCGCAATGTGGGCAGCAGACACCTGAAAATCGTAATGTGGGCAGCAGACACCTGAAAATCGTAATGTGGGCAGCAGGCACCAGAAAATCGCAATGTGGGCAGCAGACACCTGAAAATCGCAATGTGGGCAGCAGACACCTGAAAATCGTAATGTGGGCAGCAGACACCAGAAAATCGCAATGTGGGCAGCAGTGACCAGAAAATCGCAATGTGGGCAGCAGACACCTGAAAATCGTAATGTGGGCAGCAGACACCTGAAAATCGTAATGTGGGCAGCAGACACCTGAAAATCGTAATGTGGGCAGCAGACACCTGAAAATCGTAATGTGGGCAACAGACACCAGAAAATCGCAATGTGGGCAGCAGTGACCAGAAAATCGTAATGTGGGCAGCAGACACCAGAAAATCCTAATGTGGGCAGCAGTCACCAGAAAATCGCAATGTGGGCAGCAGTGACCAGAAAATCGTAATGTGGGCAGCAGACACCAGAAAATCGCAATGTGGGCAGCAGACACCTGAAAATCGCAATGTGGGCAGCAGACACCTGAAAATCGTAATGTGGGCAGCAGACACCTGAAAATCACAATGTGGGCAGCAGACACCAGAAAATCGTAATGTGGGCAGCAGACACCTGAAAATCGCAATGTGGGCAGCAGACACCAGAAAATCGTAATGTGGGCAGCAGACACCAGAAAATCGCAATGTGGGCAGCAGACACCTGAAAATCGCAATGTGGGCAGCAGACACCTGAAAATCATAATGTGGGCAGCAGACACCTGAAAATCGTAATGTGGGCAGCAGGCACCAGAAAATCGCAATGTGGGCAGCAGACACCTGAAAATCGCAATGTGGGCAGCAGACACCTGAAAATCGTAATGTGGGCAGCAGACACCAGAAAATCGCAATGTGGGCAGCAGTGACTAGAAAATCGCAATGTGGGCAGCAGACACCTGAAAATCGTAATGTGGGCAGCAGACACCTGAAAATCGTAATGTGGGCAGCAGACACCTGAAAATCGTAATGTGGGCAGCAGACACCTGAAAATCGTAATGTGGGCAGCAGTGACCAGAAAATCGCAATGTGGGCAGCAGACACCAGAAAAATCATAATATGGGCAGCTGACACCTGAAAATCGCAATGTGGGCAGCAGACACCAGAAAATCATAATATGGGCAGCTGACACCTGAAAATCGTAATGTGGGCAGCAGACACCTGAAAATCCCCCTGCAGAATTTTAGAGCGCCCCCCCCCCCCCGGGGCCCGCTCGTGGCCGGTTTTTGGGGGCTGGAGGGGTGGCAGCATGAGGGGAAAGCCTTGCCCACAGTCGGCGGGGAGAGGGGAAGTTCCCCCCTCTCCCTCACCTCGGGGCTCTCCCCTCTGCGCCCCCCTCCAGCTAGTTACCATCTGTGGGCAGCGGGCCGGGCAGCAGCGGCGGCGGGATACATCACCAGAATATCATAATGTGGGCAGCACACACCAGAAAATCCTAATGTGGGCAGCAGTCACCAGAAAATGCTTATGTGGGCAGCAGTCACCAGAAAATCGCAATGTGGGCAACAGTCACCAGAAAATCTCAATGTGGGCAGCAGTCACCAGAAAATCCTAATGTGGGCAGCATACACCAGAAAATCGTAATGTGGGCAGCAGACACCTGAAAATCGTAATGTGGGCAGCAGACACCTGAAAATCGTAATGTGGGCAGCAGACACCTGAAAATCCTAATGTGGGCAGCAGACACCTGAAAATCGCAATGTGGGCAGCAGGCACCTGAAAATCGTAATGTGGGCAGCAGACACCTGAAAATCGCAATGTGGGCAGCAGACACCTGAAAATCGTAATGTGGGCAGCAGACACCTGAAAATCGTAATGTGGGCAGCAGACACCAGAAAATCGCAATGTGGGCAGCAGTGACCAGAAAATCGTAATGTGGGCAGCAGACACCAGAAAATCCTAATGTGGGCAGCAGTCACCAGAAAATCGCAATGTGGGCAGCAGTGACCAGAAAATCATAATGTGGGCAGCAGACACCAGAAAATCGCAATGTGGGCAGCAGACACCTGAAAATCGCAATGTGGGCAGCAGACACCTGAAAATCGTAATGTGGGCAGCAGACACCTGAAAATCACAATGTGGGCAGCAGACACCTGAAAATCGTAATGTGGGCAGCAGACACCTGAAAATCGCAATGTGGGCAGCAGTGACCAGAAAATCGTAATGTGGGCAGCAGACACCTGAAAATCGCAATGTGGGCAGCAGACACCAGAAAATCGTAATGTGGGCAGCAGACACCAGAAAATCGCAATGTGGGCAGCAGACACCTGAAAATCGCAATGTGGGCAGCAGACACCTGAAAATCGTAATGTGGGCAGCAGACACCTGAAAATCGTAATGTGGGCAGCAGGCACCAGAAAATCGCAATGTGGGCAGCAGACACCTGAAAATCGCAATGTGGGCAGCAGACACCTGAAAATCGTAATGTGGGCAGCAGACACCAGAAAATCGCAATGTGGGCAGCAGTGACCAGAAAATCGCAATGTGGGCAGCAGACACCTGAAAATCGTAATGTGGGCAGCAGACACCTGAAAATCGTAATGTGGGCAACAGACACCAGAAAATCGCAATGTGGGCAGCAGTGACCAGAAAATCGTAATGTGGGCAGCAGACACCAGAAAATCCTAATGTGGGCAGCAGTCACCAGAAAATCGCAATGTGGGCAGCAGTGACCAGAAAATCGTAATGTGGGCAGCAGACACCAGAAAATCGCAATGTGGGCAGCAGACACCTGAAAATCGCAATGTGGGCAGCAGACACCTGAAAATCGTAATGTGGGCAGCAGACACCTGAAAATCACAATGTGGGCAGCAGACACCAGAAAATCGTAATGTGGGCAGCAGACACCTGAAAATCGCAATGTGGGCAGCAGACACCAGAAAATCGTAATGTGGGCAGCAGACACCAGAAAATCGCAATGTGGGCAGCAGACACCTGAAAATCGCAATGTGGGCAGCAGACACCTGAAAATCGTAATGTGGGCAGCAGACACCTGAAAATCGTAATGTGGGCAGCAGGCACCAGAAAATCGCAATGTGGGCAGCAGACACCTGAAAATCGTAATGTGGGCAGCAGACACCTGAAAATCGTAATGTGGGCAGCAGACACCTGAAAATCGTAATGTGGGCAACAGACACCAGAAAATCGCAATGTGGGCAGCAGTGACCAGAAAATCGTAATGTGGGCAGCATACACCAGAAAATCCTAATGTGGGCAGCAGTCACCAGAAAATCGCAATGTGGGCAGCAGTGACCAGAAAATCGTAATGTGGGCAGCAGACACCAGAAAATCGCAATGTGGGCAGCAGACACCTGAAAATCGCAATGTGGGCAGCAGACACCTGAAAATCGTAATGTGGGCAGCAGACACCTGAAAATCACAATGTGGGCAGCAGACACCAGAAAATCGTAATGTGGGCAGCAGACACCTGAAAATCGCAATGTGGGCAGCAGACACCAGAAAATCGTAATGTGGGCAGCAGACACCAGAAAATCGCAATGTGGGCAGCAGACACCTGAAAATCGCAATGTGGGCAGCAGACACCTGAAAATCGTAATGTGGGCAGCAGACACCTGAAAATCGTAATGTGGGCAGCAGGCACCAGAAAATCGCAATGTGGGCAGCAGACACCTGAAAATCGCAATGTGGGCAGCAGACACCTGAAAATCGTAATGTGGGCAGCAGACACCAGAAAATCGCAATGTGGGCAGCAGTGACTAGAAAATCGCAATGTGGGCAGCAGACACCTGAAAATCGTAATGTGGGCAGCAGACACCTGAAAATCGTAATGTGGGCAGCAGACACCTGAAAATCGTAATGTGGGCAGCAGACACCTGAAAATCGTAATGTGGGCAGCAGTGACCAGAAAATCGCAATGTGGGCAGCAGACACCAGAAAAATCATAATATGGGCAGCTGACACCTGAAAATCGCAATGTGGGCAGCAGACACCAGAAAATCATAATATGGGCAGCTGACACCTGAAAATCGTAATGTGGGCAGCAGACACCTGAAAATCCCCCTGCAGAATTTCAGAGCGCCCCCCCCCCCCCCCCCGGGGCCCGCTCGTGGCCGGTTTTTGGGGGCTGGAGGGGTGGCAGCATGAGGGGAAAGCCTTGCCCACAGTCGGCGGGGAGAGGGGAAGTTCCCCCCTCTCCCTCACCTCGGGGCTCTCCCCTCTGCGCCCCCCTCCAGCTAGTTACCGTCTGTGGGCAGCGGGCCGGGGAGCAGCGGCGGCGGGATACATCACCAGAATATCATAATGTGGGCAGCACACACCAGAAAATCCTAATGTGGGCAGCAGTCACCAGAAAATGCTTATGTGGGCAGCAGTCACCAGAAAATCGCAATGTGGGCAACAGTCACCAGAAAATCTCAATGTGGGCAGCAGTCACCAGAAAATCCTAATGTGGGCAGCATACACCAGAAAATCGTAATGTGGGCAGCAGACACCTGAAAATCGTAATGTGGGCAGCAGACACCTGAAAATCGTAATGTGGGCAGCAGACACCTGAAAATCCTAATGTGGGCAGCAGACACCTGAAAATCGCAATGTGGGCAGCAGGCACCTGAAAATCGTAATGTGGGCAGCAGACACCTGAAAATCGCAATGTGGGCAGCAGACACCTGAAAATCGTAATGTGGGCAGCAGACACCTGAAAATCGTAATGTGGGCAGCAGACACCAGAAAATCGCAATGTGGGCAGCAGTGACCAGAAAATCGTAATGTGGGCAGCAGACACCAGAAAATCCTAATGTGGGCAGCAGTCACCAGAAAATCGCAATGTGGGCAGCAGTGACCAGAAAATCATAATGTGGGCAGCAGACACCAGAAAATCGCAATGTGGGCAGCAGACACCTGAAAATCGCAATGTGGGCAGCAGACACCTGAAAATCGTAATGTGGGCAGCAGACACCTGAAAATCACAATGTGGGCAGCAGACACCTGAAAATCGTAATGTGGGCAGCAGACACCTGAAAATCGCAATGTGGGCAGCAGTGACCAGAAAATCGTAATGTGGGCAGCAGACACCTGAAAATCGCAATGTGGGCAGCAGACACCAGAAAATCGTAATGTGGGCAGCAGACACCAGAAAATCGCAATGTGGGCAGCAGACACCTGAAAATCGCAATGTGGGCAGCAGACACCTGAAAATCGTAATGTGGGCAGCAGACACCTGAAAATCGTAATGTGGGCAGCAGGCACCAGAAAATCGCAATGTGGGCAGCAGACACCTGAAAATCGCAATGTGGGCAGCAGACACCTGAAAATCGTAATGTGGGCAGCAGACACCAGAAAATCGCAATGTGGGCAGCAGTGACCAGAAAATCGCAATGTGGGCAGCAGACACCTGAAAATCGTAATGTGGGCAGCAGACACCTGAAAATCGTAATGTGGGCAGCAGACACCTGAAAATCGTAATGTGGGCAGCAGACACCTGAAAATCGTAATGTGGGCAACAGACACCAGAAAATCGCAATGTGGGCAGCAGTGACCAGAAAATCGTAATGTGGGCAGCAGACACCAGAAAATCCTAATGTGGGCAGCAGTCACCAGAAAATCGCAATGTGGGCAGCAGTGACCAGAAAATCGTAATGTGGGCAGCAGACACCAGAAAATCGCAATGTGGGCAGCAGACACCTGAAAATCGCAATGTGGGCAGCAGACACCTGAAAATCGTAATGTGGGCAGCAGACACCTGAAAATCACAATGTGGGCAGCAGACACCAGAAAATCGTAATGTGGGCAGCAGACACCTGAAAATCGCAATGTGGGCAGCAGACACCAGAAAATCGTAATGTGGGCAGCAGACACCAGAAAATCGCAATGTGGGCAGCAGACACCTGAAAATCGCAATGTGGGCAGCAGACACCTGAAAATCGCAATGTGGGCAGCAGACACCTGAAAATCGTAATGTGGGCAGCAGACACCTGAAAATCGTAATGTGGGCAGCAGGCACCAGAAAATCGCAATGTGGGCAGCAGACACCTGAAAATCGCAATGTGGGCAGCAGACACCTGAAAATCGTAATGTGGGCAGCAGACACCAGAAAATCGCAATGTGGGCAGCAGTGACTAGAAAATCGCAATGTGGGCAGCAGACACCTGAAAATCGTAATGTGGGCAGCAGACACCTGAAAATCGTAATGTGGGCAGCAGACACCTGAAAATCGTAATGTGGGCAGCAGTGACCAGAAAATCGCAATGTGGGCAGCAGACACCAGAAAAATCATAATATGGGCAGCTGACACCTGAAAATCGCAATGTGGGCAGCAGACACCAGAAAATCATAATATGGGCAGCTGACACCTGAAAATCGTAATGTGGGCAGCAGACACCTGAAAATCCCCCTGCAGAATTTCAGAGCGCCCCCCCCCCCCCCCCCCGGGGCCCGCTCGTGGCCGGTTTTTGGGGGCTGGAGGGGTGGCAGCATGAGGGGAAAGCCTTGCCCACAGTCGGCGGGGAGAGGGGAAGTTCCCCCCTCTCCCTCACCTCGGGGCTCTCCCCTCTGCGCCCCCCTCCAGCTAGTTACCGTCTGTGGGCAGCGGGCCGGGCAGCAGCGGCGGCGGGATACATCACCAGAATATCATAATGTGGGCAGCACACACCAGAAAATCCTAATGTGGGCAGCAGTCACCAGAAAATGCTTATGTGGGCAGCAGACACCAGAAAATCGCAATGTGGGCAACAGTCACCAGAAAATCTCAATGTGGGCAGCAGTCACCAGAAAATCCTAATGTGGGCAGCATACACCAGAAAATCGTAATGTGGGCAGCAGACACCTGAAAATCGTAATGTGGGCAGCAGACACCTGAAAATCGTAATGTGGGCAGCAGACACCTGAAAATCCTAATGTGGGCAGCAGACACCTGAAAATCGCAATGTGGGCAGCAGGCACCTGAAAATCGTAATGTGGGCAGCAGACACCTGAAAATCGCAATGTGGGCAGCAGACACCTGAAAATCGTAATGTGGGCAGCAGACACCTGAAAATCGTAATGTGGGCAGCAGACACCAGAAAATCGCAATGTGGGCAGCAGTGACCAGAAAATCGTAATGTGGGCAGCAGACACCAGAAAATCCTAATGTGGGCAGCAGTCACCAGAAAATCGCAATGTGGGCAGCAGTGACCAGAAAATCATAATGTGGGCAGCAGACACCAGAAAATCGCAATGTGGGCAGCAGACACCTGAAAATCGCAATGTGGGCAGCAGACACCTGAAAATCGTAATGTGGGCAGCAGACACCTGAAAATCACAATGTGGGCAGCAGACACCTGAAAATCGTAATGTGGGCAGCAGACACCTGAAAATCGCAATGTGGGCAGCAGTGACCAGAAAATCGTAATGTGGGCAGCAGACACCTGAAAATCGCAATGTGGGCAGCAGACACCAGAAAATCGTAATGTGGGCAGCAGACACCAGAAAATCGCAATGTGGGCAGCAGACACCTGAAAATCGCAATGTGGGCAGCAGACACCTGAAAATCGTAATGTGGGCAGCAGACACCTGAAAATCGTAATGTGGGCAGCAGGCACCAGAAAATCGCAATGTGGGCAGCAGACACCTGAAAATCGCAATGTGGGCAGCAGACACCTGAAAATCGTAATGTGGGCAGCAGACACCAGAAAATCGCAATGTGGGCAGCAGTGACCAGAAAATCGCAATGTGGGCAGCAGACACCTGAAAATCGTAATGTGGGCAGCAGACACCTGAAAATCGTAATGTGGGCAGCAGACACCTGAAAATCGTAATGTGGGCAACAGACACCAGAAAATCGCAATGTGGGCAGCAGTGACCAGAAAATCGTAATGTGGGCAGCAGACACCAGAAAATCCTAATGTGGGCAGCAGTCACCAGAAAATCGCAATGTGGGCAGCAGTGACCAGAAAATCGTAATGTGGGCAGCAGACACCAGAAAATCGCAATGTGGGCAGCAGACACCTGAAAATCGCAATGTGGGCAGCAGACACCTGAAAATCGTAATGTGGGCAGCAGACACCTGAAAATCACAATGTGGGCAGCAGACACCAGAAAATCGTAATGTGGGCAGCAGACACCTGAAAATCGCAATGTGGGCAGCAGACACCAGAAAATCGTAATGTGGGCAGCAGACACCAGAAAATCGCAATGTGGGCAGCAGACACCTGAAAATCGCAATGTGGGCAGCAGACACCTGAAAATCGTAATGTGGGCAGCAGACACCTGAAAATCGTAATGTGGGCAGCAGACACCAGAAAATCGCAATGTGGGCAGCAGTGACTAGAAAATCGCAATGTGGGCAGCAGACACCTGAAAATCGTAATGTGGGCAGCAGACACCTGAAAATCGTAATGTGGGCAGCAGACACCTGAAAATCGTAATGTGGGCAGCAGACACCTGAAAATCGTAATGTGGGCAGCAGTGACCAGAAAATCGCAATGTGGGCAGCAGACACCAGAAAAATCATAATATGGGCAGCTGACACCTGAAAATCGCAATGTGGGCAGCAGACACCAGAAAATCATAATATGGGCAGCTGACACCTGAAAATCGTAATGTGGGCAGCAGACACCTGAAAATCCCCCTGCAGAATTTCAGAGCGCCCCCCCCCCCCCCCCCGGGCCCGCTCGTGGCCGGTTTTTGGGGGCTGGAGGGGTGGCAGCATGAGGGGAAAGCCTTGCCCACAGTCGGCGGGGAGAGGGGAAGTTCCACCCTCTCCCTCACCTCGGGGCTCTCCCCTCTGCGCCCCCCTCCAGCTAGTTACCGTCTGTGGGCAGCGGGCCGGGCAGCAGCGGCGGCGGGATACATACCTTCTTCCTTGCGTTCCATCGCCGCCTTCTCGCTCTAGCGGCTGATGTCACTTCCGCTTCCGGAAGTGACGTCAGCCGCTAGAGCGAGAAGGCGGCGATGGAACGCAAGGAAGAAGGTATGTATCTGCCGCTGCTGCCCGGCCCGCTGCCCACAGACGGTAACTAGCTGGAGGGGGGCGCAGAGGGGAGAGCCCCGAGGTGAGGGAGAGGGGGGAACTTCCCCTCTCCCCGCCGACTGTGGGCAAGGCTTTCCCCTCATGCTGCCACCCCTCCAGCCCCCCAAAAACGGCCCCGAGCGGGCCCCAGGAGGGGGGCGGGCCCCCCCGCGGGCGCAGGCGCTGCAGGGCCTATTGCTACGCCCCTGGTCACCAGTTAGGGTCTGGGACTCAATCCCTTGGGTGACAGTGCAGATGTGTCGCTAGCCTTCAGGCTTGCAGCATGTTCTGTTGCTCTGCAGGGAAAGGAGGAGGAGGGCTGATGGAGTGGTGCATGAGGAGTGTCACTGAGTGGGTGAGTTGAGTGGGGAGAACAATGCTCTCTGCCAGGACTCGGCCAAGTCAATCTGCTGGGATGATTGTTGGCAAAGGCAACAGGGGCTGTTGTACTCATGCTAAATTCTTGGCAAAGGTGGTTGTTATCGGCCTCCTTGGCCGAGTTATAACTTGTGTGTGTACAACGCTTAACCATTGACAAGTATTTTCTTTTTCCTTTAATTAGATATAGAGGCTACATGAGCTACCAGCTTCCCAGCCAGCCAGTCTGATGCTCTATAATAGATAAAAATATTTCTTACCAAAATCTATAAACTTGCAAATGCCAAATTGGAGCATAATTCCCATTTTATATAGTTGCTGATACATCCCCTGCCAAAGTAAAAACAAACCTATTTATTACTTTTTTTCCAGTGAATGGAGAAAGCTAAAACCATTCTGTTATTTAAAACTATTGTATGCACTTCTGAAAGACAGCTGAACTAACCTTTCCTTTAACAATGAAAGTCTGTTTCCTAACGTAGAACTGCTTGTGTGTAATAAATAAAAATCAGCCCAATGGCTGTTTCTTCTTCGTTGACTTCATTAACGCAGCAGTAATTATATGTGAAAGGACAATGGATGAAATATAACCAAGGAAGTGCTGAAAGCAAAATAAAACACTTTGTGTAGTTGAGTTTTGTGCCAAAGCTAAGCCAAACCACACTGATAGAACCTGCAATAGCACAATTCAGTCACTTGCAGTACAAATAGAAACCGTTCACTTGACAATTTATATTTGGGAAAGGCTTTAATGGTCTCTGACATTCTGAATGCATTACATTCCATGTGATCAAGCTAAAACACTTTATAGCCTTTATCTGATCTAAAACAGTAAACAATATTGGTATGTTGACATTAAACAATATAATATTGAGCCCACACTTAAAACTATTTAACCACTTGCCGACCGCCCACTACCTATGGGCGTTGGCAAAGTGGCACCCCCAGGACCGCGTAACGGCGATCGACGGCGGCTCCTGGGGGACTGAATTGCCGGGGATCGCACGCATTACTGCGCACGCATTCACCAGCATTAGGCTTCGCCCACCCACGACGTCAATTAGCAGCGCCAGCAGGTTGTTAACCCTGATCTGCCACATAGTAAGCGTATAATACGCGTTGTAATGTATAAAAAGCGTATTATACAGGCTGCCTCTAGCTCTGGTGGTCCCAGTGATCGAGGGACCACCAGGGCAGGAGGCAGCCCCCGTAGTAAGCACACACAAACACTGATCCTGCCCCCCCGCCCCCTGATCGCCCACAGCACCCCTCAGACCCCCCTCCTGATCACCCCCCTTAGACTACTGTTTGCACCCAATCACCCCCCTAATCACCCATCAATTACCCCCTGTCACTATCTGTCAACGCTATATTTTAGATTAGGTCCTAAACTGCCCCCTGGGGGCTCCTGCTCACCCCCCCCCACACCCTCAGATCCTCCCCAGACCCCCACCAGGGCCCCCCCCCCGTGTACTGTATCTATCCTCCCCTGTAATCACCCACTGATCACCTGTCAATCAGCTGTCAATCACCCATCAATCACCCCCTGTCACCACCTGTCACTGCCACCCATCAGATCAGACCCTAGCCTGCCCCTTGCGGGCACCTGATCACCCGCCCACACCCTCAGATCGCCCGCAGACCCGCCCTCAGATCACCTCCCACGTGCATTGTTTACATCTGTTCTCCCTTCTAATCACCCACTGATCACCCATCAATCACCCATCAATCACCCCCTGTAACCACCTGTCACTGCTACCCATCAGATCAGACCCTAATCTGCCCCTTGCGGGCACCCAATTACCCGCCCACACCCTCAGATCGCCCTCACACCCCCCCTGATCACCTCGCCAGTGCATTGCTTGCATCTATTCTCCCCTCTAATCACACCCTGATCACCTATCAATCACCCCGTCACCCCCTGTCACCACCTGTCACTGCTACCCATCAGCTCAGACCCTAATCTGCCCCTTGCGGGCACCCAAACACCCACCCACACCGTCAGATTGCCCTCAGACCCCGCCTTATCACCTCCCCAGTGCATTGTTTACATCTGTTCTCTCCTCTAATCACCCACTGATCACCCATCAATCACCCCCTGTCACCACCTGTCACTGCTACCCATCATGCCCATCAGATCAGACCCTAATCTGCCCCTTGCTGGCACCCAATCACCAACCCACACCCTAAGATTGCCCTCAGCCCCCCCCCCCCCCACCCGATCGCCTTGCCAGTGCATTGCTTGCATCTATTCCCCCCTCTAATCACACCCTGATCACCTATCAATCACCCCATCACCCCCTATCACCACCTGTCACTACTACCCATTAGCTCAGACCCTAATCTGCCCCCTGCGGGCACCCAAACACCTGCCCACACCCTCAGATCGCCCTCAGACCCCCCCTGATCACCTCCCCAGTGCATTATTTACATCTGTTCTCCCCTCTAATCACCCACTGTCACTGTTACTCATCATACCCATCAGATCAGACCCTCATCTTCCCCTTGTGGGCATCCAATCACCCGCCCACACCCTCAGATCACCCTCAGACCCCCCCTGATCACCTCGCCAGTGCATTGCTTGCATCTATTCTCCCCTCTAATCACACCCTGATCACCTATCAATCACCCTGTCACCACCTGTCACTGCTACCCATCAGATCAGACCCTAATCTGCCCCTTGCAGGCACCCAATTACCAACCCACAGCCTCAGATCGCCCTCAGACCCCCCCTCCCCTCCTGATCACCTCCCCAGTGCATTGCTTGCACCTATTCCCCCCTCTAATCACACACTGAGACACCCATCAATCACCTTCTGTCACCACCTGTCACTCCCTAGCACTCCTATCCATCAGATCAGGCCCTAATTTGCCCCGTGTGGGCTCCTGATCACTTGGCCAAACCCTCACCCACCTCACCACAGTGACAGAAATTTTTTTTTCTGATCACTGCTGGTCTTTACGACTTAATTGTGGCTGAGACCAACCGTTATGCCACACAATACGCAACCGCCATTCCAAGAAGCTACCATGCCCAGCCTTTTCGGTGGAAACCACTCTAAGTTTCCGAATGTAACATTTTTTGGGGCCTTCTCCTTAACATGGGTCTAGTCAAAGAGAATGTATTGCGGTCTTATTGGTCTACGCATCCAATACATCACATGCCTATGTTCTCTGCTGCCATGTCCAGGTCACAAGAACATCCTGCTCTTCCTGCACTTCAGTGCCAATACAACCTGTCATCTAAGAGGCCACCCTGCTTATGACCGGTTCCAAAAAATTCAGCCCCTTATTGACCACCTGTCATGAAAATTTGCAGATGCTTATACCCCTGAACAGTCATTTTGAGGCATTTGGTTTCCAGACTACTCCTCACGGTTTTGGGCCCCTAAATTACCAGGGCAGTATAGGAACCCCACAAGTGACCCCATTTTAGAAAGAAGACACCCCAAGGTATTCCGTTAGGTGTATGATGAGTTCATAGAAGATTTAAATTTTTTTGTCACAAGTTAGTAGAAAATGACACTTTGTGAAAAAAAAAAAAATCAATTTCCGCTAACTTGTGACAAAAAATAAAATCTTCTATGAACTCGCCATACACCTAACGGAATACCTTGGGGTGTCTTCTTTGTAAATTGGGGTCACTTGTGGGGTTCTTTACTGCCCTGGCATTTTAGGGGCCCTAAACCGTGAGGAGTAGTCTAGAAACCAAATGCCTCAAAATGACCTGTGAAATCCTTCTCATAGGACTTTGGGCCCCTTAGCGCACCTAGGCTGCAAAAAAGTGTCACATGTGGTATCGCCGTACTCAGGGGAAGTAGTATAATGTGTTTTGGGGTGTATTTTTACACATACCCATGCTGGGTGGGAGAAATATCTCTGTAAATGGACAATTATGTGTAAAAAAAAATAAAAAAATTGTCATTCTGTTTAGTTTATATCCTGATTTCTGCTCTCTTTTAATAACGTGTGGATTATTTACTTTTTATGAAGTCAGGAAACAGTATAGTGATTCTGGTAAAAGTGCATGAAAGTTACAGTTTGAAATATTGTTCAATTAGGAAATACAGTAATTACCATGGCATTTCTATGAATGTATTGCCCTCTAGTGGCAGCAATTATACAGTGTTAACATATGTACTGCTATTTAGAAGGGTGCATGATCATGAAGAATGGATGTTGTGTGAAAAATTAAAAACTGTAATGGCTTAAAATAAAACAATAAGTTGAAAAGCTTTAAAGAGCCAGTATGCACATTACTTTGAATGTGTTACATGTAATTCTATAAAAAAAAAGTTGCCCCCAGATAAATCAGTTTTGGGCTTTCTTACACATCATCTGTAGCACTAGAATAGATTCCAGCATATCCCACATCCCAATGTAGCTTCTCCACGCAGCTCTCTGCATCTGTACCTAACATAGAATCTGTGTTAGAGAAGAAATGTAGTGAGAATAACATAGTGAATAAAATTGCTTATGTTTTACAATATTCATTTGTGAATGATTTAGTCAGTGTTTGCCCATTGTAAAATGTTTCCTCTCCCTGATTTACATCCTGACATTTATCACTGGTGGTGCTGACATCTTTAGTTCTGCCAGGTGATCTCTGTACGGAACGCTTGTTGCTGAGAGTTCAACACACAGATGTAGATAATGCTTTGTTGGCAGTTGGAAAAAGACGTTATTTCCCACAATGCAATGAGGTTAATAGACAGCAAACTGTCAGCATCTTGGTCATGTCATCACGCTGTGGGAGCGTTTTCATCACAATATCAGCCATACAGACCCCCTAATGATCTATTTGAGAAAGGGTAAAGATTTCTCGTAAGAAATAAAGTTCAATACTTTGTTAAAGTTTCTCTTTAGAGATGGCTCGAACCTCAGATTTTGGGTTTGCAGACTGCGGACGCGAACGTCCACAAAAGTCTGCAAACTGGCGAACTCGGCGAACCGCAATAGACTTCAATGGGAGAAGGGAAACTTTAAAAACTGCAAACACTGTTTCTGGCCACAAAAGTGATGGAAAAGATGTTTCAAGGGGTCTCACACCTGGAGGGGGGCATGGTGGAGTGGGATACATGCCAAAAGTCCCTGGGAAAATTACAGATTTGAAGCAGAGTAGGGTTATAATCCCTAAAGGGCAGAAATCACATTACATTCCTAAATTGGAGGCATAAAGTGCTTGAAAACATCTTGCGTGTGTATACATGGATGGGGTAGTGTAAGTAGTGTATTGCTTCACACTGACAGACCAAACTCACTGTGTAACGCACCACAAACAGCTGTGCTGGTGCGCACGATGGCGAGAGTGCAGGCGATGGCGGTTTTCCAGCCTATATGGTCGGGCTGAGGTAGCTCAATGACAGAACAACAGTGACTGTCCAGCTGATCAAATTTGGTCTGTCCACAATCAAGCAACGACCATATTATCTTGTGTCCCCCCCCAACAAACTCATTCTTCGGGCAGGCAGTAACCCTCCGGGATCCATGCCTCATTCATTTTAATAAAGGTGAGGCACTGAACACTGTTTTGACCTAGGCGACTTCTCTTCTCAGTGACAATGCCTCCTGCTGCACTGAAGGTCCTTTCTGACAGGATGCATGAGGCGGGGCAAGACAGAAGTTCGATGGCAAATTGTGACAGCTCTGGCCACAGGTCAAGCCTGCGCACCCAATAGTCCAGGGGTTCATCGCTGCTCAGAGTGTCCATATCCACACTTAAGGCCAGGTAGTCAGGTACCTGCCGGTCAAGGTGTTGTTTTGGGGTCGGATCCCAAAGGGCTGAGGCGAGGCGTTGAACTAAAGAAAGTCTGCATGTCCGACATCACCATCTGATTGCTAGAGCATCCTGTCCTTGCCTGCCAAAAAAGAAAAAAAAGTGTTTTATTTTGCTGTGGCTGAACTGTACCTGCCCTGCGCAGTTGCTGCCGCTCCAAAAATCCATGACCGGACCACTTTTCTTCATGTTTTCACTTTGCCCCTGCAAGAGAAGCAGCAGCAGCACCCCTCCCCTGGAGAGCTGCCAGCGGACTGGCAGGCAGAGCCCTGGCTGCAGCCCCTTATATAGCCTGGGCCCAGGGCATTGTGACATCATCGGTTGACTTCCTGTGAGCACCTGCCTGCTCAGGTGCCTGCATCAGTGCCAGGCTGTGATAGTGTGTAGCAGGCTAGGAAGGCATCTCCTGTTTAGGCTGCAGAGGCAGTGGGAAGGGGCCACCCCTGGCAGCCGGTAGCCGGCCGGGTTTAGCCGGCTGTGCCGTGCAGTGCGGCGGTCGCGGCTGCTGCATTTAGAAGGTAGTTAGAAAGTTCTGTTTTGTCCCCCCTGCTGTGCGCTCTATGTCTGTGCTGCTACTGCTGGGTGCAGGATACTTTATACAATGTATAATTTTTGTATAATCAATAAAAACATTGTTTCAAGTTGTGTCTGCTTTCTTTGTGCATCTGTGTCATTTATTCATGGAGTCTGTGTTTCGCCTGGCTATAAGAACCCGAGAACAGACAAGAAAAAAAGACGGAAAAACGCACAAAAAAGAAATTTTTTTTTATTTTGCTGTGGCTGAACTGTACCTGCCCTGCGCAGTTGCTGCCGCTCCAAAAATCCATGACCGTACCACTTTTCTTCATGTTTTCACTTTGCCCCTGCAAGAGAAGCAGCAGCAGCACCCCTCCCCTGGAGAGCTGCCAGCGGACTGGCAGGCAGAGCCCTGGCTGCAGCCCCTTATATAGCCTGGGCCCAGGGCATTGTGACATCATCGGTTGACTTCCTGTGAGCACCTGCCTGCTCAGTAGGGATGCTCATTCGGATTCCACGGAAATGCAATTTCCGAAATTCCGATCGGAAATTGCATTTCCGCATCGGAATGCGGAAATCGGTAATGCAAGTGTGTTAGGCGGATTTCCGCCGGAAATTGCGGAAATTTCCGCCGGAAATCGCGGAAATTTCCGCCGGAAATCGCGGAATTTCTGCCCGACTTTAACATCGATTTTCTCAAAAACTTTATGGTCTTTTTGAAAACTTTTTTTTGCATCTTGTTCAGGAGAATCTGCTTAATAAACCCTGAAAATTTGGTGTTTCTAGGACTTAAGGGGGCTTTGCTATTAACCGATAAAGTCGGCGATTTTTACTTGTAATGTAAAATGCAGAAAATCCGCATCTGCCTATTTTCTGCATTTACATTACAGTAAAAATCCGCCGAATTTAGCGGTTAATAGAAAACCCCCCATAAGACATATAAACACCGAATTTTCAGGATTTATTAAGCAGAATCTCCTGAACAAGATGTAAAAAAAAGTTTTCAAAAAGACCCTATAGTTTTTGAGAAAATCGATGTTAAAGTCGGGCGGAATTTCCGCGATTTCCGGCGGAAATTCCGCATTGGAATTCGGAAATTGGTAGCGGAAAGCGGAATCGGTATTTGGCAATGGCGGAATGCGGATTTACCGCGGAATCGGAAATTGGCATTTCCGACCATCCCTATTCTTCAGACAACTCCTCCTCCTCCCCCTCCTCTCCTCTGTGATGCCACAGGTGTTGATGACAAATCTTGTTCTGGTGATGTTTCAAACACCTCTTCCTCCTCTTCCTGTTCATGCTCCTCTACAGCTTGATCCACCACTCTACACACGGCATGCTCAAGGAAGAAAGCGTATGGGATCAGGTCACTGATGGCACCTTCACTGCGACTCACCAGGTTTGTCACCTTCTCAAACGGACGCATGAGCCTGCAGGCATTACGCATGAGTGTCCAGTACTTCGGCCAGAAAATTCCCAGCTCCCCAGAGCCTGACCTTTCACCCTAGCTGTACAGATACTCATTGACGGCTGTCTCCTGTTGTAGCAGGCGGTCAAACATGAGGAGCGTTGAATTCCAGCGAGTCGGGCTATCGCAAATCAAGCGCTTCACTGGCAAGTTCTTTCTGCTCTGAATATTGGACACGCACGCCATGGCCATGTAGGAACTCCTGAAATGCCCACACACCTTCCTGGACTGCCTCAGGACCTCCTGTAAGCCTGGGAATTTACACACAAATCTTTGGATTATAAGATTTAGCACACGTGCCATGCAGGGCACATGTGTCAACCTGCCCGAACTCAAAGCCGAAATTAGATTGCTGCCGTTGTCACACTCCACGTTGCCAATCTCCAGTTGGTGCGGGGTCAGACACTGATCCACCTGTTTGTTCAGAGTGGCCAGGAGTGCTGCTCCAGTGTGACTCTCAGCTTTGAGGCAAGACATGTCCAAGATGGCATGATACCGTCGTACCTGGCATGTGAAATAGGCCCTGGGGAGCTGGGAGTGTGCAGATTGAAAGGAGAATGCAGCAGTAGAGTAGCACTCAGCCGAGGAGGAGGAGAATGACAGCAAAGAGGATGTAGCTGGAGGAGTAGAAGGAGAAGGAGAAGGAGAGGAGGTGGCAGCAGGCCTGCCTGCAAGCCGTGGAGGTGTCACCACTAAGTCTGCTGCACAGCCAGGTACTCCATGCTTGCCAGTGGTCACCAGGTTGACCCAATGTGCCGTATAAGTAATGTAACTGCCCTGGCGGTGCTTGGCAGACCAGGCATCTGTGGTCAGATGGACCCTTGACCCAAGGGTCCATATTTGTGCCAGAGATGACACCACTTGCCTTTCAACATCACGGTACAGTTTGGATATTGCCTTTATTGAGAAATAATTGCGGCCTGGTATCTTCCATTGTAGTGTCCCAATCGCCACAAATTTTCGGAAGGCCGCAGAGTATGACCGCCGGCTGAGTCTTAAGTGGTGTGCCCGCATCAGAGCAAGAGGAAGAAGATATGTCACGGTTCAATGCGGAAGCTGAGGAAGATGAGGTGTTCCGTGTAATGAAATCAACTATGTCCGCAGAATCTTGGGGGTTGAGGATGCGTGCCTTCAGAACACTGTACTGTGGTTGAGGGCCACACAAAATCATGTCAGTATGACCTCGAACAGACCTGTTGGGTGGCCTGCCCCTGCCTCTGCCTATTATTTTTTCCATATGGGGCGGGGTATGCAGTAGTACTAACAATATTCAATAGTGATAGACAGTGTGTGTAATCACAAAGAGTCATTTAATCAGTGTCGAATACACAGCAGCTGTGTGTGTGTGTGTGTGTGTGTGTGTGTGTGTGTGTGTGTGTGTGTGTGTGTGTGTATCACTGGGCTGTGTACTTTAACACACACACAGAGATATCCTATAGTACTTTAAATCACAAATACAGTTGCAAGCTAAGCACTGCTTCCGATATACAGTGTGCTGGCTTGCTTGCAATAGTTAGTAGAGTATAGTAGAACTACAAGGGCCAGCAACTGACTGTGGCCTGTATGCAGTGTGTAACCCACACACAGATATCAATAACAGATACAGTTGGAAGCTAAGCACATCTTATGATGATAGACAGTGTGCTGGGTTGTAATAGATAGAAGAGGATAGTAGAACTGCAAGGCCCAGCAATGACTGTGGCCTGGCCTGTATTCAGGGTCTCACATACACAAAAAAATAGAACAATATTAACCCTCAAAGTTAACTGTCCCTGTCTCTCTGTGAGCTGTAGGCAGTGTGTCACCAAAAAAGAGAGCTATGCTTTAGTAAGTTCAATCATACAGATGCAGTGGAAAGATATGTACTGCTCTAATACAGTGTGCAGTCACACAGATGCAGTGGAAAGATATGCACTGCTCTAATACAGTGTGGAGTCACACAGATCCAGTGGAAAGATATGCACTGCTCTAATACAGTGTGCAGTCACACAGATGCAATGGAAAGATATGCACTGCTCTAATACAGTGTGCAGTCACACAGATGCAGTGGAAAGATATGCACTGCTCAAATACAGTGTGCAGTCACACAGATGCAGTGGGAAGATATGCACTGCTCTAATACAGTGTGCAGTCACTAGAGATTGCTTGAACCTCTGATTATGGGTTCGCGAACCTCGAACGTGCACTTCCGCAAAAGTTCGTGTTCACACGAACCATGCGAACCGCAATAGACTTCAATGAGCAGGCAAACTTTGAAAAATACAAACACTGTTTCTGGCCACAAAAGTGATGGAAAAGATGTTTCAAGGTGTCTAACACCTGGAGGGGGTCAGTGACTACAAGAGGAAACATTTTTTTTTTCAAAAAGACCTTATAGTTTTTGAGAAAATCGATTTTAAAATTCTCCTTCTGACCGTGGGAAAATTAAATGCCTGCTGACTTTAGTGGTTAATAGCAAAGTCCCCTTACATAATAGAAACACCAAATTTGCAGGGTATGTAGAGGGGGACAGTGACTACAAGAGGAAACATTTTTTTTCAAAAAGAGAAAATCGATTTGAAACTTTCAAAGAAAAATAGTATACATTTAAAGGGAACCTAAACTGAGAAGGATATGGATTTTTCCTTTTAAAATAATACCAGTTGCCTGACTCCCCTGCTGATCCAGTGAAAATGATGTGGGGTCCCCCCTACCGAGCTCTCTGTAACCCCTTGTTGCCCATGCAGGCTGGGATAGCCAGAATGTGGAGCCCCGTCCGCGAGGGGTGTTCGCACCCTGAGCTATACCAGCCCGCATGGTCCATGGTATGGGGGGGCTCTGTGGGAGAGGGGCGGCCAAGCCTTCCCCACCTCCCCCGGAGCCCTTGTCCAATCCATGGACAAGGGGCTCTTCCCCACCTCCGGTGCCTCAGGAGGAGGTGGGGGCGACGACTCTCTGGGGGGGGGGGGGTTCATGGTGGCATCTGGGAGTCCACTTTAAGAATGGGACCCCGGATGCCCACCCCCCTCCCAGGAGAAATGACTATAGGGATACTAAGTACCCCTTACCCATTTCCACAAAGGGTTAAATGAAATTAAAACACAACAACGAAAAAAGTCCTTTAATGTTCTTAATTAACCAGAAATACTTACCTGTACCTTTAAAAAAAAAAAGTCCCCATGCCAATATCCTCGGAAATGTCCCACGCCAATATCCTTTCATCTTGCGATCTTCAATTACGTTGATTCAATTACGCCCCCCACATAGCAGAGAATGTGTCCGCATAGGACGCATAGCTGCCGGTGTGCCGGCGAAATAACCTACCCGTCGAATCTTCCTACATCCAGTGATAAACCCATAGCAGGAGGGTTAAGGGTTAGGGTTAGGGAAGGGGAGGGGATAGTAAAGTCTATGGGATGTAGGTTAGCTTGCCAGTGTAGGTTAATTCGTTGGAGCACCACTTCCCGCTGTCCTCCCCGCCTCCTGTCACCCTCACCTAGCCTGGCACCTGGTGCACCCATGGGTGCACCGGGTGGCAGGCTAGGTGAGGGTGACACAGGTGAAGGCAGGTGGGGAGAGACAGTGGGAGCCGGCAGCTATGTGTCCTCACAGGACGCATTCTAAGCTATACTAACCGGTTCATGAATGATCCGGTTCTTTTTAATGAATTGAATCTAATGAATCGGTTCAGAGGGTGCGAGTCCATGGGTGAGTGCAGCCTGATTGGCTACCATGTGTCTGCTGACTGTGATGTAGCGGGTCAAAAGTTAGCCCAATGACAAGATATAGGGGGCGGGCCGAATGCGCCATGTGTTCGCTGCCCGCCGTGGGCGCGAGTAGCTAATATCTGCAAGAACTACCCGCCGGGAAGACCGTTCGGGCCATCTCTATTCCTCTTTAAGTGTTACTCAGATTTGCCTTAGTTCAGTTAGAGCGCTGTATGATCAACCTGGTCCCAGAATTCAGGATTCAGTAAGGCACCTTTCATGCTAACAGAACTCATGTGCGATTTCTGTTTTTGCGAATTTGTGTTTGCTGTACATGTTATGCAAGTCAAGATCATCACATTTGATTTGTGTTATTGTGCAACTGTTTGTATGAGATTTTTCTGCAGAAAACAAAATAGTCTACATGTATGCTTTTTTTCAGAACAGTCATGCAATTTTATGCAAAAATCGCATTCGATTTTAAAGTTCATTAAATATATTATAATGTAAATTAACTTCTTGATATGCACAAGAAAATTGCATTCTGAAAAAATGCATACAAATGCAAACAAATAAAACAAGAATCGGAACCGAAAAATTACAAAATGAAGGCTAGCAAGTATGAAAAAAACACAGATAAACACCCCTGAAATTTGCAGAGATAAGTGTAAAAACCGCCTTAAAGCGGAACTGAAGATCAAAAAAAAAAAAGTTTCACTTACCTGGGGCTTCTGCCAGCCCCTTACAGCTGCCATGTCCTGCGCCGGTCCTCAATGATCCTCCATTACCCCACCAACTGCTAGTTTCGGTTTCGTCGATGGGCCACTGCGCCTGCGCAGCTCTGGCCATGCATATCTTTGCTCGCGTTCCAGTCCACAATAGCGGACCTCAGGTTCCCTGAGGATGGCGGAAGGCTGAAACCGGTAGGAACTGGAGACTGGCCATTGCTGAGACGATTATTTGATGTGTGCCTGTGCTGTTGCAATATAAGTGATATACATGCTAAGGGTCCTTGTAAAAAGGACCCCCGAAGTAAGTGTTTGTATACACAATGCTTAAAAACAAGAAGAGAATCGAGAGCCCAATATGGTGCAGTATTGTCAGGTAAAATGAAGAGTTCAATACAATTTTATGTGTATATACTCACAAACACGGGTTACCCATAGGCAACCACTTTAAATGCAAGTGGGGAGCATTAGGTTCTGACCCCACTCAGGTTAAGAAGTCGATCTCTGTAGATAGTAGATGGGGATGCACCCCTCCACCCAGGGTGGACTAGATGATCAGCAAAAACTCGGTATACAGAGGCACCAGAGTAGAGTAAAACATTTTAAAACCGCTTAAAAGCAGAGGGGGATGTCAGGGTGGACTTACCTCCCTCTTACAAAAAAAGGAAAACTCACTTGAGTCTCGATACAACAGAATTGGCAAATAATTTATTTAACTCCACAAATGCAAAGCGTTTCACGGGCGTGAACCCGCTTCCTCAGGCAAAAATGGGAGCACAACTCAGTGGGTCAAGCAATAGGTTTGAGCGCCTCTGGACAGAGGAGATCAAACCTATTGCTGTAAGGGGCTGGTAGAAGCCCCAGGTTAGTGAAACTCAGTTTTTTTTTATTTTCAGTTCCGCTTTAAGCTTGGCACACACTTTCAACTATGATTGGCTATTCGCATTCACTGACCGATTTTACCACCTCCATGTAGTATGAGGGTTTACCTACACAATCTGTTCATATTATTCAAAATCTGTTGACTTTCATACTATATGGAGGTGGTAAAATTGGTCAGTGATTAACCAATCATGTTTCACTGAGCCTGTCCGGTACCTGTCTGTGTGTGACAGGTGCACATTGTAATACCCATCACTGCATATACCTACCTGACAGTCACTGTTGTTCTATCATTGAGCTACCACAGCTCGGCGACCATATGGGCTTAAAAACCGACATGGCCTGCACTCTGGCCATGGTGCGCACCAGTCCAGCAGGGCCGTCACTACGCAAACAGCTGTTTGCGGTGCGTTACACAGTGAGTTTGGTGTGTCAGTGTGAAGCCATACTCTAATTACACTCCCTGGTTGATGTGTACACATGCAAGATGTTTTAAAGAACTTTATGCCTGCAATTTAGCATTCAATGTGATTTCTGCCCTTAAAACGCTGCTTTGCGTCAAATCCAGATTTTTCCCCGGACTTTTGACGTCTATCCCACTCATCCATGCCCCCTCCAGGTGTTATACTCCTTTTGTGGCCAGAATAAGTGTTTCTAGTTTTCAAAGTTCGTCTCCCCATTAAAGTCTATTGCGGTTTGTGAAAGTTCGCACGAACCAAACTTTTGCGGAAGTTTACGAACCCGGTTTGCGAACCGAAAATCGGAGGTTCGGGCCATCTCTACTACTATATAACATGATTTTATTTTTAATTCCACATTGTGTTGGTTTTCTGTAAGGTACAAATTAAATTCAGAAAATAAAGACATTTCAAATATGGTCACTAGATGGAGCTCTGAGTATTATATCATAGCATGTTTCAATAACAGTTCCTTTCTAGAGGATAGCAATATTTCCACTTTTCTATGGATATACTGTAGATAAATTGGAAGCATAGTAAATTAATTTGTATGAAAAAAGATGCCATTTTATTATATTCTGCTGCTGTATGACTTTGTATAGATCTTTGTCAGAAATGAGCATTATTGAGCACAGGGCCTGGACAAAGTTCTTCAGCACCAGAAGCAGAGAGTCCAAAGTGTGCCCCTTATCCCTCCCATCCACACACATTATTTCCTGATGATGATCTAGTGGGGTCCACCAAACCCTCCACAGTATTCCCTGGTAGTGGAATGGTCCCCCCTGATGGTCTAGAAGTTTTTTCTGCCTGCTGTCTCAATTTCCCAGATACATCTCTGTCCTTTCTAGTCTTGTGCTCCCCCCATTACTCACAGTATTTCCTGGCGGTTGGTGCCCCCATGCCCCACAATATTCCCGGGTGGTCTAGTGGTCCCTCATAGCGGCCCAGCCCTAGAAAGGTAGGGTGAGAGGAATGCGCCCTTTTAGCTCTGGAACATCTCAAGCCTCTGCCTCGGCCTGGCCCTTATTGTGCATAAAAGTAAAGTCTACAAAAATTTGAACACACTTTCCTCATGGATGAATTTGGTAGCCATAAATCTAGATTTAAAATGTAGAACATAGGCAAAACCAACAAAGTAATTGCATGTTTGTTAAGAAGAAATTCTGACATTTTTGATTGGTATAGACACTGGCACTTGTAGCCCTCACAGTAAAGCACCTAAATGTCTCCCACAGCATTAAGTTACCATTTTTAATACATTGGATGTTTCAATCAGTGCTGGTCGTAATGGAAAAATCTACGCTTACGGATCATTAAGCGTAATTTTACGCTATTACGCATTACGCAATTACGGTTACGGCGTAGGAAATTATCTACGGTACATCACTGTAATTACGCATAAACTTACGCAATTACGCGTAAGGATACCGTAATGAAGGCGCTTACACTACGATGTTACGTGTAGTGCCGTAATACCCATTAATGCGTATTTTTTGACGCATGCGGATGATATGTACGCAATAGCCGTCAATGTGACTGTTATTGCGTACATATCATTCGTATGTGTCAAAACGTACGCTTATACTGAAGGGCGGGAGAAGATACTATTGGTTGCTTGGATGTAGACTGATTGGCTACTCTTAGAAAATGGGAGATTTTACGTTAGTAATTACGCGTAAAATTACGCGTAAGTGTTCGTAAAATTACGCATGCCTAGCAATTACGGTAGACAGTGTAATTACGATACCACTTACGGTCTTACGCGTAAATAATTACGCGTAAGACCGTAAGTTACGCGTAACGCTTACGCGTAAATTTACATTGAATTACGATGCGTAATTACGCTCATGCGTAATTTCGGCCCAGCACTGGTTTCAATAAAATATCTAAAATCTATTATTAATAATGAATACTCCCATGATTGTTAATGTTTGTTTTGTTGGTTGAACACAGATCAGGAGAGTGCTTTGATACACGGACACAGCTTTGTATTGAATTTGGCTGCAGTGGGCAGAGTGGTATAAAAACAGATCACTGCTGAGGTGTAATGTAATATCAAGTTGACAGGTGCCAAAGCAGCAAATTATTATGTACCACATTTGAAAAGTGCATGTCTGACTTTAGAGCTGGGTCATCAATTTTTTCCCAAGAAAAAATGGAACTGCATGAGCATATATCGAGCTGAATTCCCCCTCATGTCATATATAGAGAATGCCACCTGAGACCAAATTAGTTATTCTTGTCTTATGAATAAGTCACTCATCACTCACCAGTCTTATTAAATCTGATAAAGTCTTGGATAGGTTCACCTTGTACAGTTCAGTGTTACATTATTAAGCTACTGATCTAGAGTTAGTTTGATCAGTAGTATACTATAGTATAAAGGAATGTAGTTATCTCACATTCATAGTTACATAGTTACATAGTTATTTTGGCTGAAAAAAGACATACGTCCATCGAGTTCAACCAGTACAAAGTACAACTCCAGCCCGTCCCCCACATACCCCTGTTGATCCAGAGGAAGGCGAAAAAAAACCTACCAGGCATGGTCCAATTAGCCCCAAATGGGAAAAATTCCTTCCTGACTCCAGATGGCAATCAGATAAAATCCCTGGATCAACATCATTAGGCATAACCTAGTAATTGTAGCCATGGATGTCTTTCAACGCAAGGAAAGCATCTAAGCCCCCTTTAAATGCAGGTATAGAGTTTGCCATAACGACTTCCTGTGGCAATGCATTCCACATCTTAACCACTCTTACTGTAAAGAACCCTTTCCTAAATAAATGGCTAAAACGTTTTTCCTCCATGCGCAGCTCATGTCCTCTAGTCCTTTGAGAAGGCCTAGGGACAAAAAGCTCATCCGCCAAGCTATTATATTGCCCTCTAATGTATTTATACATGTTAATTAGATCTCCTCTAAGGCGTCTTTTCTCTAGACTAAATAAACCCAGTTTATCTAACCTTTCTTGGTAAGCGAGACCTTCCATCCCACGTATCAATTTTGTAGCTCGTCTCTGCACCTGCTCTAAAACTGCAATATCTTTTTTGTAATGTGGTGCCCAGAACTGAATTCCATATTCCAAATGTGGCCTTACTAGAGAGTTAAACAGGGGCAATATTATGCTAGCATCTCGAGTTTTTATTTCCCTTTTAATGCATCCCAAAATTTTGTTCGCTTTAGCTGCAGCGGCTTGGCATTGAGTACGATTATTTAACTTGTTGTCGATGAGTACTCCTAAGTCCTTCTCCAAGTTTGATGTTCCCAACTGTATCCCATTTATTTTATATGGTGCTAGACCATTGGTACGACCAAAATGCATGACTTTACATTTGTCAACATTGAATTTCATCTGCCATGTATGTGCCCATATAGCCATCCTATCCAGATCCTGTTGCAATATGACACTATCTTCCTGAGAGTTGATGATTCTGCACAATTTTGTATCATCTGCAAAAATAGCAAAAATAAACAAGATAATAAAGAGAACTCCAATAATAGCAATGCTTCTTTGAAATTAATAAAAAACACTTAGACTCTTATAGGCCTTTATGCAGCCATGAGGCATTCACACTGCATTTTTCTTGTATGTACCTTGTACTTGCCGTGTACTTACCTTGTATTATGACTGGTCCCTAGTAAGATAAGCAGGCCCGGATTTACATCACAGGACCCTATAGGCACAGATGTCCTAGCACCCTAAACTTCGCCCTCCAGAAACCCAGAAACCCCCGCTGAACCGCACTGCAAGTGTGCTGGCTGACCCAGCTGTGACACTTCTACCTTTCCAGTCATAGATAGCTACAGGTGTCCCTTAGTATTAGGTAGCCAGCTAGCGGTGCCCCAACTGAAGGGAGATCTTGTCAGTGGAATGCAGAGAGCCAAGTGACTTAACTCTCATTTAAAGGACAACTAAAGTGAGAGGAATATGGAGGCTGACATTTATTTCCTTTTAAACAATACCTGTTTTCTGGCAGTCCTGCTGATCTATTTGGCTCAGGCTGCAGTAGTGTTTGAATAACACCAGACAAGCATGCAGCTAATCTTGTCAGATCTGACAATAATGTCAGAAACATCTGATCTGCATATGCTTGTTCAGGGCCTATGGCTAAAAGTATTAGAGGCAGGATTAGCAGTATTCGGTTCTCTTTGGGTCCTATCACTATAACAGTATGGCTCCATTGATCTTTCACTATGTCGGTGTTCTTTATTACTGTTTTCACTCATATTCACTTCCTAATTCTGTTCACCAACCAGTATGTTTCACTTTTCAGTTGTATTTCATTACCATATGGTTTTAATGTCTTTATATTTATTGTTTTTAGATTTGTCTCTATTTGTGGAGGCCTGATGAAGGGCCTATCCCGAAACAAGTCGACGTTGTCGCCTCAATTTGCACAACTGCACTAATCTTGATGTTAACAACTGATGCATTTTTGCCATACTCTGCTATGGAAAATGTTCCCTGACGGATACTTTTTATAAATATTTTTGCACAAGTGTTGTCTTCAATAAAAATCTTTTGTATTTTTGCATATAAACTCTTCAAGTTTCTTCAGTTTTTTGCTACATATATCCTTTTTATTAGTATAAAGTCTATGTAGGTGTTGTGGCACACCTGAGAGGATATTATTATCACTTCTTTTGTTTCCCTGTATACGGAATATAGGATTAGCAGTATAGCCAGGCAACTGGTATTGCTTAAAAGGACATAAATATGTCAGCCTCCATATCCTTCTCATTTCAGTTGCTCAGGACTCTGCATAGGGAGGAAGGGAGGTGCCAGGGGAGGAAAGTGAGCTGCCCCTCCATCATCAAGCGCCTATAGGTGCGTGCCTACTGTGCCTTATGGTAAATCCGGCCTTGAAGATTAGTTAAGCAGGTGTGTACAGTAGAGCTAAAGTTTATTACGTAAGATGAGCCTTTATGCTGGGAACACACAAGCAATTTTCCGTCCAATTGACGGGTAATTTGACAGGAAGTTGCATTGTGTGTACATGACCAAACTGCTCCCGATCGATAACGAGATCAATTTTGCTGTGATAACTTCAGAAAATCAAAATGATTATTGTACAGGAGCAGATTGTACATGACAGAAATAATCGTCCAAATCACATTGATCGGACAGGAAATAACATCTTGTGTACCCAGCATTATCTTCTTTGAACAGACAAGTGTTATTTCTACTCATTACTGATATTGTTTTCATGTACAGATTCCAAATGTCAATATCATTCCTTTTTGGTAAAAATTAATAAAAATGCATATCCAGTGTCCTATATAAAAAAAAAATCAAATGAAGTCTAAACCTAGTTTTTAACCTCTTGATATCTGCGTAACGCCAATTGGCGAGAACGCAGCAGCAGCTCCAGGACTGCTCCACACCAATTGGAGTGAAGTCTTGGGGCGGGGTTTTGCAGGAGCACGCATCTTCGCTAGGAGACTGTTAGATGCCGAAACCGCTGTCAATTTTCTCTGTAAAGTGATGCGATCTATGTAAGCGCTGTACTGGGGACAGCCGTTTGGCACGGCTGTCCCCCTGGGTGGCAGGGAAGTGATCCCCTGTCATAGCCTGAAGCCTATGACAGCCGATCATAGCTCATTAACAGAACACTCTGTTGGTAGGCAGCAAAGGAGGGGGGAATCACTTGTGTACTGAGTTGTGCGGCCCTGCAGCGACCCCTTAAAGAGAACCCGAGGTGGGTTTTAAGAACGCTATCAGCACACAGAGGCTGGGTCTGCATATACTGCCCAGCCTCTGTTGCTATACTGCTGCCCCCCCTGGCCCCCGCTGATTGGTGGGAAGGGACGCGGGTGGGGACCGATGCTATGGAGGAGCAAGGGAGCGGCTAGACTGACACTTCTAAAGGTAAACAGCCGGCTGCGACACGCTGTGTGTCACTAGCTCGGTGTTTGATTTATGGTAGCAAGCAGAGCGCAGGGGGGCCTGGGGGGCGGCAGTATAGCAAAAGAGGCTGGGCAGTATATGCAGACCCAGCCTCTGCGTGCTAATAGCATTCTTAGTAGAGATGGCCCGAGCGGTTCGACCGCGAACTTATTTGCGCAAACTTCGGTGGTTCGCTTTTGCAAACGAACGTGAACTTTATGACGGTTCAACCCGCCCCTTATACTAAATCATTAGGGTCAACTTTGACCCTATACATCACAGTCAACAGGCACAGGGTAGCCAATCAGGCTACTCTCCCTCCTGGAGGCCCCCCCCCCCCCTTATAAAAAGCAGGCAGTGTCAGCTATTTCACTCACTCGTGTGGCTGCAGTAATTAGAGAAGGGTGAGGTGCTGCAGAGACATTACGGAAAGCTCAGTTAGGCTACAGTTAGGCTTGATGAGTTGCTCTTTCTTGCTGATACTTATTGCTAAAAAGCACTCCTCATCCTCAACAGCCCTTTTGAGAGCTAATGTTGTTCTTGTGATCTATTTTGTGTGTGTGTGTGTGTGTGTGTGTGTGTGTGTCCCACAGACACTTGTGTTGCATATACAGCCCTGTCAGTCAGTCGCAGCTGCTGGTGGGACATTGGCCCCTTTGTAATTCCTACTGTGCCACTGCCAGGCCCAGCACATTCAGTGACTACCTGTGTGTGTGACAGCTGCACATTTGTAATACCCATCACTGCATATACCTACCTGTTGTTCAGTGCACCCACCTACCTATGTGAGCGCACGCAGTGTAAAATTTAACACCACCAGTCACTGTACCTGTTCAGGGTACCTGTGTGTGTGTGTGTGTGTGTGTGTGTGTGTGTGTGTGTGTGTGTGTGTGTGTGTGTGTGTGTGTGTGTGTGTGTGTGTGTGTGTGTGACAGCTGCACATTTGTAATACCTATCACTGCATATACCTACCTGTTGTTCAGTGCACCCACCTACCTACATGAGTGCACGCAGTGTCACTGCACCTGTTCACGGTAACTGTGTGTGTGACAGCTGCAAATTTGTAATATCAGTCACTGCATAATTGTTCACAGTACCTGTGTGACGCTGTGTAATATACCACTCCGTGCATACCTGTTAACTGCACATGTGTGACAGCTGCACATTGTATTGTAATACCAGTCACTGCATACCTTTCACTGCATCTGTGTGACTGCACATTGTATTAGTCAAGTCAGTGCATACCTTTCACTTCATCCCCCCCGATATAGACAAAACAGGTAGAGGCAGAGGCAGACCCAGAGGCAGGCCATCCGGCAGGTCTGTTCGAGGTCATGCTGACATGATTTTGGGCGGCCCTGGCCCAAAGTACAGTGCTCAGAAGAAGGCACGTCCCATCAACTCCCAAGATTGTCAGGACGTGGTTGGCTATTTAACACAGAACACCTCATCTTCCGCAGCCACCAGCGCTACTACAAGCACCACATCCACTGCATTTGATACTTCACAGGAGTTATTTGGTGGGGAATTAACTGATTCACAGACATTATTGTTACAACAAGATGAAGGCTCTAAGCAAGTTACACCACCTCATATGTCTCTGAGTTAGGCGACACTATGGACGTAACGTGTGAGGAGGAGGAGGATGAAGTACCTGCTGTTGGTGCAATTTATGAGGTGTCTGAGGCAAGCAAAGCTGGGGAGGATGATTATGATGATACGGTCCGGATGCCACGTGGGTTCCTAAGAGACAAGATGACCAAGGGGACAGTTCAGAGGGGGAGTCAGAGAGGAGTAGGAGGAGACGAGTTGCTAAAAGAAGCAGGGGGAGCTCGTCATCAGAAACAGCTGGTGGCAGTGTCCGGCGCCATGTATCGTCAACTATAGACAGCCAGCCAACATACCCTTCAACATCAGCTGCTGAGGCCACCATAGTGCCTACACCCCTTCAGGTGCATCATCTTCAGCAGCTTTCTCCCTTGCACCTTCAAAATCATAGCCACCCTCCTCCACTCCGCCTCTCACCTTGAGCGGTTCCTGCTCCTCTGCCCACAGCAGCAGCCAGTTGTCCGTGAGGGCAATCTTTGAGCGGAAGAACCTTCACAATCATAGCCACCCTAAATAAATAAATGTCTGCCAGTCACTCCCTTGCCCGGCGTCTGACAGCTGGCTTGGCGGAACTGTTAGCTCGCCAGCTGTTACCATACCAGCTGGTGGACTCTGATGCCTTCTGAAAATTTGTGGCCATTGGGACACCGCAGTGGAAGATACCAGGCTGCAATTATTTCTCTAATAAGGTGATACCCAAACTGTATCATGAAGTTGAGAGGCAAGTGGTGTCATCTCTGGCACACAGCATTGGGTCAAGGGTCCATCTGACCACGGATACCTGGTCTGCCAAGAACGGTCAAGGCAGATGCATTACTTACACAGCCCATTGGGTCAACCTGGTGACCGCTGGCAAGCAGGGAGTATGTGGCTGTGCAGCGGATCTAGTGACACCTCCATGGCTTGCAGGCAGGCCTGCTGCCACCTCCTCTCCTCCTGCTACATCCTCTTCGCTGTCGTCCTCCTCTTCCTCCTTGGCTGAGTGGCAGTTCAACTCTACTGGTGCTGCAATCTCCTCTCCAGCTACACAGCCCCAGCTCCCCAGGGCCTATGCTGCATGCCAGGTACGACGGTGTCATGCCATCTTAGACATGTCTTGCCTCAAAGCGGAGAGTCACACTGGAGCAGCTCTCCTGGCTGCTCTTAACAAACAGGTGGATCAGTGGCTGACCCCGCACCAACTGGAGATTGCCAACGTGGTGTGTGGCAATGGCAGCAATCTCATTTCGGCTTTGAATTTGGGAAAGTTAACACATGTACCCTGCCTGGCACATGTGCTGAATCTCATAATTCAGAGATTTGTGTCTAAGTACCCCGGCTTACAGGATATCCTGAAGCAGTCCAGGAAGGTGTGTGGGCATTTCAGGTGGTCTTACACGGCCATGGCATGCTTTGCAGATATTCAGCAGAGAAAAAACTTGCCGGTGAGATGCTTGATTTGCGATAGCCCGACTCGCTGGAATTTGACCCTGCTGATGTTTGACCGCCTGCTACAACAGGAGAAAGCCGTCACAGAGTATCTCTACAACTACAGTAGAAGGACACACTCTGGGGAGATGGGGATGTTCTGGCCGAAGAACTGAACACTCATGCGAAATGCCTGCAGGCTCATGCGGCCATTTGACGAGGTGAAAAACATGGTGAGTCGCAGTGAAGGCGCCATCAGCGACTTGATCCCATATGCTTTCTTTTTGGAGCGTGCCATGCGTAGAGTGGTGGGTCAAGCTGTGGAGCAGTGTTAACAGGAACAGGAGCAGGAGGAAGAGTTGTGGGATTAATTCTCATCAGAACAAGATGTTTCCTCAACACCTGTGGCAGCACAGAGGGAGGAGGAGGAGGAGGAAGAGTCATGTGGGGAAGATGAGTCAGACTCAGATAATGAGGAAGGTGTATTTTTGGAGGAGGAGGTGGCAGAAGAAAAACCACAGCAGGTGTCGCAGGGGGCTTGTGCTTCTCAACATTCCCGTGGTATTGTTCGTGGTTGGGGGGAGGAGGAGAACTTACCTGACGTCACTGAGGAAGAGCAAGAGGAGATGGATAGTACGTCTGGATCCAAATTTGTGCTGATGGCGTCTTTCATGCTGTCCAGCCTGTTGAGGGACCCGTGTATAAAAAAACTCAAGGGGAATGAGCTGTACTCAGTGGCCACGCTACTAGACCCTCAGTATTAGGCACAAAGTGGTGGAGATGTTTCCAAATCACCAGAAGGCAGAAAGGATGCAGCAATTGCAAAACAAGCTGGCAACTATGCTTTACAGTGCATTTAAGGGTGATGCCACAGCACAACGGAATAAAGGTACTACTGCCAGTAATCCTTCTCCCATGTCCACGCAGGCAAGTAAAGGACGCTCCAGCGATCTCATGGTGATGTCGGACATGCAGACATTCTTTAGTCCAACACCTCGCCTTAGCCCTTCCGGATCCACCCTCCACCTGACTACCTGGCCTTAAGTGTGGATGTAGACACTGTGAGCAGCAATGAACCCTTGGACTACTGGGTGCGCAGGCTTGACCTGTGGCCAGAGCTGTCACAATTTGCCATACAACCTCTGTCTTGCCCTGCCTCAAGCGTCCTGTCAGAAAGGACCTTCAGCGCAGCTGGAGGCATTGTCACTGAGAAGAGAAGTTGCCTAGGTCACAAAAGTGTTCAGTACTTCACCTTTATCAAAATGAATGAGGCATGGATCCCAGAGGGCTACTAGAAGACTAAGTCAGTCCCCGCACACAGCATCTCTGCCTCATGCAGTGTGACTGCCTGCTCCATGACTAAGTAGGTCCCCACACAACATCTCTGCCTGCAGGCAGCTTGACTGCCTTCTCCGCCACCACCAACAGGGTCCAGGACTCCAGACAGATTCCTGAATTTTCAAGGCCGCTGCTAGCAGCAGCCACTATAATAATTTTTCTGGTTGCGTGTACATGCCTGCCTATTTTTTCTGGCTGCACTGCAGCTGCAACAACAAAACAAAAGGCATGTACATGTGTCAATTCCCCTTTGTGATCATTACCTTGCCGCAGTGAAGGGGCTTACGTATCACAATGACGCAATGACCGACGGCTATATGAGTGTCTCGGGGTGGGGGAACACCCAAGATAATAAGGTCGTTGCTTCATTGTGGACAGACCAAATTCGATCAGCTGGACAGTCACTGTTGTTCTGTCATTGAGCTACCTCAACCGTCATGGCCTACACTCTCGCCATGGTGCGCTCCAGTCCAGCACGGCCGTCACTACACAAACAGCTGTGTGCGGTGCATTATACAGTGAGTTTGGTCTGTCAGTGTGAAGCAGTACTCTAATTGCACTCCCTGATTGATGTATACACATGCAAGATGTTTTAAAGCACTTTAGGCCTCCAATTTAGCATGCAATGTGATTTCTGCCTTTAAAACGCTGCTTTGGGTCAAATCCAGTTTTTTCCCCGGGACTTTTGGCGTCTATTCCACTCCGCCATGCAAAAACTCATATATTAGACCCCTTGAAACATCTTTTCCATCACTTTTGTGGCCAGCATAAATGTTTCTAATTTTCGAAGTTCGCCTCCTCATTGAAGTCTATTGCGGTTCGCTGAAGTTCGTGCGAACCAAACTTTTTGCGGAGGTTCCCGTTCGAGGTTCGCAAACCGAAAATCGGAGGTTCGAGTCATCTCTAGAACCCACCTCGGGTTCTCTTTAAAGCTGCAGCGGCCTTAATTGTCAAAAATAGCCTGGTCACTGGGGTGGTAAAGTCTGTGGTCCTCAAGTGGTTAAACTCACCTGCAGTGAGAGTGCAATGAAGACTGGCATATTTATTTCCTTTTAAATAATACCAGTTGCCTGGCTGTTCTGCTGATCTTTCACGTACTGGTAGTGCCTGAATCACACACCTGAAACAATCCGTGGTCCATTTAGTCAAACATCTGATCTGCATGCTTGTTCAGAGTCAATGGCTAAAAGTACTGCAGGCAGGGGATCAGCAGGACCACCAAGCATTGCATTGTTTAAAAGGAAATCAATATGGCAGTCTCCATATTCCTCTCACTTAAGGTGTGCTTCAAGTAGCATATCCTACACATGTTTTCTGAGAGAAGAACCTGTACATTAATTAAAATAAGTAAAAAGAAATGTTTGTGAGCCAGTAGGACTATAGTAAAATAATAATAAAAAAAACCTTGTGCTAAAGCATGCCTGATAATTTAATCCAGACACATCAGTATACCCAATGCATCCTCTTCACATATGCCTTTGAGACTAGTGCTGAGATTTCACTGAGGAAAAGTTGAACTGTTTTATGAACTGAGCTCAGGATCAGACTAATAGTTTTCTGAGAAAATTTCAGTTGAGGTTTTCATAGGAAACGGATTCAGCAATAAGTAGGTACAGTGGGTGTAAAAGCCCAAGTAATTTGAGAAACACTGCAGCAGTTGGTTATACGAACTAATGGAGAGCTGTATTGTCAGCCTGACCTACTGTGAAGGTTATTAAAAGCTTGAGGGAAGTGGGGAACAATGGAGAACCTGGCATATGAAAAAAAATGTCAGCTGCAACAAGGCAAAAATTTGGAACTCTTACATTCGTAAAATCAGCTCACGCCAAGGATTGCTGAAAGGTTATAGATTTAGCATTTGAACAATAGCAGCCATATAAATATACAGTCGTATCAAGGAGAATGTATTTAAATAATTCAATTAAATCATTCCAGGATGTTCTGAAGATATTTACAAAAAATATTCCATGTGAAGGTAAGTATGGGGCTGCTTTATCCCAAATGTTGATTTGCCAGCCTCCCATCAACACTTTGGGCTCTTTTCCACTATGAAATGCGATTGCGATTGCGATCGCGTTTCAATTTCCATTATGCGATTGCGATTGCGATTGAGCTACTATACTCATTATAGTCCAGCTCAATCGCATACAAAACGCGGCAGGACAACGATTGCGCTTTGACCAAAATCGCATCGCAATCGGATCGCACTAATGGAAATTGCTGCTGCAGTTTCCATTAGTTTAATGTACCTTGTGATTTGCGATCAGAAGCAAATCGCAAATCGCAGGCTAGTGGAAAAGGGCCCTTTCCGCTATCTGATGTTGCCCAAGAGAAGGCTGCACATTTTTGCCACTTAAAAACTCCCCCCCCCCCCCCCAAAAAAAAAAAGAATGTGCAGAATCTGTGAGATCTATCCCTTGCAAGAGAAGATTTATAGGGTTTTTTGAGCTTAGGTGTACTGCTGGGGGGGTCATACTTTCTGACCACCCAGCGCAACAAGGCTAGTAGCTGGATAATGGAAGAGGCTCCACAGATGGACACAGGAGTAATGAACAAGGGAACAAGATTGCCCAGAGCAACTGCAGCTCTGGGCCGCCTATCAGGCAAGATGCTATGTGATAAAATACACAATAGACGTAGTCGGTAACAGATTTGGGTCATACACGTTAATTCAGAAGTGTCATATTGGAAGGATTATGCAGATTCGTAGTCGAGAGGCAGGGAAAGGTCGGTACACAATACAGTATTACAATAGATGTTACTTCAATAATATTACTAGAATATTACGAATAAATTACAAGATATATAACTACAAAGTACAAGACTGACTGACTAGAGTACATATATATCATGCTGATGCACAATATATGAAATGTAGCTCTCAAATAACTCACTAGCTAAAGCACAAGTAATGATAATTAACAAGACAGACAACAGACAGACAGACGGAATGCTTAGCCAATCTAGTCGCTGTTCCAGCGACGGCAACATTCACACTGAGATAGACAAGATTAACAGGTAGGAGCGAACTAATGGCAACTAGTGTTGATCGAACAGTGTTCGCCGCCACTGTTCGGGATTAGGCAAATTTTGTGGTGTTCGAGTTCGCGGCGAACACCATCCGAACACCTCAGTGTCCGTGATGGATGCTCGGCCATGTGGCTCGAACTTGTCCTTGGCCAAACGTTCGGCCGAACGTGGCCGCACGTTCGGTCGAACGCGCGTCTCGTGCTGTGATTGGCCGAGCGGGTTACGTGTTCGGGTGCATAAATACCTGAACGCGCGTGATCGGTGCCATTTGCTTTGGGGTTTAGCTTTGGGTAGGTAGGGAGTTTAGCGTAGCGTACTGTCTGCCAGTGCCAGCCACAGGGCCCCAGCCTCCAGCCTCACCGCTGACAGCAGCACCCACAGAGCCTCACTGCTAGCCAGACCAGCCTCAGGGCCCCAGCCTCACCGCTGACAGCAGCAGCCACAGGGCCTCACTGCCAGCCAGGCTAGCCACAGTGCTCCAGCCTCACCGCTGACAGCAGCACCCACAGGGCCTCACTGCCAGCCAGGCCAGCCACAGGGCCCCAGCCACACCACTGACAGCAGCACCCACAGGGCCTCACTGCCAGCCAGGCCAGCCACAGGGCCCCATCCTCCAGCCTCACCGCTGACAGGAGCTGCAGCACCCACAGGGCTGTTAAAAATCTACACGTATTTTCATTTTCAGTGACTTTTGTAGCATATTGTTTATTAAAAAAACACTTTCAGTGCCGCCAAGTGGGATCACTTGCGTACCACCAATCCACACGTATTTTCAGTGACTTTTGCTGCGTATTGTTTATTAAAAAAACACTTTCAGTGCCGTCAAGTGGGATCACTTGTGTACCACCAATCCACACGTATATTCTGTGATTTTTGCTGAGTATTGTTTATTTAAAAAGCACCTTCAGTGCCGCCAAGTGGGATCACTTGGCTACCACCAATCCACACGTATTTTCAGTGACTTTTACTGCTTATTGTTTATTAAAAAACACTTACTTTCAGTGCCGCCAAGTGGGATCACTTGCATACCACCAGGTGCGCAGAGGTTGTTCTGATGATCTGTACTCCACCGCACACATATGAGCCCACCATGAGTTCCTCACAGACCTCCGCTGTGAGTAGCACTCCCAACAACAGCAACAGCCAACGCCCCACGCAAGTTATAACATCCACTCCAGCAGCCAGTGATCAGCAGCAGTCCTCCCCGGACGAGAGCGTTGTGTCCCTCGGTCCGGCCCCAGGGCGATTATTGAGGGCTGCTGTTGAGGAGATGATGGGGCCTGATGTGGAGGAGGAGGTTGGGCTCAGACCAGCATCCCAAGTTAATGTTGAGGATGATGAGGTGTCTGTGTCTGCTGATGTTGGGGTGGCAGAGGTGGTGGGGGGGGTCAGGAGAAGAGTTCTATGATGATGATGATGATCGGGACCATTTCTATGTGCCTCAGACCCCAGAAAACATGTTGTATCGTGTGTTTAGGTACTAAAATTTGGGTTCCCACTGCCCGGGTCCACGGATGCATATAATTTTTGGGCAGCACTATCAAACTGTGGTACTATCAGTGAGTTGCCATGGTCCTTCTGTGCTGCCGCACTGACCGTCCGCTTTGTCCAGTACCAGCATTACATCATCAAAGTCCAAAATCGAGTCAGCACCGCCTTCAGTAGAAAAATAGCTCTTTTATTAATTAAAAAGCATGATGTCAAAGTAGCGGCGACAGCTCCGCTGTTTCGGGCGTGCAGCCCTTTTTCAAGCCAAAAGCAAGGATCATCACACTAACAAACATTACAAATCACCTTATATAGCATACAAACTTATGAGCTCACCTGTGATCGACCAATCAGAGGGAGGCAGGGGCTGGCGGACCTGATGGGGAACTAATCCCTTAGTATGCAAAGCGGAGTGTTCAGTACCCTCCCCCAGACGTCAGCAGTAACCCACCCAATCAGTGGGAAATATGGTTGCCATACGAGGAGACGCTTGAGGACACCAGAGCCCAGCCGCCCCTTCCACCGGCATCCGCAGCGTCATACATGACGCAGTACCAGTCACATGGGATCAATCCTCCAATCAAACGAGCGCTCCGCTCTCCAATGCGGAGAACAGCTCGTCGTGGATAGAAGGGACGTCACTGATTACGTCTGGGCGATCCGCCCTCGCTGTCATGTGACTCCCAAAACATAAACATTATCCCCATGGCAATCCCCAAACAAAGGGCAATACCTATATTGTCGTTAAGGCAGCCTGGCCATGAAGTCCCCAGTCTCCCCCCGCACAGCAATCCATTGCGCACCCTGGATAATTTAAACTTGCCAGTCTCAGCCTCACTCCTCCTCGCCGATCCAATAAATCTGTAATAGATAAAAATAAACATATATACAAGATTAATATGTATCAATCACCTACACAAAAAAAGATACACTGCAGATCTAGATACACCCCGATAATTCATATTCCTTATTAAGCCCCCCTCTGCCAAAAGTACCCAATCTTCTAATCCACATCGCCTCTTTTCTCAATAACAATTTATGGCGGTCTCCCCTCTTTATACTAAACGGGACATTATCAATAACTTGAACTCTCAATTGCGAAACAGTGTGTCTGCAATCTTTAAAATGGCATGCAACTGCATGATCAGAGCTCTCACCTCTGATCGCAGATTTGTGCGATGAAATCCGGTCTCGAAGCGGTTGTGTGGTTTTGCCCACGTAACCTAGGCCACATGGGCACTTAATCAAGTAAACTACAAATGTTGACTCACAATTAAAGTATCCCCTGATGTAAAATCTCTTACCACTAGATGGATGCGTAAACATGTCTCCCTTTGTCACACAGCCACACATGTGGCAGTGCAAGCAAGGGAATGTCCCATTCCTGGGCACACCTACCCTCTCAACCGCAGACGTGTGTACCACCTTGTCTCTAATCCTGGGCGGCCGTCGGAAGGACATCAGTGGCGGATACCTGAATTCCTGTACAGTAGGGAAGGATTCTTTAAGTATCTTCCAGTGTCTATTAATCACCCTAGCTATCTGTTGGCTCTGGCTATTGTAGGTACTAACAAAAGCAATTCTTGGCTCCTTAGATCTACTCCTGGTTCTGGTTCTACTTTTACTATCCAATAGAGTATTAGGATACCCTCTCTTTTTAAATTTATCCCTCATCTGTTTCAGTCTGTTCTCCCGTTTCTCTGGATCCGCCACCAATCTCTCAACCCGCATTAACTGTCCAGTCGGGATATTATTCCTAATATGTTGCGGATGAAAACTCTGAAACTCTAATATAGAGTTTCGATCAGTGGGTTTAGTGTACAGGTCAGTGAGCAATCTGTCACCCACCCTGTACACCCAAGTATCAAGGAAAGAGACACCCGTGGCATCCACATGTGCGGTCAAGATTATCTGGGGACACTTGTCTCTAAGTTGGACAATAAATTGTTCCAGGGACGAACGTGGCCCCGCCCATACGCAAAATATATCATCAATAAATCTCCACCAGCATTTAGCATGCTGGTGGAATAAGGGACTAGTATACACGAAACTTTCCTCGTATTGTCCCATAAACAGGTTTGCATAGGACGGGGCCACGTTCGAACCCATCGCAGTTCCTCTACGCTGCGCATAGAAATCCCCATCAAAATAAAAATAGTTTTCTCGCAATACTATCTGCAGCAGAGAGACAACAAACTTCCTCTGTTCATCTGTCAAATCCGTATGTAGCATTAAGAACCACTCTACAGCCTCTACACCCCCATCATGTGGGATGGAGGTGTAGAGGCTTTCAACATCCAGAGTAACCAAAACACACTCAGCGTCTAATGCACTTAGGCCATTTAATTTGTCTATAAACATTTTAGTATCTCGCAAGTAAGAGTCCAATGAAAGGACCAACGGTTGCAAAATCTTATCAACAAATTGTGCCAAAGGTACAAATACTGAATTTACACCCGACACTATGGGCCTACCAGGTGGTGCCTCCAAACTCTTGTGTATCTTTGGAAGGGTGTATAACATAGGGGTTACAGGATGATCTTTCACTAAGAATTTTGCACATTCATCATCAATAATTCTACGCTGTAAAGCCTCATCAACTACTTGCTTAATCAGTCCCTGTATCCTAAATAAGGGGTCAATACTTAATTTCTCATAAACGCCACTCTGCGCCAATTGTTGTAAAATTTCTTGGCGATAGTAATCACTATTTAGCACCACCACTGCTCCTCCCTTATCTGCAGGGCGGACAACAATTTGTTCATTATTCTGTAAAGACCTAAGTGCCTCCCTTTCTCCTTTAGAGAGATTGGACATGATCTTAGGTGGATGTCTACTTAAATCTCCCTCCAATTGATTCAAGTCCTGCTTAACCTTGGAAATGAACAGTTCGATCATTGGATGACTCGGAGGTGTAAAGGAACTTTTATTCCGTAGTCCCAATGGTTTTAAAGATAATTCAGTTCTCTCATCTGATGTGTGTATTCCTGGCCATCTTAGCACACAAGAAAAGAACTGCTTCAACTTGATAGATCTAAAAAAGGAGAACAAGTCCAAGTCCAACTGAAAAAAGTCTGGACCCTTTGTTGGACAAAAACCCAGTCCATGATTCAATACTCTCGTCTCGTCTGTGGTAAGTATATAACGGGATAGATTGACAACTAATTGGCTTTGGGGTTCTTCTGACGTAGATTCATTTTCCCTGATGGATTCCTGTTCTTCACAGGTTTGTCTTTGCCTTTGTTTTTTCCACTGGTATCGCCTACCTCCTCTCCTTCTGTGTCTTGTGATGACTGAGAAGTGGTGTCCCTGGGGGTCACTAAAAAATCAGAAGAGCCACTCTCTCCATCACCCTGAGGTTTTGGCTTCTTACCCCTTTTAAACGGAGGATTACGTCCTCTTCTCCTAGGGTTATAGCCCTCTCTTTGCCAGGTATAGACATAACCACTTGTATAGTCCATCAAGTCACGATGGAATTTGGCTCTTTTTGTATCCTCCACTCCTGTACGGTATTTTCCCATTTTGGTCTCAAGGTCATCAAAATATGCCTGTCCAGTCGCAGGTGAAAGTAGCCTGTTCAGCTCTTTGGTGATCGTCTCGATTTTCAGAACCACTTTAGGGATTTCCTCTTGTATGCGGGCCACTGTATGTAACATGGCATCGAACGAGGCGCGATTCCAAATTCGCTCCCATACACCGCAGAAGATTTTGTCCCGTGGAAACATTACAGGTGCAACCTGTGCTCTAACCGCTCTGGGTATCTTTTTTTGTTGATGGTATTCCGCCAGGGTGGAGGCATGTAATTCGAGATTGATCTTCGTTTTATGCAAAGCCTCCAGATCACGTTTAAGAATTTTTTCATCAGGTTTCTTTAAAAATTGATTTTTACCCGTCACCGGTGCCAGGATCCGCACTGCATCGTCCTCTGAGTAAGAGAAGATCGCACTTGTACTTTCTTGTTCAACCTCCATTGTGCTTTCACCAAGTCGTGCAAGCAATCAAAATCCACTGTGTATGGCAAGCACCAATGGGGGAATCAAAAAACAGGCGTGCTGTACCTCCTATGGTCTGTGCACCTCAGACCAAACGTATATCAAAGTCCAAAATCGAGTCAGCACCGCCTTCAGTAGAAAAATAGCTCTTTTATTAATTAAAAAGCATGATGTCAAAGTAGCGGCGACAGCTCCGCTGTTTCGGGCGTGCAGCCCTTTTTCAAGCCAAAAGCAAGGATCATCACACTAACAAACATTACAAATCACCTTATATAGCATACAAACTTATGAGCTCACCTGTGATCGACCAATCAGAGGGAGGCAGGGGCTGGCGGACCTGATGGGGAACTAATCCCTTAGTATGCAAAGCGGAGTGTTCAGTACCCTCCCCCAGACGTCAGCAGTAACCCACCCAATCAGTGGGAAATATGGTTGCCATACGAGGAGACGCTTGAGGACGCCAGAGCCCAGCCGCCCCTTCCACCGGCATCCGCAGCGTCATACATGACGCAGTACCAGTCACATGGGATCAATCCTCCAATCAAACGAGCGCTCCGCTCTCCAATGCGGAGAACAGCTCGTCGTGGATAGAAGGGACGTCACTGATTACGTCTGGGCGATCCGCCCTCGCTGTCATGTGACTCCCAAAACATAAACATTATCCCCATGGCAATCCCCAAACAAAGGGCAATACCTATATTGTCGTTAAGGCAGCCTGGCCATGAAGTCCCCAGTCTCCCCCCGCACAGCAATCCATTGCGCACCCTGGATAATTTAAACTTGCCAGTCTCAGCCTCACTCCTCCTCGCCGAGGTTAAGCAGGACTTGAATCAATTGGAGGGAGATTTAAGTAGACATCCACCTAAGATCATGTCCAATCTCTCTAAAGGAGAAAGGGAGGCACTTAGGTCTTTACAGAATAATGAACAAATTGTTGTCCGCCCTGCAGATAAGGGAGGAGCAGTGGTGGTGCTAAATAGTGATTACTATCGCCAAGAAATTTTACAACAATTGGCGCAGAGTGGCGTTTATGAGAAATTAAGTATTGACCCCTTATTTAGGATACAGGGACTGATTAAGCAAGTAGTTGATGAGGCTTTACAGCGTAGAATTATTGATGATGAATGTGCAAAATTCTTAGTGAAAGATCATCCTGTAACCCCTATGTTATACACCCTTCCAAAGATACACAAGAGTTTGGAGGCACCACCTGGTAGGCCCATAGTGTCGGGTGTAAATTCAGTATTTGTACCTTTGGCACAATTTGTTGATAAGATTTTGCAACCGTTGGTCCTTTCATTGGACTCTTACTTGCGAGATACTAAAATGTTTATAGACAAATTAAATGGCCTAAGTGCATTAGACGCTGAGTGTGTTTTGGTTACTCTGGATGTTGAAAGCCTCTACACCTCCATCCCACATGATGGGGGTGTAGAGGCTGTAGAGTGGTTCTTAATGCTACATACGGATTTGACAGATGAACAGAGGAAGTTTGTTGTCTCTCTGCTGCAGATAGTATTGCGAGAAAACTATTTTTATTTTGATGGGGATTTCTATGCGCAGCGTAGAGGAACTGCGATGGGTTCGAACGTGGCCCCGTCCTATGCAAACCTGTTTATGGGACAATACGAGGAAAGTTTCGTGTATACTAGTCCCTTATTCCACCAGCATGCTAAATGCTGGTGGAGATTTATTGATGATATATTTTGCGTATGGGCGGGGCCACGTTCGTCCCTGGAACAATTTATTGTCCAACTTAGAGACAAGTGTCCCCAGATAATCTTGACCGCACATGTGGATGCCACGGGTGTCTCTTTCCTTGATACTTGGGTGTACAGGGTGGGTGACAGATTGCTCACTGACCTGTACACTAAACCCACTGATCGAAACTCTATATTAGAGTTTCAGAGTTTTCATCCGCAACATATTAGGAATAATATCCCGACTGGACAGTTAATGCGGGTTGAGAGATTGGTGGCGGATCCAGAGAAACGGGAGAACAGACTGAAACAGATGAGGGATAAATTTAAAAAGAGAGGGTATCCTAATACTCTATTGGATAGTAAAAGTAGAACCAGAACCAGGAGTAGATCTAAGGAGCCAAGAATTGCTTTTGTTAGTACCTACAATAGCCAGAGCCAACAGATAGCTAGGGTGATTAATAGACACTGGAAGATACTTAAAGAATCCTTCCCTACTGTACAGGAATTCAGGTATCCGCCACTGATGTCCTTCCGACGGCCGCCCAGGATTAGAGACAAGGTGGTACACACGTCTGCGGTTGAGAGGGTAGGTGTGCCCAGGAATGGGACATTCCCTTGCTTGCACTGCCACATGTGTGGCTGTGTGACAAAGGGAGACATGTTTACGCATCCATCTAGTGGTAAGAGATTTTACATCAGGGGATACTTTAATTGTGAGTCAACATTTGTAGTTTACTTGATTAAGTGCCCATGTGGCCTAGGTTACGTGGGCAAAACCACACAACCGCTTCGAGACCGGATTTCATCGCACAAATCTGCGATCAGAGGTGAGAGCTCTGATCATGCAGTTGCATGCCATTTTAAAGATTGCAGACACACTGTTTCGCAATTGAGAGTTCAAGTTATTGATAATGTCCCGTTTAGTATAAAGAGGGGAGACCGCCATAAATTGTTATTGAGAAAAGAGGCGATGTGGATTAGAAGATTGGGTACTTTTGGCAGAGGGGGGCTTAATAAGGAATATGAATTATCGGGGTGTATCTAGATCTGCAGTGTATCTTTTTTTGTGTAGGTGATTGATACATATTAATCTTGTATATATGTTTATTTTTATCTATTACAGATTTATTGGATCGGCGAGGAGGAGTGAGGCTGAGACTGGCAAGTTTAAATTATCCAGGGTGCGCAATGGATTGCTGTGCGGGGGGAGACTGGGGACTTCATGGCCAGGCTGCCTTAACGACAATATAGGTATTGCCCTTTGTTTGGGGATTGCCATGGGGATAATGTTTATGTTTTGGGAGTCACATGACAGCGAGGGCGGATCGCCCAGACGTAATCAGTGACGTCCCTTCTATCCACGACGAGCTGTTCTCCGCATTGGAGAGCGGAGCGCTCGTTTGATTGGAGGATTGATCCCATGTGACTGGTACTGCGTCATGTATGACGCTGCGGATGCCGGTGGAAGGGGCGGCTGGGCTCTGGCGTCCTCAAGCGTCTCCTCGTATGGCAACCATATTTCCCACTGATTGGGTGGGTTACTGCTGACGTCTGGGGGAGGGTACTGAACACTCCGCTTTGCATACTAAGGGATTAGTTCCCCATCAGGTCCGCCAGCCCCTGCCTCCCTCTGATTGGTCGATCACAGGTGAGCTCATAAGTTTGTATGCTATATAAGGTGATTTGTAATGTTTGTTAGTGTGATGATCCTTGCTTTTGGCTTGAAAAAGGGCTGCACGCCCGAAACAGCGGAGCTGTCGCCGCTACTTTGACATCATGCTTTTTAATTAATAAAAGAGCTATTTTTCTACTGAAGGCGGTGCTGACTCGATTTTGGACTTTGATATACGTTTGGTCTGAGGTGCACAGACCATAGGAGGTACAGCACGCCTGTTTTTTGATTCCCCCATTGGTGCTTGCCATACACAGTGGATTTTTACCAGCATTACATCATCACGTGGTCGGCAAAATCACCCGAAGCCTGAAAAATGCCGTTGCCTGCAAGGTTCACCTCACCACTGACACCTGTACGAGTGCGTTTGGCCAGGGTCGGTACATCTCCCTTACGGCGCACTGGGAGAACCTTGTGGAGCCTGGCAGCGACTCCTCACCCGCTACGGCACAGGTGTTGCCAACACCGCAAATTGCCGGACCTGCTTCCCTGCGAGTCAATGACAACAGCGACCTCTCTGGCTCCTTCTCCTCCACTGCCTCTCCAAGCTCTACCTTATCCGGCATCGCTAACCCAGCAACAGGAGTGTGGAAGCAGTGCAGCACAGCTGTTGCATCACATGATGGAGTCACATGACGCTAGACGTCATGATGACTCATACAGGAAGCGGCTGGGTTGGAGGACGCATTGCCGTCTCGCAGAGTGTCGGCTCCTGGTGAGTGCTGCGCAGATGCGCATATATTTACATATATAGAGAGCGGTTTTCCACAGGGTCCGCTTTGTGGGGGTGGTCTATATACACATGGGGGCTGGCTGGAAATATTATGGGATGCTTCCCATTTACATATTAGACACTGCAGTTTTCTATGCAGTCCGCCTGAAGGCCGCTGTGAGTTGATTGGCTACAAGACACTTGCACCTGATTGGTGCTGGAGCTCAGTGACCACTATATAAGAACTTGTGGTGTATTGTATAAGTGTGATACGATCCTACACAGCTTGATAAAGGTCTGAGGACCGAAACAGCGAGGCTGTCGCTGAACAGGATGACTGTCATGCTGCTGTTTTAACCAATAAAGAGCTATATTTACTGATGGTGCTGACTTGATTGGAAAGGAAGCACAGCTGTTGCCATGCGTCAGCAAGCCTCAAGCCTTACTGAAGCTGATCTGCATTGGAGATAAGCAGCACACAGGTGCAGAAATTTGGAAGGCAATTAAGGAACAGACCCAGTTGTGGCTGGCACCGCTGCACCTGGAACCAGGCATGGTTGTGTGTGATAATGGGAGCAATCTCATTCGCGCCTTACAGTTGGCAAAGCTGAGACATATCCCTTGCCTGGCCCACATTCTGAACCTAGTTGATGAGCGGTTCCCGCATACATACCCAAACGTGGCGGATCTTCTGCTGAAGGTGCGGCGAGTGGCCAAACATTTCAGAAAGTCCAGTGCCGCTTCGGCCACTCACCAAGTTGGAGCAGTGCTTCAGTTACGCCTGCATTTTTTCGCCATGCCAGGCCTGGGTTGTGTCACAAAGCGTGGCCTTGCTCTCCTGTAGTACCTCCTCTTCCATCCTGTGTGCTGGGTTAGCGTTGCCACTCTCTTTTTAAGGAATATCTCATTCTATTATATTTATCACTGCATGGCGACAAAATGCTTTGCTGTACGTATGCATTTTGTCGCCATGCCAGGCCTGGGTTGTGTCACAAAGCGTGGCCTTGCTCTCCTGAAGTACCTCCTCTCCCATCCTGTGTGCTGGGTTAGCGTTGCCGCTCTCTTTTTAAGGAATATCTCATTCTATTATATTCAGGGCCGGGCCAAGGCATAGGCTGGAGAGGCTCTCCAATGCGGAGAACAGCTCGTCGTGGATAGAAGGGACGTCACTGATTACGTCTGGGCGATCCGCCCTCGCTGTCATGTGACTCCCAAAACATAAACATTATCCCCATGGCAATCCCCAAACAAAGGGCAATACCTATATTGTCGTTAAGGCAGCCTGGCCATGAAGTCCCCAGTCTCCCCCCGCACAGCAATCCATTGCGCACCCTGGATAATTTAAACTTGCCAGTCTCAGCCTCACTCCTCCTCGCCGAGGTTAAGCAGGACTTGAATCAATTGGAGGGAGATTTAAGTAGACATCCACCTAAGATCATGTCCAATCTCTCTAAAGGAGAAAGGGAGGCACTTAGGTCTTTACAGAATAATGAACAAATTGTTGTCCGCCCTGCAGATAAGGGAGGAGCAGTGGTGGTGCTAAATAGTGATTACTATCGCCAAGAAATTTTACAACAATTGGCGCAGAGTGGCGTTTATGAGAAATTAAGTATTGACCCCTTATTTAGGATACAGGGACTGATTAAGCAAGTAGTTGATGAGGCTTTACAGCGTAGAATTATTGATGATGAATGTGCAAAATTCTTAGTGAAAGATCATCCTGTAACCCCTATGTTATACACCCTTCCAAAGATACACAAGAGTTTGGAGGCACCACCTGGTAGGCCCATAGTGTCGGGTGTAAATTCAGTATTTGTACCTTTGGCACAATTTGTTGATAAGATTTTGCAACCGTTGGTCCTTTCATTGGACTCTTACTTGCGAGATACTAAAATGTTTATAGACAAATTAAATGGCCTAAGTGCATTAGACGCTGAGTGTGTTTTGGTTACTCTGGATGTTGAAAGCCTCTACACCTCCATCCCACATGATGGGGGTGTAGAGGCTGTAGAGTGGTTCTTAATGCTACATACGGATTTGACAGATGAACAGAGGAAGTTTGTTGTCTCTCTGCTGCAGATAGTATTGCGAGAAAACTATTTTTATTTTGATGGGGATTTCTATGCGCAGCGTAGAGGAACTGCGATGGGTTCGAACGTGGCCCCGTCCTATGCAAACCTGTTTATGGGACAATACGAGGAAAGTTTCGTGTATACTAGTCCCTTATTCCACCAGCATGCTAAATGCTGGTGGAGATTTATTGATGATATATTTTGCGTATGGGCGGGGCCACGTTCGTCCCTGGAACAATTTATTGTCCAACTTAGAGACAAGTGTCCCCAGATAATCTTGACCGCACATGTGGATGCCACGGGTGTCTCTTTCCTTGATACTTGGGTGTACAGGGTGGGTGACAGATTGCTCACTGACCTGTACACTAAACCCACTGATCGAAACTCTATATTAGAGTTTCAGAGTTTTCATCCGCAACATATTAGGAATAATATCCCGACTGGACAGTTAATGCGGGTTGAGAGATTGGTGGCGGATCCAGAGAAACGGGAGAACAGACTGAAACAGATGAGGGATAAATTTAAAAAGAGAGGGTATCCTAATACTCTATTGGATAGTAAAAGTAGAACCAGAACCAGGAGTAGATCTAAGGAGCCAAGAATTGCTTTTGTTAGTACCTACAATAGCCAGAGCCAACAGATAGCTAGGGTGATTAATAGACACTGGAAGATACTTAAAGAATCCTTCCCTACTGTACAGGAATTCAGGTATCCGCCACTGATGTCCTTCCGACGGCCGCCCAGGATTAGAGACAAGGTGGTACACACGTCTGCGGTTGAGAGGGTAGGTGTGCCCAGGAATGGGACATTCCCTTGCTTGCACTGCCACATGTGTGGCTGTGTGACAAAGGGAGACATGTTTACGCATCCATCTAGTGGTAAGAGATTTTACATCAGGGGATACTTTAATTGTGAGTCAACATTTGTAGTTTACTTGATTAAGTGCCCATGTGGCCTAGGTTACGTGGGCAAAACCACACAACCGCTTCGAGACCGGATTTCATCGCACAAATCTGCGATCAGAGGTGAGAGCTCTGATCATGTAGTTGCATGCCATTTTAAAGATTGCAGACACACTGTTTCGCAATTGAGAGTTCAAGTTATTGATAATGTCCCGTTTAGTATAAAGAGGGGAGACCGCCATAAATTGTTATTGAGAAAAGAGGCGATGTGGATTAGAAGATTGGGTACTTTTGGCAGAGGGGGGCTTAATAAGGAATATGAATTATCGGGGTGTATCTAGATCTGCAGTGTATCTTTTTTTGTGTAGGTGATTGATACATATTAATCTTGTATATATGTTTATTTTTATCTATTACAGATTTATTGGATCGGCGAGGAGGAGTGAGGCTGAGACTGGCAAGTTTAAATTATCCAGGGTGCGCAATGGATTGCTGTGCGGGGGGAGACTGGGGACTTCATGGCCAGGCTGCCTTAACGACAATATAGGTATTGCCCTTTGTTTGGGGATTGCCATGGGGATAATGTTTATGTTTTGGGAGTCACATGACAGCGAGGGCGGATCGCCCAGACGTAATCAGTGACGTCCCTTCTATCCACGACGAGCTGTTCTCCGCATTGGAGAGCGGAGCGCTCGTTTGATTGGAGGATTGATCCCATGTGACTGGTACTGCGTCATGTATGACGCTGCGGATGCCGGTGGAAGGGGCGGCTGGGCTCTGGCGTCCTCAAGCGTCTCCTCGTATGGCAACCATATTTCCCACTGATTGGGTGGGTTACTGCTGACGTCTGGGGGAGGGTACTGAACACTCCGCTTTGCATACTAAGGGATTAGTTCCCCATCAGGTCCGCCAGCCCCTGCCTCCCTCTGATTGGTCGATCACAGGTGAGCTCATAAGTTTGTATGCTATATAAGGTGATTTGTAATGTTTGTTAGTGTGATGATCCTTGCTTTTGGCTTGAAAAAGGGCTGCACGCCCGAAACAGCGGAGCTGTCGCCGCTACTTTGACATCATGCTTTTTAACCTTCCTGGCGGTAAGCCCGAGCTGAGCTCGGGCTATGCCGCGCAGGAAGATATCTCAGCCCCTGATGGAGCGATTTGCTCCATTTAAAATGCTGTACGCGCAGCTAGCACTTTGCTAGCCGCGCGTACAGCTTGATCGCCGCCGCTCTGCGGCGATCGCCCGTACGCAGCGGCGCAAGAGGGCCCCCCCCCGCCAGAGCCCTGCGCTGCCCGGACCAATGAGTTCCGGGCAGCGCTATGGGCTGGATCGGAGGTGTCTGACGTCAGGACGTCGGCTGACGTCCATGACGTCATTCCGATCGTCGCCATGGCGACAGGAGAAGCCAAACAGGGGAGCGCGTTATATACGCGTTCCCCTGTTTGCTATTGATGCCGGCGACGATCGCACTAGAGGGACACATGCGCCCTCTAGTGGTGTTTCATGTAGCTACCACTCTGGTAGCTTTACATGAAACACAAAAAAAAAATTTAAAAAAAAAAAGGATTTTTGCCATTTTGGCAAAAAAAATTAACCGCCAGGAGGGTTAATTAATAAAAGAGCTATTTTTCTACTGAAGGCGGTGCTGACTCGATTTTGGACTTTGATATACGTTTGGTCTGAGGTGCACAGACCATAGGAGGTACAGCACGCCTGTTTTTTGATTCCCCCATTGGTGCTTGCCATACACAGTGGATTTTTACCAGCATTACATCATCACGTGGTCGGCAAAATCACCCGAAGCCTGAAAAATGCCGTTGCCTGCAAGGTTCACCTCACCACTGACACCTGTACGAGTGCGTTTGGCCAGGGTCGGTACATCTCCCTTACGGCGCACTGGGAGAACCTTGTGGAGCCTGGCAGCGACTCCTCACCCGCTACGGCACAGGTGTTGCCAACACCGCAAATTGCCGGACCTGCTTCCCTGCGAGTCAATGACAACAGCGACCTCTCTGGCTCCTTCTCCTCCACTGCCTCTCCAAGCTCTACCTTATCCGGCATCGCTAACCCAGCAACAGGAGTGTGGAAGCAGTGCAGCACAGCTGTTGCATCACATGATGGAGTCACATGACGCTAGACGTCATGATGACTCATACAGGAAGCGGCTGGGTTGGAGGACGCATTGCCGTCTCGCAGAGTGTCGGCTCCTGGTGAGTGCTGCGCAGATGCGCATATATTTACATATATAGAGAGCGGTTTTCCACAGGGTCCGCTTTGTGGGGGTGGTCTATATACACATGGGGGCTGGCTGGAAATATTATGGGATGCTTCCCATTTACATATTAGACACTGCAGTTTTCTATGCAGTCCGCCTGAAGGCCGCTGTGAGTTGATTGGCTACAAGACACTTGCACCTGATTGGTGCTGGAGCTCAGTGACCACTATATAAGAACTTGTGGTGTATTGTATAAGTGTGATACGATCCTACACAGCTTGATAAAGGTCTGAGGACCGAAACAGCGAGGCTGTCGCTGAACAGGATGACTGTCATGCTGCTGTTTTAACCAATAAAGAGCTATATTTACTGATGGTGCTGACTTGATTGGAAAGGAAGCACAGCTGTTGCCATGCGTCAGCAAGCCTCAAGCCTTACTGAAGCTGATCTGCATTGGAGATAAGCAGCACACAGGTGCAGAAATTTGGAAGGCAATTAAGGAACAGACCCAGTTGTGGCTGGCACCGCTGCACCTGGAACCAGGCATGGTTGTGTGTGATAATGGGAGCAATCTCATTCGCGCCTTACAGTTGGCAAAGCTGAGACATATCCCTTGCCTGGCCCACATTCTGAACCTAGTTGATGAGCGGTTCCCGCATACATACCCAAACGTGGCGGATCTTCTGCTGAAGGTGCGGCGAGTGGCCAAACATTTCAGAAAGTCCAGTGCCGCTTCGGCCACTCACCAAGTTGGAGCAGTGCTTCAGTTACGCCTGCATTTTTTCGCCATGCCAGGCCTGGGTTGTGTCACAAAGCGTGGCCTTGCTCTCCTGTAGTACCTCCTCTTCCATCCTGTGTGCTGGGTTAGCGTTGCCACTCTCTTTTTAAGGAATATCTCATTCTATTATATTTATCACTGCATGGCGACAAAATGCTTTGCTGTACGTATGCATTTTGTCGCCATGCCAGGCCTGGGTTGTGTCACAAAGCGTGGCCTTGCTCTCCTGAAGTACCTCCTCTCCCATCCTGTGTGCTGGGTTAGCGTTGCCGCTCTCTTTTTAAGGAATATCTCATTCTATTATATTCAGGGCCGGGCCAAGGCATAGGCTGGAGAGGCTCCAGCCTCAGGGCGCAGTGTAGGAGGGGGCACACAATTCATTCAGCTGTCATTCCTAATTGTGTTTGAAGCAGAAAGAAATAAGAAAAGGGGATACATAGCAGTGACTGCAAGTCAGATAACTAGATATTAAGGTGTTGGGGAGGTTGTGGGCCCTGTGGCCCTCTTAGTCTAATAGCAATCAGTGTATGACGGCTGGGGTGGGAGGGATGGAGGGGCGCACTTTGGTATCTCAGCCTTGGGTGCTGGAGGACCTTGTCCCAGCTCTGATTATATTTATCACTGCATGGCGACAAAATGCTTTGCTTTACGCATGCATTTTGTCGCCATGACAGGCCTGGGTTGTGTCATAAAGCGTGGCCTTGCTCTCCTGTAGTACCTCCTCTTCCATCCTGATTGCTGGACAGGATGGCAGAGCGGGCACAGGAGAGCAAGGCCACGCTTTGAGACACAAACCAGGCCTGGCGTGAGGACAAATTGCATGCTTAAAGCAATGCACTTTGTCGCCATGCTTTGAAAAATATAATAAAATTGAAATATTCCTGAAAATGGCACCGGCAACGCTAAGCTAGGCTGGCTTAGCGTTGCCGGTGCCATTTTCAGGAATATTTTTATTTTTCAAAGCATGGCGACAAAGTGCCTTGCTTTCAGTATCCAATTTGGCCTCACGCAAGGCCTGGGTTGTGTCTCAAAGCAAGGCCTTCTCCTCCTGCACCTCCTCTTCCATCCTGTGTGCTGCGGGGTTAGCGTTGTCGGTCCCATTGGTAGTACTACGACAGCTTTCCAGGATCTCATTTGACTCCCTGCCTCCCCCCCCCACTATTCCCAAGCCATTTTGCAGAAGTTTCCCTAATTTTTTATGGTTTTTCTGGTCTGCAAAGCAGAAATATTCGGGTCCCCATTGACTTGCATAGGGTTCGGAATTTGGCCCAAACATGCCGAATATCGGGGCGACGTTCGGCCGAACTGAACCCGAACATTTTGGTGTTCAATCACAATCAACACTAATGGCAACCGCTGCTATAGTTCGTCCTTGAGAACAAGGCTAGAAGGAATACTACCAGTCACCAACGTGGTGCTGGCAGAATCTAACTATCAGGATCAGAAGGACTTCACTGATCCCTGCAGGTCAGCAAACATCCAGCAGACATGTCAATACAGAGCAAGTCATTATACATTTACAATAACAACTTTCACAGCATAGACCCAATGACAACTCAGAGAGCTGAATGCTATGAAGGGCGGGGTAGGAAGTGGGAGGCAGACTTTTATGCTTACATCAGCCAATGGATGCAGGTATGCAAATTCCCACACAGCTGAATGGTAATCATTCAATCCTGAGCTGGCTTGATTACCATTTGCTAGCTGGCTGTGAATGCAAAGGACTCCAATAAGAAATACATGTAGTATTATGTAACAACATGCATGCAGGAAATCAAGGGCTATCTGGGCGCAGCTCAGCTGCAACAAGCAATTGGTAGAATGATGACAGCATCCTGCCCAGAACTGCAGAGCAATTGCAAATGACAATGAGACTTATTGCGAATGCACAACCGAATGCAAGCAGATAAGCCAGAACAGTCCAGTTGCAGCTCCACTGCAACGGACAGAACACGCTACAGGAGGGATCCTTACATTAGGTTTACAGTGTTTGCTATATGTTAAAATTCTAGAAAAACATGACTGGTTTATTTACGGGGTGGAAGGAATAAGCACTCCAAGTACACTTGCACATGGCATCCAGTACACAAAGAAATTGTACAATACACTGGAATGAGCTAAATAAAGTTGGATTCTTTGAAATGGTTCTTAACTTACTAACATACTAATATTTTTTTCTTTACTCTAGATGTAACTTATTGATGTCTTTAAATATGTCAGGACTGCTATTGCTGGCCGCCAGTCTCACCTTAAAGGGAACCTGAAGTGAGAGATGTATGGAGGCTGCCATATTTATTTCCTTTTAAACAATAACGAGTTGCCTGGCCCACCTTTTTGGCTGATGTAGTGTCTGAATCACACACCTGAAACAAACATGCAGCTAATTATTGTAATAGAGGCAACAGATCAGCAGGACAGCCAGGCAACTGGTATTATTTAAAAGGAAATGAATATGCAGCCTCTGTATCCCTCTCACTTCAGATTCCCTTTAAAAGGAAAATCGTGATGCAAGGGGTCAGTGTTGAGTTAGAGTCTTATGTTTTATGCCACTATCAGAAAATAAATCTAACTGCGCCCACCAGACATATTTATAGATACAACGAAAACGCTTTAGGAGCCTTACCATGTATTTATTTTAGACTGTTAATTGCTGATCATGGGGAGTTAATATTTTACAAACAGACATAACTATGGAAGCAAAATAAGCAGTCATATCTTAAAGAGTAACTGTCGGGCATAACATCATAAATCAATTCTTTATTTTTATCTAGTAAACAAGTAATAAGGATGCTAATCAGGCAATGCAAAAGTTAAAAATCGCTCTTATTTTTCTTCTCCATAAAACATCATTCCCCAATTTCCTGGCTTTTATTTGGTACATCTCTGCCGCACAAAGGAAGTTGCAGGGCATGCTGGGTTTTCTTTTTTTCTTCTTTACTTTCCCCTAAGACTTATCTAATGCAGCCTGATTGGCTGAAGCCTCTTTCCCTCCTGTTTTCCCCTCCCACACCTCTGTTCCTCTCTGATTGACCAGTATTTCTCAATGCAATTTCTACTGCAGACCTGGGTGGGAGTGCCTGAAGACTGGGAGTACGTGTAAGGGAGGAAATTATGTCAGGGTTGGCTTCAAGATAGGCACAGGCAAAATGGAAAATCCTAAGAAGGATTTTCTCTTTTTTTACTATAGAAAAATCACTTAAATCAAAATGTGGACAGTGCAATACATATGTTATGTAAGTAGAGTAAGTATCTACTTATATATGTTTTTTTTCTGAGATAGTATGGCTGACCGCTCCACTTTAATGAACAGACACTAACAGACATTCTCAGGGTCAAGATTTGGCTGCAAAAGTTTAAAGGACACCCAAGGTGAAAATAAACAATTGTATCTATCTTCCTTCTCCTAAAAAATGACTTTTTAAGATATATCCCACAGTTTTATTTTATATATAAATCTACTTTTTATGTTTTACTGTTTTATTGTTTTCGCTCAATGACACATTCATTGAAGTATGCTAGAGCTATAAATATATGAACTATTGACCCCTTTTATCTTGTTCCTGCTCTCACAAGCCATTTTCTGCTGGGAACGTGTTATATAGTTGAATTTCTTATCAGTGAGGGTCACACTGTAGTTTGACTCAGTCCTGACTCAGACAGGAACTGCTACTTACATACCAACTCTTTCAGGAAGAGAAAAAAGAAAAAGAAAAAAAAAAGTATAGTCATTTGTGTGCTTGGCACTGTGCATACACATGTCTATCTCATCATGTCACATGTCACATTGGGTATCCTTTAACAAATTTTTCCAAGCCTACAATTTTATTAGAGATGTGCCACAGTTGATCATCTTTGAAATATTGCATCTTAACTTTAGTAGTTAGAAGCTCCTTCTGGGCATCTTTAGGTATATCTCTCATTTGCAAAGGCTGCCTGGCAGAATTGCGGCACTTCTAGGTCTTCTAGGTCTAATCTTCAAATATTTTCACATTTTACAAAGAATACCTTCTGCCTACTAGTATATACTTGAGCTCTGCAGCTTATCATTTTCCTGCAGAGGACTGCATTCAGAAAGGAATCTCCCACCATGAAAGAGGAACCAAGTCTGATACAACATACAATTACAAACCTGATTTCCACCCATTGACTACTTGACCATTACAGGTTATTTGCCCTCATGGACCAGAGCAATTTCCACATTTTATCGTTCCTCACATTCATTTGCCAATTACTTTATCACAACTTATCACACCTAAATTATCTGTACATCATTTATTGTTTGTTTTTTTGCTACAAATTGGGCTTTCTTTGGGTAGTACTTTATTCTAAGAATTATTTTATGTTATATGCATTTTAACAAGAATAACAAGAAACAATTTCTGCCACTATAGTTTTTAAATGATTTCAGGAGGGGTAGCGCTGAGAGGAGAGCCCAGGTGAGGGAGGGGGGGGGGGAATTTCCCCCCTCCCCACCAATCTGCCACACTCTCCTCTTATGCTGCGACCCCTCCTGCCCCCAAAAGTTCCTGAGCGGGCCCTAGGGGGACCCCGGGTCCCCCCGTGATGGCAGGGGTCGCATCCCCTATTGGTACGCCAGTGATCACACTGTGGGAGCCTTGTTGCACTGTGGGAAATAACAGCTGTTTCCAACTGCCAAAAAAGCAAGGAGCATCTCCTTCCACTGACATCACCTGCCAGCAGTAAAAATGTCACCATGTGATAAATGTCAGAATGTAAATCAGAGAGAGGAAAGATTTTACAATGGACACTGACTAAATCATTAATACATACGTATTGTAAAAATGAAGCACTTTTTTATTACATTATTTTCACTGGAGTTTTTCTTTAAGTATTTAACCCTTGTTGCAATCATGATAAAGTTTTCAAATTTTTGTACGGTTTCTTTTCATTTTAAATTCTGTTGCTCATGTTGTTGTAGGGATACATATTTAAGTAGGATACAGTATAATTCAAATGTTTGTAATTTGAAATCTGCTGGCTTTTGCTCCACACACATCACTATACACGTCATCAATCTCATAGAATGATCTACATGTCATTCCTTACTACCACAAACTGTGATGGATGTGCAGTTACAGGTATTACACTGATTCCCAATCTTTGAGTAAAAATGTCATCAACTACTTTCTGTCTAAGACTAGTCAGAGCCCACCAAGTCCATGTCTCTTTTCTTATGAGACCTTCTGATTTAAGAAAAAATGTTTTTAAATCTGAACTAGCAATATTTATCCACTTTTGGGTGTCTGGAGAAAACTTTGAGGGGAGCGCTGAGGGGAGTGCCCGAGGTGAGGGGGGGGGGGCTGTCCCCGTTCCCCCCGATGTAGTTGGCCAAGCTCCCCTCCCCCTCATGCTGCAACCCCTCCTGCCCCCAAATGGCCCTGAGCATGCCTGGGGGCCCACCCATCCAAATTTTTGCAAGGGGGCCCGGTGATCTCTAGTTACGCCCCTGTCCCTAGCATCAAAGCTGTCTCATACATGACTTTTGATGTAATTTATTAAGGGGCTAAAGCGATCTGATGGGAAATAGACACAGATGTAGCTAAGGTAAGTACTCACCTGAAAACGCAAGAAGATGGATCACAGTGATGTGAGCCGATGATGAGCATTCCCCGATCCATCTATCTGCCAGTGGGAACATGCGACAACACTCGATAGCACGATAGACGTGAATGTGAGTTCAAATAATTGTGGCACTTTACGTGGGAGTCATTAGGGATTTTAAAGATCCGATCTGCCACAAAGTTCATTATTGTCGAAAATTGCAAAGCATCGTTCGCCTAATCGCACACTCATACCCACGTCATGAGATCAGGGAAATGATTGCTCATCACTCAAAAAAATCGCCGGTCGAAGAATTGCACAGAAAATCGCGACGTGGGTATGAGCCTTTAGAACTACACTGACCTGTACTGTACACATATATCAATGGAAATAAGCAGAAAACTGGCAAAGAGAGTGCCAAACTTTCTCAGCAGTGGATGCAGAAATGTAAGGAATAGCAAAGTGAGTGTTATTATAAGATTAAACTTTTACTTTTTTTAATTACTTTTAAATGCATCATTTTTAACCAGTTTTGCAGAAATGTAAATTTGTTTTCACAAAGGCTTTTCCACTCCTATAAAACTGAGCAACTTCAGGGGCCTGATTCACAAAGCGGTGATAACTCAGTTATCACGCGTAAAAGACTTTAGGCGTGATAACCTTTGCACTAACAAAGTTTTCACCGCTTTGAGCTCTAACTCGCACGAAGCTCCCGCGCGCAAAGTTTTGCGCAAAATCCCATAGGGCTTAATGGGCACTGCGCGCGAAGTTTCTTCACATCACGCCTAAACTAAGTTTAGGCGTGATAAAGGGCTTTTCACAGGCGTGCAAAGTGTTTGCACCGCTTTGTGAATCAGGCCCCACACATCTCTATACATATATCTGTAGGATATATTTACTGTGTCTTGCAATCAGTGGACTCAAGGTAATTAAAAATACATTTCTAATATTGGCTTATCTAATTATGTGGCAAATCTTGTACAGTGGTTTGTTGGATTTACTGCAAATTCTACCCATGGAGTGCAAAGGATTTCAAGTGTACACCTAAATTAAGATGTAGCTGATCTTATTTATGTCATTGGGAGTGGGGCTATGTTTGTAGTGACTGCACACTATATACGGTAATAGTTGAAGCCGGGCGCCAGTATCTGGAGTTTGGCTTATGTAACAGCCGAACCCCAACGCTGATTCTCTAACACCTGCTGCATGCTGTGCTGATACCAGGGGCTCGATTCACAAAGCGGTGCTAACCCAGTTAGAGACTTTAGGCATGATAACCATTGCACCACGCTGGTGAAAAGCCAGTTTAGGTGTGATAAGTTTAGGTGTGCTAAGTTTAGGCATGATAAGTTTAGGCATGATAAGTTTAGACAGGTTTAGATCGCGCGCAAAGTCCCGCACGCAAAGCAGCGCCATTAAACTCTATGCGAAGTGCACCAGACTTTGCTAGAGCAAAACTTTTGATCAGCTGTGCACTGCGGTGCTAACCCAGTTGGTGCTTAAACTTATCACGCCTAAACTTATCACACCTAAACTTATCATGCCTAAACTTATCACACCTAAACTTATCACACCTAAACTTATCATGCCTAAACTGAGTTTAGGCGTGATAAAGGGCTTTTCACCAGCGTGCTAACTGTTAGCAACGCTTTGTGAATCAGGCCCTAGGAGTTCAGCTACTCTATATAATAGCTGAACTCCGGCATCCAATTTCATCACTCAGCGCACCATAGCCACAAATATACATTGCAGTATACAGCGCCTAGATCAACGATTGGGTCGCATACCCGACCGAATGAACCGTCTCGCCACAGCTTGCAAAAGGTCAGGCATGCTACCATTCCTTACATATGGGGCTCGATTCACAAAGCGGTGCTAACCCAGTTAGAGACTTTAGGCATGATAAACATTGCACCACACTGGTGAAAAGCCAGTTTAGGTGTGATAAGTTTAGGCATGCTAAGTTTAGATAAGTTTAGATCGCTTGCAAACTCCCGCACGCAAAGCAGCACCATTAAACTTTATACGAAGTGCACCAGACTTTGCTAGCGTAAAACTTTTGATCAGCTGTGCACTGCGGTGCTAACCCAGTTGGCGCTTAAACTTATCATGCCTAAACTTATCACACCTAAACTTATCATGCCTAAACTTATCACACCTAAACTTATCACACCTAAACTTATCATGCCTAAACTGAGTTTAGGCATGATAAAGGGCTTTTCACCAGCGTGCTAACTGTTAGCACCGCTTTGTGAATCAGGCCCTATATGTGCATTGCATAGTGGTAATCCTTAACAAGCTATTTTCTTACTCTCATTACACCTTTCTGATGCTGCAGCTGTCCTTGGTAGGTTTTGGTGCTCCATGTAAAAATCACACTGGGGCCCCAAGCTCCACTGTTTGGCCAACTTTTTGAACTTGTGCTGTTTTCATGATATCATTTAAGTTAGTTGTAATTTCTTAGGTCACAGAAATATGTATGGGTAATGGAAGTATGGCTCTCGGCCAATATCTCTGCTTAATTATTGCCTTTACCTTCAATGACACTGTACTAGCATGTGTTTAGGATGTTTTCAAAAAGCTTGCACCTGTGAATATATTTTTGTGACGATGTGTACAGATGGAAAGGGAACAAGAAGTTGCACTCCTCAATTACATCTAAAGGCTAAAAAACTAGACTCCACTAGAGTACTATACTAGTAAACTCCTCACAAAACTGCTAATCAATATAGTTTTTCTTGAAATAAATAAAAAATATAATTTCTTCAGAAAATTAATCTCTGCGATCTCAAGATGAAAACAGTAAAAACAAACCAGTTGTCAGTGAAGCAATACAATTAGCATTCTGTTTGTACATTAAACATTCATTTAAAGAGAATCTGTATTGTTAAAATCGCACAAAAGTAAACATACCAGTGGGTTAGGGGACATCTCCTATTACCCTCTGTCACAATTTCGCCGCTCCTCGCTGCATTAAAAGTGGTTAAAAACAGTTTTAAAAAGTTTGTTTATAAACAAACAAAATGGCCACCAAAACAGGAAGTAGGTTGATGTACAGTCAGGGCCGGGCCGAGGCATAGGCTGGAGAGGCTCCAGCCTCAGGGCGCAGTGTAGGAGGGGGCGTAGAATTCATTCAGCTGTCATTCCTAATTGTGTTTGAAGCAGAAAGAAATAAGAAAAGGGGATACATAGCAGTGACTGCAAGCCAGATAACTAGAGATTAAGGTGTTGGGGAAGTTGTGGGCCCTGTGGCCCTCTTAGTCTAATAGCAATCAGTGTGTGATGGCTGGGGTGGGAGGGATGGAGGGGCGCACTTTGGTGTCTCAGCCTTGGGTGCTGGAGGACCTTGTCCCGGCTCTGTGTACAGTATGTCCACACATAGAAAATACATCCATACACAAGCAGGCTGTATACAGCCTTCCTTTTTAATCTCAAGAGATCATTTGTGTGTTTCTTTCCCCCTGCAGCTATCTTCCACTGAAGTGTCAGGCTTTTTCTTCCTACAGAGTGCAGACAGCTCTTCCTGTATGTAATTGCTCAGTATGTGAAAGCCCAGCCAGCTCAGAGGAGGATTTATCCAGCTTGTAAAAGATAATAGAGCATAGAGAACCTGCCATAATCTAAATAACACACAGGCGGTGTGCAGAGAGGGGCCTGGAGGGGGGAGATGCATCACAGAACCACAACACTGAAGAACTTGGCAGCCTTCCAGACACAGGCTGACAAGTCTGACAAGAGAGAGATAAGTTGATTTATTACAGAGACTGTGATAGTAGAATGTGCTGCAGTAAGCCAGAACACATTAGAATAGCTTTTGGAACTTGTAGGATGATAAAAAACAGGATGCAATTTTTGTTACGGAGTCTCTTTAATTTCTGAGCAAGTGCCAAGGTGTTTGTATGGCATTCAAAAGTTATGTGTGTTTGGCTCCCAGAGTTAACCTCATATATTCACATTCATTTAGTACACATAAGAATGGGAAAATATTGGCTGCACAAGTGCACAGGCATGCTTTATGAAAACAAGATGTTTCAGTATTACCATACATATTGTAAACAGCAGTCTGCTGCAAAGAACTCAATTATTAGTCTTTATATTATCTAGGAGAACCAAAGACAAAAAACTCTAAAAGTCATGTGTAACAATTATAGCAAATTATCATCAAAATCAGTAGTGTGTGTGTGTGTGTGTGTGTGTGTGTGTGTGTGTGTGTGTGTGTGTGTGTGTGTGTTAGTGCATGTGTATATATGTGTGTTTGTGTAAAGACCTAGGGCTCGATTCACAAAGCGGTGATAACCCAGTTATCACGCCTAAAAGACTTTAGGTAACCTTTTGCACCACTGAGTTATCACCGATTTTTCCTGCTCTTCACGCGAAGTTACCGCGCGTACGCGCGTAAGTGCGCGCGCAAAGTCCCATAGGGCTTAATGGGAGCTTCGCGCGAAGCGTCGGGTGCTGCGCAGTAACTTCGCGCGAGTTTCTTCTTATCATGCCTAAAGTGAGTTTAGGCGTGATAAGGGCCTTTTCACCAGCGTGCTAACACTTTGCACCGCTTTGTGAATCAAGCCCATAGAGGTGTTCATTATTAGCATAGCACCAATAAAAAGCTAATAAGATGGATGAAGGAGGGCCCCTCTAGCCCAAGAGCCCCAGTGCCATAGCAACCTCTGCATCCCCTATTGCTATGCCACTGTGTCCAAAAGTTATCCAAAATATATAAGAAAAGATGAGGAACTTTCTTTTATTGCCTTTTTGGAAGGTATGAGAACGGAAATTGCTAGTAAGGAATCTCAGCATAAGAGTTTTTGAAAAATATCAATATAGAAAGATTGACTTAGCCAGGCCTGGGAAAACTACGGCTTGCAGGCCAAATCAAGCCAGTCCTCCACTAGGTGGCCGGATTCTCTCCTCCCATACTCTCCCTCCCGCTGTCTTTTCATAGTAGCGTGCAGCAAAAGGAACTCACCCAGTAGGTCATTCCAGCAGCAATCTCCATGGCAATGACATGCTGACTTTACATACTAGCATGTCACATGGCGCCTCCGTTGCCATGGAGATCACCACTGGAAAGAGTGATTGGGTGAGGTAAACCTAATCATCTTTGTCCACACAAACTCTGGAGGTAGCAAGCGAGGTAGGGAATCAGAGTAGCAATGGGCTGTACAGTATTCTAGAGGAATGCGGCAAGGGCCTGCACAAATTTGCCCACCCCTGGACTAAACCCATCTGTGCCAACCAAAACCTAAACTCTATTTTTTAAGTTGATATAACTTAAAATAATATTTAGTCAATGTCCTTTTAAAGTCATTTGCTGTTAACGTTTTTTTTTTCATGAGAATGTGGTAGGAACATTTTAGGTCATGTATAGCATTACATAAAGAATATCAGCATAGCTCCTTCTAAAAAACTAAGTCGATTAGCAATAGCATTAGTATGTTTACCGTATAACACTACTTTTTGGTTATGAGCATTTGCGTCTGAATTATTGGAAAAAGTATATATTAATATGTTTGAGGGGGGGGGGGGGTACAGACACAGATAACTCCTCCTTCTTCATTTATTAACTATATATGTGATCAAAAAATCTTCAACGGGGGTGGGTAGAAATACGTAGATAGAATCTGTAGCTTTTTCATCTGATTATATTAGGCATATTTCATGCAGGCTAATCAACTCTTTGCTAACAAAGTAGACAGGAGCCATACAGGGAACCATACCAGGAGATGGGAATGTGTAGTATCAGCTGAATAAATGGTTGCCTACATTCTTTTCATGTGTTGTTTTGTATACCCTCACCTGTGATCTATAAATAATTCTTTAATATGTGTGTGGAAACCTTCAAGTCATAATTAAACTGCTCATGATCTAGCATTATGATGGAACTGAATAGCTGCAGAATGCTAATTCATCTAACCTCTCTGCGCTAGAAATCCATTTAGTATACAGTATAGAAGATTCAATTTAATAATCACTATTATCATATGCATGATATGTAATCTGCATTAATTATCATTTTACAAAGTTAAAAGGCCTGATGCAATTCCAAGTGCTAAAAACTTGCCTTATGCGAGTGCACTGCCTTCACTCTACTAGTAAATCCAGTTACTAATTTAACTCTTCCCTGATTTGCCTAGTTCATTAAACATAATGGCTTGAACAGTAGGATACTGCTTTCAGACATACTGGTGAGTGAATATGTACTGCTTTACTAAAATTCACTAAATATTATAAATTTGCCTTTTTGAAACAGAAGGGCTAGTGTACGTGGTTGTAGACTAAAAAACAGATGCCAAATTGCGACATTGGATAACTGGCGTCCTTGTTAAGCATTCCCTCTCTTTCTTTTTTTAAGCACTTGAGGATCGCAGTGTTAAACCCCCCTAAAGACCAGGCCATTTTTCTGAAATTGGGCCACTGCAGCTTTAAGGCCTCGCTGCAGGGCTGCACAACTCAGGACACAAGTGATTCCCCCCCCCCCCCCCTTCTCCCCACCAACAGAGCTTTCTGCTGGTGTGGTCTGATCGCCCCCCAGATGTTTGTGTATTTTCCCTCAAATATTTAGGAGTTTCACCACTATATCAGCCATATGGATGTCCCTGATGATCTGTAGGAAAGGGTGTATTGGCTACTAATTGGGACGAAGTTCAATCCTAGGTTAAAGTTCCTTTTTATGTTTTGGTGGAACAAATTGCTGTAGAACAAACATTTTGTTACTGGAGGTATGGCTTGCCACAAGGTTAAGGACCAACAGTCTTGGGACAGGGGTGGTGGGTGGTGGAAAACAGCTTACTACATAGCTCCCAAGTGACCCTCTTTTGGAGGGACAGTCCCTCTTTGGGTGCCCTATCCCTCTGACCCTCTTTCCTCCTCATTTGGCCCTCTTTCAGGACTTTGTCCCTCTTACTATGTAAATATATTATATTTCTCTTCTAAAAAATGTGTTTGATTGACTCTAAACTTTATTTCCATCCTTTAAATTGATACACTGTTAATTTTAAAATGTTAATATGAAGGAAAATAAACCAAGCTAGAAAGGACCAGTGTGGTTTGAATTATAAAACATCTATATAATATTTTTCTTATAAAATATTTATGGTATGCCTGACTAGGGGTGTGGTGGGGCATGATCATGGGTGTGGCAGGGGCGTGGCTTAAGTGTCCCTCTTTCTTATCTCAAAAAGCTGGGAGGTATATTACTATGAGACATGTTCAGTACAGCAGACTAAGTTCTAACTGTGTCCCATTTATTCTATCAGGATATCAGTTGAACGCAACAGACATGCCAAGTATGTCAACCAAGTTAACCAAGTAAATACATGATGTAACTTAGTACAATAAGCTATTTGTTTCTTTTTTTGTTTCTCTAACAAGGCGTGGTGTAGGAAATGTCAGTACTTTGGGATGTTTGGTAATATTCCCAGAGCTAGGCTACATCATCGTCAGATGCATTATCTCAGGAAATCAATTCCATCAATTCTTCTCTGCTGAAAATATATGAAAATATAGCTGGCCTTTGAGGTGATGTGAATATATATATATATATATATATATATATATACATATATATATATATATATATATATATATATATATATATATATATATATATATATATATATATACAGGGGTTGGACAAAATAATGGAAACACCTAACATTTTGGCATCATAATATTTGAACATGTTTTAAGCAATCAAAACTTGACATGTTAATTTTTTTTGTTTATTTTTTGTTTATTATTTTTGTTATTTGATATGTTTAATTAAAATAATTATTTTTACAGATATTTGAAAAAAAGTTGGTTATAAAAATGACAGATCTCTCAGACTTTCAAAGAGGCCAAATTGTTGGTGGCGCTACTCTAACAGAAACTGCCCGGATGCTTGGCATTTCAAGAGGTACTGTCTCAACAGTAATGACTACCTTTAATAGAGAAGGAAAAACGTCCTCTGCAAAGCACAGTTGTGGCCGAAAGTCGAAGTTGTCTGAGAGAGACTGTCGGACTCTAAATCGACTTGTTAGAAAAGCTCGCAAGGCCATGGCTCCTAAAATCACTGCAGAGCTGAATGAACACCTACAGAATCCAGTTTCCACAAAAACTGTTCGTCGGCAGCTGCACAAATCTGGATTCCACGGAAGAACTGCAATTAGAAAACCTCTGCTCTCAAAGACAAGTGTTTCAAAGCGTTTAGAGTGGTGTAGACACCACCAGAATTGGTCCCTCGAGCAGTGGAAAAATGTGATTTTCTCTGACGAATCATCATTTACCTTATTTCCGACTTCCGTCCAAGTGTACGTTTGGAGACAGCCAAAAGAAGCATTTCACCCAGACTGCCTTCTCCCAACAGTAAAACATGGTGGGGGTTCTGTGATGATCTGGGGTGCTATTTCTTGGAAATCCGCCGGGCCAATGATTTCCCTTCATGGAAGAATTAACAGCCAAGACTATTTAGGAATTTTGGGACCAAGTTCACCCCATGGCTCCAGAACTGTTTCCGGAGGGGAAGGCCATCTTTCAAGATGATAATGCTCCAATCCATACAGCTAGAGTTGTTAAAGAATGGCACGAGGAACATTCTAATGAAGTTGAGCATCTCATCTGGCCACCACAATCCCCAGGCCTCAACATTATTGAGCATATATGGACATTATTAGAGATTCAAGTAAGAATTCGATTTCGCCGCCATCGTCTCTAAAAGAACTGGAGGGTGTTTTAACTGAAGAATGGGCTAAAATTCCTTTGGAAACAATTCACAATTTGTATGAATCAATACCTCTGAGAATTGAGGCTGTAATTGCCGCAAAAGGTGGACCTACACCATATTAAAATATATATTTTTTTTATTTTCAAGGTGTTTCCATTATTTTGTCCAACCCCTATATATATATTCGTATTTTTCGGACCATAAGCCACACTTTTTCTCCCCCAAACATGGGGGGAAAAAGTGCCTGCGTCTTATGGTCCGGATGCTGCAATTTCAGTTGTCACCCCCCCCCTTAAAGGGACTCCGAGCAGTGCAGAAACTATGGGAAGATGCATATCATTTTAAACCGCCACCCTACGCCTTTTAGTTTTCGCTATCTTCGCGATTGAAATTGCCGCGGCCGCGATTTTGATCGCAGAAATAGAGAAAACTAAAAGGCGTAGGGTGACGATTTAGGGGTCGTCAGAACAAGGAGAAAGAGAGCTTTAAAATGATATCCATCTTTCCATAGTTGCATTGTATTACACAGGGCGACTTTTTCTGCTGAATGGAGCTGCTGACTTTGAGAAAAAGTCGCCCTGTGTAATACAATGTAACTATGGAAAGATGGATATCATTCTAAAGCTCTCTTTCTCCTCTTTCTGACGACCCCTAAATCGTCGCCCTAGCCTTTTAGTTTTTGCTATTTTCGCGATCGAAATCGCGGCCACGGCAATTTCAATCGCGAAAATAGCGAAAACTAAAAGGCGTAGGGTGACGATTTATATATCATTGGAAAGAGGAGAAAGAGAGCTTTAAAATGATATGCATCTTCCCATAGTTTCGGCACTGCTCGGAGTCCCTTTAAAATCCTGTGTCCCCGCGACTGTCCTATTCCCCGTCTATCTAATGCATCTTTGTGGGGTTTGCAGGAGAGTTGTGAGTATGTATCCCTGTGGCTGTCAGTCCCTCTATACACGTGTTCCCGCCCCCTGTCCTCTTCTGCCCCGTCCCCCCGACTACTTTCCCAGGCTCTCTAAGGGATACGTGGGGAGTGTGAAGGCTGCCGCTTACCGCTGGATGCTATCGCCGATCAGCGGTAATCCTCCGTGATAAAGCCACTGGGTGGTCCGTGCACGCGCCTGAAGCCTGCCTCCCTTCACTTCTGCATTGATGATGTAAGTGGAAGTGAAGGGAGGAAGGCTTCAGCAGCGTGCACGGACCAGAGGATGGGGCAGAGGAGGACGGGGCGACAGCCACGGGACCGACAGCCGTGGGGACACAAATTCATAACCCTCCTGCAAACCCCACAAAGATGTGTTAGACAGATAGGGGGACAGTGTCACAGGGGACAAACAGTACAGCAGGGGTTAGTTAATGGCACACAGGGCATTTTAAATGACACAGGGGACAACTAATGGCACACAGGGGGCATCTAAAAGCACATGGGGGCATCTAAAAGGAAATGGGGGCACTTTGATAGACACAGGGAACACTTTGAAGGACACAGGGGACACTTAAGAGGACACTGGGGGCACTTAAGAGGACACAGGGGCCACCTAAGAAGACACCGGGGGCATTTAAGAGGACACAAGGGGCACGGATGAGGACACGGGGACAGAGGAAGACACAGGGGGACAGAGGAGGTCACAAGGGAGAAACTAAAGGTACAAAGAGGACACAGGGACACAAGGGGGACATATGAATTGAGGAGGGGAAAAGATCCACAAGATGCCCCTGTACCATGGATGCAGCAGATTTAGTATTTTTTTTCCCTGGTTTTTGTCCTTCAAACCTAGGTGCGTCTTATGGTCCGGAGCTAAAAATACTGTATATATATTTTTTTATTTTTTTTAATCATTTCCTCAGTGTTAATCATTAATCTTAATGTAATATTCTGTGCTATAAAATTGATATTTTAACATTAGTATAACTATGTCGCTAATAATATAGTATATTCCCTAAGTTACAGTACAATTGCTGTTTTCATTTAGCGCACAGCCAAATTGCTGGTGCACTGCTTATGCACATTAAACATCATGCATTGCACAAATAGCATAACCCATGTTATGTACACAATGCACACAATACTAGTAATGCAGCCCCTTTTACACTTAATCAGTTGGTGTGTGTTAGTAGGTGTTGATACGCGTTAGTACGCGTTTTTTCCATAGCAGTGCATTGTGACAAAGATTTCAGTTAAAGCACGTTAAGTGTGAAAGGTGCCATAGGAAAACATGGGACTTACCGTATATACTCGACTATAAGTCGAGAAATTTAGGTCTGATCTACTTTTGTGAAGTAGGGGGGTCGACTTATACTCGCATCAGACCTAGTCCAACCTACTCTGCATCTGCTGCATTCTGCCCCCCCCTAGTGCTGCCAGCCAGCCAGATTGTGTCCCTCTGGACTTCTAAGATTGCTAGATGCCAAAATTCCGCTCCCCCCTCCACGCAGGAGAATGGACAAACCCCCGCTCATTACATATGCAGGCAGCGGCTGAGAATGCTGATCCCCCACTCAGCACTGAACCTCCTTAGCTGCGTGGGTAGGAGCTGCTCACTGGAGCTGCTCACTGTGCCTCACTCGTACCTGATAGCTGACTAACGCGGCTCTCTCCCCAGCACTTGCTCTATAAACAGCGCTGGGCGGCTGGCACTTGAGGGGGAGACAGTAGCTATTAGACTGGCTGTGCTTGACAGTGATGTGGGGGGCGGAGCTTAAATCGTGGGGGCGGAGCTTAAATCGCCAATGTCTAGTTAACAAAAAGCTGCTTGCATCAGGGACAGCTGGTGAGGACAATGATCGGTGGCTGGAATGGAGGGATTTAGAGCGGCTCCTACCCCCTTTGCGGAGGTAAGAGCCGCTCTAAATCTCTCAGTTCCAGCCACCGATCATTGTCCTCACCAGCTGACCCTGATGCAAGCAGCTTTTTGTTAACTAGACATCGGCGATTTAAGCTCCGCCCCCCCGCGATTTAAGCTTCGCCCCCCGCATCACTGTCAAGCACAGCCAGTCACGGAGGGGACATCTCTGGGTGTGAGATTACAGGAAGGGACCTGCAGAGCAGGCAGTGTGCGGTCAGCTGGAACTAATGGGGAGGATGGAGGAGGAGGACATTGCTGGGTTTAGGTGAGATATTACAGTTCACTAATGTATTTATTGCAGGGAAATGATTGCCACAAAAATGAAATTCTGTTGCAATTGTAGCAATAATGGCAGCTTAAGATCTCCATGTGTATAAAACTGTCAGTCTGCAGCCTAAAATATTGCCATTTTTCATCTGGGTCACTATTTTAAAAAGACTGCCAAAAATATCCCCTTCACCACATTTATAACATGGCGATTATGTTCATTACCCCTTTGTTAGATCACCGGTTTCATCAAATGTTAATATGAAGGAAAATAAACCAGGATAGAAAGAACCAGTGTGGTTTGAATTATAAAACAACATATTTTTCCTATGAAATCTTTATGGTTTGCGTGATCATGGGTGTGTTGGGGGCGTGGTTAGGGGTGTGGCAGGGGTGTAGCCTAAGTGTCCCTCTTTCTTATCTCAAAATGTTGGGAGGTATGGGTAACTTAGCAACTGCGGGGGACCGGAGGATCGTTGCATGTTTAAAAGTTCATGGTTTCACTGTATGCATTCTGTAGTTAGCATGAATAAAATCCTTTATGGCATACTTTCCTGGGTCGACTTATACTTGAGTCATCAAAAAATTCCATATTAAGAGGGTCAAATATTTGGGTCGACTTATACACGGGGTCGACTTATATTCGAGTATATACGGTACTTTGAAAATCTATTTTCTTTCCGTTTTAACTGAGAGCAACTGATTAAGTGTAAAAGGGCCCTAATGTATATTTTCGTAATATGGGTTGCACTATTTGTGCACTGAGCGCAATGTAACTTTCAGAAGTAGTGGTAAAATTGCCAGATGCTGCATGCACATGGCAGTTTCACTACTGTTTTGTAAATATGCCCCAATATATTATGTCATAAATGCATACTTTTTTTATGAAACTAGTATGCATTGGTTAGAAAGGTAAGTTTTAGTGTGAGAAATATTGAGACTGACAACTTTATTGTGTTTTTTATATGCTAGTTAGTTATCAGGTTGTGGTGCTCACAGTCTGAATAACACCAGTAAAGGTGGCCACACACCATACAATTTTTGAAATATCTGTTCAATGTAAGAATTGCAATACATTTTTCTGACTGATTGTAACATTTCAAAAATATGACCAATGTACCACACACGTATGTTCAATTTTTCCCCAATTATGATAAAAATGATTGGAAACGCTGACAAAATTGCTAGGGTATGTATATTAATAAACTCACAATCCAACACACACCATACAATCTTTAGAAAGATTGAAGAAAAATATCTGGTATTCCGGATCGATTAAAATCAAAGGGAAATCTGATCGGATTTTTCAGTCGAATGAAAAAAAAGGTTTCAATTTTTTTGGAAGATCTGATCGTTTTTATCGAATTAACGTAAAATCGGATCATTTTATTGTATCGTGTGTGGCCACCTTAAGAAGCATAGAGTCCATATATTCAAAGCTAATCAGAACACTTGATCTGCATTGTAGTTCAGATTGTATTACAGGAAGTGGATCACCACAACAGCTATGAATGCATTTTTAAAGGAGTTCTGTGGAGGGGGTTAAAAAGACAAAATCTAACACTTACGTGGGGCTTCTATTGCCCCCCTGCAGCTGTAATGTCCCGCGTTTCCACCTCCGATGCTCTGTTCCCCGCCGCCGGTCCCGGTCTAATCACGTGAGTAATTACACTGTTGCTGTGTGGCCATGGCCGCATGCATGCTTGCTCCCGCGCGTCATTAGGACTCCAGGAGCATACTGTGCAGGTGCAGTACAAGAAAACTTCGTACTGCGCCTGCGCAGCATGCTACCAATGATGCGCGCGGGAGTGAGCACTATTCATCTATTTAGACGAATATTAGATCGGCATGAGCACCGGGGACTGGAGCATCATAGGAGGACAGCACGGGACATTACAGCTGCACGGGGCTGATAGAAGCCCCAGGTAAGTGTCAGTTTGTTTGTTTTTTAGCATGCCACAGTACCCCTTTAAAGGGAGCACAACCTTATCCTTTTAATTCATCTGATGTGCAACCGTGTACTGTTTCCCTTTAGGGCTCGTTCACACTAGGGGCGTTTTCTGCCTTTTTTTAAGCGCAGGTGATTTTCAAAATCGCCCACAAAACACTTGTCCAATTAATATCTATGAGAAGGTTCATCACAGCACGTTTCGTCCGCACAGGTCAGCAAAGTGGTGCCGGTACCATTTTTGGGGCGTTTTTTGTATGATGGAAGGTATAGGAAGAGTGCTAAATGCTCACAAAAACGCGTAACGCGGCAATTGCATTTTCGTTTTTTCTTCCCTGGATATTTAACCACTTGAGGACCACAGTCTTTCTACCCCTTAACCACTTGCCGACCGCCCCCAGCTGATGGGCGGCGGCAAAGACTGGGCCCAAACGACCGCAATACGCCCATCGGCGGGGGTGGCTGCGGGAGTGGCTATGCGGCGATCGCGTCATTCGTGACGCGATCAGCCGCCGGGGACTGGCTCCGCCCACCGCTCGTAGTAACCCGCCGGCCGTTCGGAAGCGCCGGCGGGTTACTAGCACCCGGATCGCCGCTGCACATATGTATAATAGGCTTTGTAATGTATACAAAGCCTATTATACTGGCTGCCTCCTGCCCTGGTGGTCCCAGTGTCCGAGGGACCACCAGGGCTGGCTGCAGCCACCCTAGTCTGCACCCAAGCACACTGATTTCCCCCCCCTGCCCCCTGATCGCCCACAGCACCCCTCAGACCCCCCCCTGCCCACCCCCCAGACCACTGTTTGCACCCAGTCACCCCCCTAATCACCCATCAATCACTCCCTGTCACTATCTGTCAATGCTATTTTTTTTTTATCCCCCCCCTGCCCACTGCCCCCTCCTGATCACCCCCCCACCCCTCAGATTCTCCCCAGACCCCCCCCCAGACCCCCCCCCCCATGTACTGTATGCATCTAACCCCCCTGATCACCTGTCAATCACCTGTCAATCACCCGTCAATCACCCGTCAATCACCCCCTGTCACTGCCACCCATCAATCAGCCCCTAACCTGCCCCTTGCGGGCAATCTGATCACCCACCCACACCAATAGATCGCCCGCAGATCCGACATCAGATCACCTCCCAAGTGCAGTGTTTACATCTCTTCTCTCCTCTAAACACCCACTAATTACCCATCAATCACCCATCAATCACCCCCTATCACCACCTGTCACTGTTACCCATCAGATTAGACCCTAATCTGCCCCTTGCGGGCAGCCAATCACCCGCCCACACGCTCATATTGCCCTCAGACCCCCCCTTATCAATTCGCCAGTGCAATATTTACATCTGTTATTCCCTGTAATAACCCACTGATCACCTGTCAATCACCTATCAATCACCCCCTGTCACTGCCACCCATCAATCACCCCCTGTCACTGCCACCCATCAATCAGCCCCTAACCTGCCCCTTGCGGGCAATCTGATCACCCACCCACACCAATAGATCGCCCGCAGATCCGACATCAGATCACCTCCCAAGTGCAGTGTTTTTTTTATCTCTTCTCTCCTCTAAACACCCACTAATTAACCATCAATCACCCCCTATCACCACCTGTCACGGTTACCCATCAGATTAGACCCTAATCTGCCCCTTGCGGGCACCCAATCACCCGCCCACACCTCAGAACGTCCTCAGACCCCAGCCCTGATCACCTCGCTAGTGCATTGCTTGCATCTATTTCCCCCCTCTAATCACACCTTGAGACACCCATCAATCACCTCCTGTCACCCCCTAGCACACCTACCCATCAGATCAGGCCCTAATTTGCCCCGTGTGGGCTCCTGATCACTCGGCCAAACCCTCAGATCCCCCTCAGACCCCCTTCCGATCACCTCCCCAGTGCATTGATTGCATCTATTTTCCCCTCTAACCGCCCCCTGAGACACCCATCAATCACCTCCTGTCACCCCCCTAGCACTCCTATCCATCAGATCAGGCCCAAAACATCCTGTCATCTAAGAGGCCACCCTGCTTATGACCGGTTCCACAAAGTTTGCCCCCTCATAGACCACCTGTCATCAAAATTTGCAGATGCTTATACCCCTGATCAGTCATTTTGAGAAATTTGGTTTCCAGACTACTCACAGTTTTGGGCCCGTAAAATGCCAGGGCAGTATAGGAACCCCACAAGTGACCCCATTTTAGAAAGAAAACACCCCAAGGTATTCTGTTAGGTGTATGATGAGTTCAGAGAAGATTTTATTTTTTGTCAAAAGTAGTAGTCTAGAAAACAAATGCCTCAAAATGACCTGTGAATAGGACGTTGGGCCCCTTAGCGCACCTAGGCTGCAAAAAAGTGTCACACATGTGGTATCGCCATACTCAGGAGAAGTAGTATAATGTGTTTTGTGGTGTATTTTTACACATACCCATGCTGGGTGGGAGAAATCTCTCTGTAAATGGACAATTGTGTGTAAAAAAAATCAAAAATGTGTCATTTACAGAGATATTTCTCCCACCCAGCATGGTTATATGTAAAAATACACCACAAAACACATTATACTACTTCTTCTGAGTACGGCGATACCACATGTGTGACACTTTTTTGCAACTTAACTGTGCTAAGGGGCCCAAAGTCCAATGCGTACCTTTAGGATTTCACAGGTCATTTTGAGACATTTGGTTTCAAGACTACTCCTCACGGTTTAGGGCCCCTAAAATGCCAGGGCAGTATAGGAACCCCACAAATGACCCCATTTTAGAAAGAAGACACCCCAAGGTATTCCGTTAGGAGTATGGTGAGTTCATAGAAGATTTTATTTTTTGTCACAAGTTAGCGAAAATGACACTTTGTGAAAAAAACACAATTAAAATCAATTTCCGCTAACTTGTGACAAAAAAAAAAAATCTTCTATGAACTCACCATCCTCCTAACGGAATACCTTGGGGTGTCTTCTTTCTAAAATGGGGTCATTAGTGGGGTTCCTATACTGCCCTGGCATTTTAGGGGCCCTAAACCGTGAGGAGTAGTCTTGAAACAAAAATGACCTGTGAATGTGTTTTGGGGTGTATTTTTCCACATACCCATGCTGAGTGGGAGAAATATCTCTATAAATAGACAATTGTGTGTAAAAAAAATAAAACAATTGTCATTTACGGAGATATTTCTCCCACCCAGCATGGGTATGTGTAAAAATACACCCCAAAACACATTATACTACTTCTCCTGAGTATGGCAATACCACATGTGTGGCACTTTTTTGCAGCCTAACTGCGCTAAGGGGCCAAAAGTCCAATGAGCATCTTTAGGCTTTACAGGGGTGCTTACAATTAGGCACCCCCCAAAATGCCAGGACAGTGAACACACCCCACAAATGACCCCATTTTGGAAAATAGACACTTCAAGGTATTCAGAGAGGAGCATAGTGAGTCCGTGGCAGATTTCATTTTTTTTTTGTCACAAGTTAGAAGAAATGGAAACTTTTTTTTTTCTTTTTTTTGTCAGAAAGTGTCATTTTCCGCTAACTTGTGACAAAAAATAAAATCTTCTATGAACTCACCATGCCTCTCACTGAATACTTTGGGATGTCTTCTTTCCAAAATGGGGTCATTTGGGGGGTATTTGTACTATCCTGGAATTTTAGCACCTCATGAAACCTGACAGGTGCGCAGAAAAGTCAGAGATGCTTGAAAATGGGAAAATTCACTTTTGGCACCATAGTTTGTAAACACTATAACTTTTACCCAATCCAATAAATATACACTGAATGTTTTTTCTTTTTTTTATCAAAGACATGTAGCAGAATAACTTTCGCGCTCAAATGTATAGGAAATTTTACTTTATTTGAAAAATGTCAGCACAGCAAGTTAAAAAAGTCATTTTTTTGGCCAAAATTCATGTCTTTTTTGATGAATATAATAAAAACTAAAACTCGCAGCAGCAATCAAATAGCAGCAAAAGAAAGCTGTATTAGTGACAAGAAAAGGAGGTAAAATTCCTTTAGGTGGTAGGTTGTATGACCGAGCAATAAACCGTGAAAGCTGCAGTGGTCTGAATGGAGAAAAAGGCTCTGGTCCTTAAGGGGCGAAAAGACTGTGGTCCTCAAGTGGTTAAGGACCAGAGCCTTTTTCTCCATTCAGACCACTGCAGCTTTCACGGTTTATTGCTCGGTTATACAACCTACCACCTAAATTAATTTTACCTCCTTTTCTTCTCACTAATACAGCTTTCTTTTGGTGCTATTTGATTGCTGCTGCGAGTTTTATTTTTTATTATATTCATCAAAAAAGACATGAATTTTGTCAAAAAAATTAGTTTTTTAACTTTCTGTGCTGACATTTTTCAAATAAAGTAAAATTTCCTATACATTTGAGCACGAAAGTTATTCTGCTACATGTCTTTGATAAAAAAAAACCATTCAGTGTAAATTTATTGGATTGGGTAAAAGTTATAGCGTTTACAAACTATGGTGCCAAAAGTGAATTTTCCCATTTTCAAGCATCTCTGACTTTTCTGCCCACCTGTCATGTTTCATGAGGTGCTAAAATTCCAGGATAGTATAAATACCCCCCAAATGACCCCATTTTGGAAAGAAGACATCCCAAAGTATTCACTGAGAGGCATGGTGAGTTCATAGAAGATTTTATTTTTTGTCACAAGTTAGCGGAAAATGACACTTTGTGACAAAAAAAAAAAAAAAAGTTTCCATTTCTTCTAACTTGCGGAAAAAAAAAATGAAATCTGCCACGGACTCACTATGCTCCTCTATGAATACCTTAAAGGGTCTACTTTCCAAAATGGGTTCATTTGTGGGGTGTGTTGACTGTCCTGGCATTTTGGGGGGTGCTAAATTGCAAGCACCCCTGTAAAGCCTAAAGGTGCTCATTGGACCCTGGGCCCCTTAGCGCAGTTAGGCTGCAAAAAAGTGCCACACATGTGGTATTGGCATACTCAGGAGAAGTAGTGTAATGTGTTTTGGGGTGTATTTTTACACATACCCATGCTGGGTGGGAGAAATATCTCTGTAAATGACAATTTTTTTTATTTTTTTTACACACAATTGTCCATTTACAAAGATATTTCTCCCACTCAGCATGGGTATGTGTAAAAATACACCCCAAAACACATTATACTACCTCTCCTGAGTACGGCGATACCACATGTGTGGCACTTTTTTGCACCGTAACTGCGCTAAGGTGCCCAAAGTCCAATGTGTACCTTTAGGATTTCACAGGTCATTTTGAGACATTTGTTTTTAAGACTACTCCTCACAGTTTAAGGCCCCTAAAATGCCAGGGCAGTATAGGAACCCCACAAATGACCCCATTTTAGAAAGAAGACACCCCAAGGTATTCTGTTAGGAGAATGGTGAGTTCATAGAAGATTTTATTTTTTGTCACAAGTTAGCGGAAATTGATTTTAAGTGATTTTTTTCACAAAGTGTCATTTTCCGGTAACTTGTGACAAAAAATAAAATCTTCTATGAACTTACCATACTCCTAACGGAATACCTTGGGGTGTCTTCTTTCTAAAATGGGGTCATTTGTGGCGTTCCTATACTGCCCTGGCATTTTAGGGGCCCTAAACCGTGAGGAGTAGTCTTGAAACCAAATGTCGCAAAATGACCTGTGAAATCCTAAAGGTACTCATTGGACTTTGGGCCCCTTAGCGCTCTTAGGGTATAAAAAAGTGCCACACATGTGGTACCGCCGTACTCAGGAGAAGTAGTATAATGTGTTTTGTGGTGTATTTTTACACATACCCATGCTGGGTGGTAGAAATACTGTATCTCTGTACATGACAATTGTTTGATTTTTTTTACACACAATTGTCCATTTACAGAGATATTTCTCCCACCCAGCATGGGTATGTGTAAAAATACACCCCAAAACACATTATACTACTTCTCCTGAGTACGGCGATATACCACATGTGTGACACTTTTTTTGCAACCTAGGTGCGCTAAGGGGCCCAACGTCCTATTCACAGGTCATTTTGAGGCATTTGTTTTCTAGACTACTCCTCACGGTTTAGGGCCCCTAAAATGCCAGGGCAGTATAGGAACCCCACAAGTGATCCCATTTTAGAAAGAAGACACCCCAAGGTATTCCGTTAGGTGTATGGCGAGTTCATAGAAGATTTTATTTTTTGTCACAAGTTAGTGAAAAATGACACTTTGTGAAAAAAAAAAAAATCAATTTCCGCTAACTTTTGACAAAAAATAAAATCTTCTATGAACTCGTCATACACCTAACAGAATACCTTTGGGTGTCTTTTTTCTAAAATGGGGTCACTTGTGGGGTTCCTATACCGCCCTGGCATTTTACGGGCCCAAAACCGTGAGTAGTCTGGAAACCAAATGTCTCAAAATGACTGTTCAGGGGTATAAGCATCTGCAAATTTTGATGACAGGTGGTCTATGAGGGGCCGAATTTTGTGGAACCGGTCATAAGCAGGGTGGCCTTTTAGATGACTTGTTATATTGGGCCTGATCTGATGGATAGGAGTGCTAGGGGGGTGACAGGAGGTGATTGATGGGTGTCTCAGGGAGTGATTAGAGGGGAAAATAGATGCACTTAATGCACTGGGGAGGTGATCGGAAGGGGGTCTGAGGGGGATCTGAGGGTTTGGCCGAGTGATCAGGAGCCCACACGGGGCAAATTAGGGCCTGATCTGATGGGTAGGTGTGCTAGGGGGTGACAGGTGGTGACAGGAGGTGATTGATGGGTGTCTCAAGGTGTGATTAGTGGGGGGAATAGATGCAAGTAATGCACTGGCGAGGTGATCAGGGCTGGGGTCTGAGGGTGTGGGCGGGTGATTGGGTGCCCTAGGGGCAGATAGGGGTCTAATCTGATGGGTAGCAGTGACAGGGGGTGATTGATGGGTAATTAATGGGTGTTTAGAGGAGAGAACAGATGCAATGCACTTGGGAGGTGATCTGACTGCGGGTCTGCAGGCGATCGGATGGTGTGGGTGGGTGATCAGATTGCCCGCATGATGGGTGGCAGTGACAGGGGGTGATTGATGGGTGGCAGTGACAGGGGCTGATTGATGGGTGGCAGTGACAGGGGGTGACAGGGGGTGATTGATGGGTGATAGGTGCTTGGCAGGTGATTGACAGGTGATCAGTGGGTTATTACAGGGAAGAACAGATGTAATTAATGCACTGGTGAATTGATAAGGGGGGGTCAGAGGGCAATCTGAGCGTGTGGGTGGGTGATTGGGTGCCCGCAAGGGGCAGATTAGGGTCTGATCTGATAGGTAAAAGTGACAGGTGGTGATAGGGGGTGATTGATGGGTGATTGATGGGTGATTGATGGGTAATTAGTGGGTGTTTAGGGTAGAGAACAGATGTAAACACTGCACTTGGGAGGTGATCTGATGTCGGATCTGCGGGCGATCTATTGGTGTGGGTGGGTGATCAGATTGCCCGCAAGGGGCAGGTTAGGGGCTGATTGTTGGGTGGCAGTGACAGGGGGTGACAGGGGGTGATTGATGGGTGATAGGTGATTGGCAGGTGATTGACAGGTGATCAGTGGGTTATTACAGGGAAGAACAGATGTAATTAATGCACTGGCGAATTGATAAGGGGGGGGGTCTGAGGGCAATCTGAGCGTGTGGGCGGGTGATTGGGTGCCCGCAAGGGGCAGATTAGGGTCTGATCTGATAGGTAACAGTGACAGGTGGTGATAGGGGGTGATTGATGGGTGATTGATGGGTAATTAGTGGGTGTTTAGAGAAGATAACAGATGTAAACAATACATTTGGGAGGTAATCTGACGGCGGGTTTGCGGGCGATCTAATGGTGTGGGTGGGTGATCAGATTGCCCGCAAGGGGCAAGTTAGGGGCTGATTGATGGGTGGCAGTGACAGGGGGTGATTGATGGGTGATAGGTGATTGGCAGGTGATTGACAGGTGATCAGTGGGTTATTACAGGGAAAAACAGATGTAATTAATGCACTGGTGAATTGATAAGGGGGGGGTCAGAGGGCAATCTGAGCGTGTGGGCGGGTGATTGGGTGCCCGCAAGGGGCAGATTAGGGTCTGATCTGATAGGTAAAAGTGACAGGTGGTGATAGGGGGTGATTGATGGGTGATTGATGGGTAATTAGTGGGTGTTTAGGGTAGAGAACAGATGTAAACACTGCACTTGGGAGGTGATCTGATGTCGGATCTGCGGGCGATCTATTGGTGTGGGTGGGTGATCAGATTGCCCGCAAGGGTGCAGGTTAGGGGCTGATTGTTGGGTGGCAGTGACAGAGATTGATTGATGGGTGATTGATGGGTGATTGACGGGTGATTGAAAGGTGATCAGGGGGGATAGATGCATACAGTACACAGGGGGGGGGGGGGGGTCTGGGGAGAATCTGAGGGGTGGGGGGGTGATCAGGAGGGGGCAGGGGTGGGGGATAAAAAAATAGCGTTGACAGATAGTGACAGGGAGTGATTGATGGGTTATTAGGGGGGTGATTGGGTGCAAACAGTGGTCTGGAGGCTGGGCAGGGGGGGTCTGAGGGGTGCTGTGGGCGATCAGGGGGCGGGGGGGGGGGGCAGATCAGTGTGTTTGGGTGCAGACTAGGGTGGCTGCAGCCTGCCCTGGTGGTCCCTCGGACACTGGGACCACCAGGGCAGGAGGCAGCTTGTATAATACACTTTATATACATTACAAAGTGAATTATACACTTTGTAGCAACGATCGCGGGGTTAACATCCCGCCGTCGCTTCCATATGGCCGGCGGGATGTTGCGGCGGGTGGGCGGAGCCAGTTGCCGGGGGAAGCGCGCGTCATCAATGACGCGATCGCTCCCCCGGCATGTGAAAAGGACGCAACGCCCTTGGGCGTATTGTGGTCCTTTAGGGATCCACTTTGCCGCTGCCCATCGGCTGTGGGCGGTCGGCAAGTGGTTAAATGGTAAGTGTTTCCAGGTCAGCCTACACTTCCTGTTAGTAGTGAGAGCTGACACGGCAAAAAAAATTAAAGATGAGTGGCAAAAGCTGGGTTCACACAGAGTAGCTGATCTCCAAAATCCAGGAATACCCGGAATTATATGACAAGAAGCATCCACACTACAAGGACACCTTCAAGACAAATCTTGTGTGGGCTAATATAGCAGCATACATATTAGAGGATCTATGGGATGATTTTTCTCATACAACACAAACAGCTAAAAGTAAGTTGATTGGTCTGCTGACATTATTCTGATAATTCTTGCATCATTGTGTTGTTTATGTTTGTCACCTATGCATTCAGCCGGGGGTTACTGATGTCTGGAATACCCCCTTGAGACTACTGTACCTTTAAAAAAAATCGCTGAAGTGGGCAAGCTGGTAAATATACAGAGGCTTGCCTCCTGCAGGGTCTGTCGGAAAAACTCTCTCACCATTGTAAAGACTGCATATGTACAGCTACATAAGGTATTTCACAGGTTGAAAAGTTTTTGACAGTCCCTAAACTTCAGGAGGGCTGCCTGCAGCTTGTGTGAGAGGCTGGCAGGGACAGGAGACACATTACAGGCAAGTAGCCTCTGTGTGATGAGGGACTGCAATCAGTGGCGGCTCCAGGAATTTTTTTTAGGGGGTGCATATTGGGGTCATTTCTGCTACCGATTGTGCATATGACCCCAATATGCACAATCCGTAGCAGATATGACCCCAATATGCACAATCAGCATCACTTCCGGAAGCGGAAGTGACGTCAGCCGCTAGAGCGAGAAGGCGGCGATGGAACGCAAGGAAGAAGGTATGTATCCCGCCGCCGCTGCTGCTGCCCGCTGCCCACACACATTCACTAGCTGGAGGGGGGCGCAGAGGGGAGAGCCCCGAGGTGCGGGAGAGGGGGGAACTTCCCCTCTCCCTGCTGACTGTGGGCAAGGCTTTCCCCTCATGCTGCCACCCCTCCAGCCCCCCAAAAATGGCCCCGAGCGGGCCCCAGGGGCGGGCCGGGCCCACCCGCGGGCGCAGGCGCTGCAGGGCCTATTCTTACGCCCCTGGTGACTGGGTGTTAGGCCAAGGGCCTGAGTCAGGGATGAGAAGTTGGGTCAGTTTCAGTTCCAGACAGATGTATTCTGCAGGTATACAAAACTATGTTTGGGATACTTGCCTTCCACTAGCTATTACAAATGTATTGCTGAATACGTGTCCTGTTGCAATGAATGTGCACGTGTAAACAAATAACAACAATATTTTTATTTTTGTTTTTCAGTTGAACAGTTTAAAAGAATATGGAAATCTGTTTGTAATAACTACAAAAGGGATTTGGAGAGACACAAACTTTACAACAAAGTGTTCCAGGGGCCAAACACAGGAGAACAATCCAATTTGCAGGCTTTCTGCACTTTCTGCAGCCACATCCAACTTATTCTCTGAGGTCTTCACAACCATACAATCCACCCATAGCACCAGATATGTATAAAAGACCAGCTAGTACCCTTCACCCCGATGCTGACACACCACAGACCTAAGTGGGCTTGGTAGTGGACATAACAATCCACAAGAAAATGATTTGGACAGTGAGACCATCAGCATGTGTCAATTACTGTCTTTTTTTAGTATAGTGCTTTTCTCCTGTTGGACTCAAAGCACTTGTGAGGCAGCCACTAGAGTGTACTCAGTAGGCAGTAGCAGTGTTAGGGAGTCTTGCCTAAAGAACTCCTTACTGAATAGGTGCTGGCTTACTGAATAGGAAGAACCTAGATTTGAACCCAGGTCTCCTACGTCAGAGGCAGAGCCCTTAACCACTACACTATCCAACCACCAAAGATTAGTTATGTAGCCATCAGACATTTCAAGAATAAGGTGAGATTTATTTGTATTATCTTTTATTAACAGTACAGAAGACCTTCTGAAGAACCCACGCAAACAACAAGTACAGATGTGGATATAACTGACCCATCATCAGTGGATAGTGGAGTTACATCTGTGCTAGAAGACAAGGAGAACATCCCTCTGCACTCCCCAGAGAGTCCATCCACGAGATATACTCTCCCATTTTCACGTAATGTGACATATAGGTCCACACAACCCTTTCAGATAAGAAGAGCAGGTAGAGGAATGTCAAGGGCCGAAATTGAACAAAAAATATTTATGACCATGGAGAAGGTAGTGCACCGTATGGAAATAAGTGATGAAGAAAGAGTCAAAATGAATGACCCAATTATCCAATTTCTCCTCAGTTTAGCTTCCTCTTTCAGCAAAATACCACCAGAAAAAATATTGTGTGCTCAATGTATTATAATTGAGGCAGAGGCGTAGCTAGGGTTTTCAGCGCCCGGGGACAAAGACTATTAATGCGCCCCCTAAGTAGTGTTGGGCGAACACCTAGATGTTCGGGATTGCGAACGTTCGCCGAACATCGCCGCGATGTTCGGGTGTTCGCGCCGAACTCCGAACATAATGGAAGTCAATGGGGACCCGAACTTTCGTGCTTTGTAAAGCTTCCTTACATGCTACATACCCCAAATTTGCAGGGTATGTGCACCTTGGGAGTGGGTACAAGAGGAAAAAAAATATTTGAAAAAGAGCTTATAGTTTTTGAGAAAATTGATTGTAAAGTTTCAAAGGAAAAACTGTCTTTTAAATGTGGAAAATGTCATGTTTTTTTGCACAGGTAACATGCTTTTTGTCGCCATGCAGTCATAAATGTAATACAGAGAAGAGGTTCCAGGAAAAGGGACCGGTAACCATGGGCGTCCGCACATACGGCAAATTCGGTCGGCCGCCACCCCCTGGCCGCCCGCTGCCCCCCCCCTGGCCGACCCCGGACTAAATCACAGGCAATGGGCTCCAGCGTGAGTCAGCAGCTAGGGCGCATGGGCACAACTGAACAGAAGCTGCAGAGCTGTCCCGATGCGTGGCCCCGCCCCCTCCCTTTCCCAGTGGCTGTGATCACTTGAATGTGTGGAGCGGGATATTGTGACGACGTCTGTTCTGCCTGCATGCCTGATGATCCTGTTCCTCATCCAGCACTGCTGCCAGGACCCTTAGCAGAAGGGACAGATGTGTGACAGCCAGGCTTGCTCGGAGGAATACTGGTAAGGAAGGGATAGAAGGGGCTGATGCCTGGCGGGTAATAGAGATAAGAGATGCACTTCCCAGACAGAACTGAAGTGTTTCTCTCCCTTTTCCAAGCAATACGAACTGGCTGCTGCAGCACCTCTTTCCCCTCATTACTGATTGATCTTTTTATTATGTGCTGAATCTGTAGTGCAGGAGCCAAGAGGTGCTGCTGCAGCCAGTTCACTACGATCAGATGGAGGACAGCTGTGCGGACAGGAGACTAGAAGCTCTGGGAGGTCCTGTGTGTGCAGATAAGTCTTGCTTTTGTGGTGATCTGCAGGACTCTAGCTGCTGAACTTATCAGCAATAAATGTCTCCCCTGTCCCTCTCCAGTGCTCCCCTCCCCCTCCCTTACCTCTCTCACTTCTCTGCTCTCACTGTCAGGAGTCCTGTGTCTAAACTCAGCCATACACTGTGTGACAGCAAAAGGAGCCCACAAACAGTCCTGTACTGCTCAACCACAAATTACAGGATCAGGATAACAATCAATTTGCCACCCTTCTGTATGCCCTAGAAGAGACACAGGTATGGTTGTGCAGGTAGATGTAAATCTCTTATGTTTTCCTCTCTCTTCCTCCCCCACCCCAATCTTTAAAACACCCAATTTTGGTTGGCTGTTATGCTAGATTACACATGATAAAATTTTCTGGCAGATTTACCTGCTAGATCGACTATTTCCAACATGTCCATTCCGAATTTTGTTCAATTTTCCAATTGGTTTTCATAGAGCTGAATGGAAAATCGATCAGAAAATTGATCGGAAATAAGATTGCACATGTTGGAAATAGTCAGTCTTGCAGGTAAATCTGCCAGAAAATTGTTTAATGTGTACCTACCTAGCATTTGGATTAAAACTTGATCCTGTGGCGCTGGTGGCTGACACTGTGGCTGTACAGATCTATTGCTGGGTAAAATCCAAGCAGGTCTCAGCTAGGCTGCTGCTGTCACTATGGTGAGTGGGGAGCACCTGTCATTACCTACACTGGGGGTCCCTGTCACTACCTGAACTGAACTGGGGTCCCTAGGCTGTCACTACATGAATGGGGGTCCCTTTCACTACCTGAACTGGGGCTCCCTGTTACTACCTGAACTGGGGGTCCCTGTCACTACCTGAACTGGGGGTCCCTGTCACTACCTGAACTGGGGGTCCCTGTCACTACCTGAACTGGGGGTCCCTGTCACTACCTGAACTGAACTGGGGGTCCCTGTCACTACCTGAACTGAAATGGGGGTCCCTGTCACTACCTGAACTGAACTCGGGGTCCCTGTCACTACCTGAACTAAACTGGGGGTTCCTGTCACTACCTGAACTGGGGGTCCTTGTCACTACCTGAACTGAACTGGCGGTACCTGTCACTACCTGAATTGAGGGGCTCCTGGCGCTACCTAAACTAGGGGGCACCTGTCACTACCTAAACTATCCAGGCCAGCCAGCCCAGCATCACCACCAGCTAACCAGCCCAGAATTGCTGCCAAAAGGCCACAGCATCACCACCAGTCAGGCCAGCATTTACTCCAAACAGCCAGGCCAGCCCAGCATCACCACCAGCCAGGCCAGCCCAGCATCACTGCAAGGCCTTTTGGCCCACACATCATCCCCACGCCAGCCAAAAACAGTATTGCCAGGCCAGCCAAGCACAGCAGCAGTAGAGGAGAATTCAGAAGCCAGGTGAGAGGTGTCTACCATATTAAGGGGGTATTCTACCTATTTATGTGAAATGCTATCTGTTTATGTGCTTCATGACCACTGAATTTGTCTTGTTGGGGGCCTCATGATTGCTGAATTTGTCTTGTTGTGGGCCTCAGGATTTCTGAATTTGTCTTGTTAGGGGCCTCATGATTTGTTGGAGGACTCATGATTGCCTAATTTGTCTTGTTGGGGGCCTCATGCTTGCTGAATTTGTCTTGTTGGGGCCTCATGATTGCTCAATTTGTCTTGTTGGGGGCCTCATGATTGCTCAATTTGTCTTGTTGGGGGTTATATGATTTCCAACTTTTCCCATAGTCTCGCAGTTAGCAAAGTCATCATATGCGACAATAGCATTAAACCTACTTTTTTAGTTTTGTAAAACAGAAAATTAAAACTGGGAGGTTCTAAAAAGATGAATACATTTTTCAGGAGTAGGATGGATGAAATTGTTTATCTTCACAGTTTATTTTCAACTTGGATTTTCCATAATATTCGTGTATGAATTAACACGTTTGTATTTAGCTTAAATTTCCAAGTTGGCACTTTGCGATAGATAAAGTGACTTTTGGGTTGCAGTTTGGGCACTCGACCTCCAAAAGGTTTGCCACCACTGTCCTAATCTAATGTCCCACATTGCTAAGTTCATGTAAATTTGGCTCCACCCGTGACCACACCCACATTCTGGTCCATGACCACACCCATTTTTTGGCGCGCCGCACCGCTACTCCCCCTCCTTTTTGCCCCCCCCGGAAAATTTTCTGCGGACGCCCATGCCGGTAACGCTAACCCAGCACCAGCAGCAGCACACGTGATGGAACAGGAGGAGGAGGCACAGGAGGAGAAGGCCACGCTTTTTGAGACACAACAACCCAGGCCTTGCATGAGGACAAGAAGCGTGCGGATAGCATGCTTTTTACCGCCATGCAGTCATAAATGTAATAAAGATGAGAGGTTCCATAAACAGGGACCGGCAACGCTAACCCAGCAGCAGCAGCAGCACACGTGATGGAACAGGAGGAGGCGCAGGAGGAGAAGGCCACGCTTTGAGACACAACAACCCAGGCCTTGCATGAGGACAAGAAGCGTGCGGATAGCATGCTTTGTACCGCCATGCAGTCATAAATGTAATAAAGATAAGAGGTTCAATAAACAGGGACCGGGCGGAAACACTAACCCAGCAGCAGCAGACGTGATGGAACAGGAGGCGGCGCAGGAGGAGAAGGCCACGCTTTCAGGCGCAACTCAGGCCTTGCATGAGGACAAAAAAATGTGTGCGCAAAGCAATGCAATGAGTAGTTTTCAGGACACAATGGGCTATTCGGAGGAGCTATTCCCACCCCCACAATCTTCTACCTGTGAAAGGTCAATGGAACAGCCACAAATGTTGTGCCCGGATTCACAACCTTTTTCTGTGGAAAATGCACCTCGCACTGAAATGCAAGGCGAGGCCGAGGATGAACATGACGTCAACAACTCAACATGACGCAAAATGGGGGCGGAACAGAAAGCTGCTTTCAATGTTTTGAAGGCCTTAATTGCCTCCGGTGGCCAGTTAGATGCATCATTCATCACACCCAAATCCCAGAGCAATGTGTGCAGGAATTTGAATCGCAGGAGGTGTACCGAGATCATCTGGACAAGTGACCAAGTGACCAAGTGACCAAGTGACCAAGTGACAAAGTGAAAAGTGACCAGTGACAAAGTGACAAAGTGACTGACAAAGTGACAAAATGACAAAGTGACAAAGTGACAAGTGACAAAGTGACAAGTGACAAAGTGACAAAGTGACCAGTGACAAAGTGACAAGTGAGAGGTTGTTCTGGGGAGCTCTACTCCACTGCACACAGTCACATATGAGGAGAGGTCTCGTCGGGACTGCTGATCCTCCTCAGCTTGCTCAAAGCCTTGAGGGTTCCTGAAGATCCTTTGCTTGGAGTTCGCCGGGGTTCAGCTTGGTGTCGGGGTCGGCGGCGTCCTCCTCACTCCAACGTGGCAGATCTTCTGTTGAAGGAAAAAAAAAAACATTTTTAAAAGTCCAGTACCGCTTCTGAAGGACTCACCAAGAGATGCAGGAGCGCTTCAATCTAGCGCACCATCGCTCACTGGGTGATGTCCCTCCCTACGCGCTGGAATTCTACGCTGCACATGCTAGCACGCTTTTGCGCAGTGCCGTGGCGCATTCCAGCAGCTAGCTACCAAGCTTCTGTGGATCTGATTGGGCCACCATGTTGGATCTCTGCCAAGTCCTCCAAAATTTTGAGCAATCCACGTTGCTTGTGACTGAGCAGTGACAACTCTACAGTCAGCATTACAATACCACTGCTGTGTTTACTGAAGAAATCAATGTTGAAGATGGAAACCGCTGGCATGATGCAAGTGGGGGAATCTGAAGATGAAAACGATCAGCGTGATGATACCAACATCAGGCAACCTGCCTCAGGAAACGCTGGTCCCAGCTATGACAAAGAACAGGACGAGTAACAGCTGGAGTTGGAGCAGGAATTGGATGCCCCCACTGCCGAGGGACAGAGTGGTGCACGTTGGACTTCCACAATTTAGCGGGAATGGACAGCAGAAGAGGAAGAAAGTGATGCTGGTGACGAATATGGTGCATCACAACAATCACAACGCTCACAAGAACATGAAGACAGAGGAGTCTGGCAGGATTCTCTGGCACACATAGCTCAATTCATGCTAGACAGCATTGAACGCGGCCCACGCATTATTCACTATTCATTATTATTCATTATTCTGGACAACACCAATTACTGGGTTTATACCCAGTTTATACAAACACAATGTTAAAAAACTGATTGAAGAAAGTGTCAGGCAGGTCAAAAATGGAACAATTCCAGCAGGCCCTTGAGGATGGAGACTTTAGAGAGGAGATTGACATCCTCCTCCTTCTCTAGCCAGTTGTACGCCGACAGACTGACTTCAGCAAACCCAGGAGGACCAGGAGGGCAGCAAAGAACACAAGCTGCTGCTAGTGCCCAAAAGGGAATGGCATTGGCAGTGTCCTTGGAGTGGGAACATTTTCTGACACCCATGCAGCAGCCCACAGAACAGCAATCGGGCAGTTCCACGTCCTCCATCACCAATCGCCTGGAGAAGATGGTCAAGGACTACATGTCAGATGGCGTAGCTGTGTTGAACAATCCATCTGCAGACAGACGGTGAGTGTGACAGCACAGAAGGACCATGGCAACTCACTCATAGTACCACAGTTTGATAGTGCTGCCCAAAAAATTATATGGATCCGTGGACCTGGGCAGTACTGGGAAGTGGGAACGCAGATTTTAGTACCTAAACACAAGATACAACATGTTTTCCGGGGTCGGACTCTGAGGCACATACAGATGGTCCCGATCATCATCCTCATCATACAACTCTTCTCCTGAGTCTGACCCACCCACCACCTCTGCCACCCCAACATCCCCAGACACAGACCCCTCATCGTCCTCAACATTAACTTGGGATGCTGGCCTGAGCCCGACCTCCTCCTCCACATCAGGCCCCATCATCTCCTCAATGGCAGCCCTCAATAATCGCTCTGGCGCCGGACCGATGGACACAACGTTCTCCTCCGGGGAGGGCAGCTGCTGACCACTGGCTGCTAGGGTGGATGTTATAGCTTGCGTGGGGCGTTAGCTGTTGCTGTTGTTGGGAGTGCTGCTCACAGCGGAGGTCTCTGAGGAACTCATGGTGAGCTCATATAGTGGTTGACGTTGAGTGGAGTATTACTGATCCCAGCAATATACACACTGACTGGCAGAGTACGCAATGCTATATAGTGGTTGATGGTGAGTGAAGTACTACAGATCCCAGCAATATACACAGTGACTGGCAGTACAATGGTATGGGTGGGTGAGCAGAGTACTACAGATCCCAGCAATGCTATATAGTAATGGGGTGACTGAGTGAGCGGCAGTGTACTACTGTTCCCAGCAGACACAGAGTGGCAGTAAAGACAATGCTATATAGTGTGGCTGAGCGAGCGGTGTACTACTGTTCCCAGCAGACACAGAGTGGCAGTAAACACAATGCTATATAGTGTGGCTGAGCGAGGTACTCAGAGTGGCAGTAAACACAATGCTATATAGGCATACATGAAGACAGACCGGGCACCAATCCCTTTTACGTTCTTTTAATATAGCATCTTGCCAAAAGACATTGCAGTGGTACATTCACATCAATTCACATTGGATGGATCAAACCTGCATAGATGAGTGTCCAGGGGGTGCGGGATGCTGGTGACCAGGGAATAGTGGACGGCACTACAGCCGTTTCGCGCCCGACTGGCGCTTGCTCACGTGCTTGCGTCCTGTGTGATGGCGGCGCCGCGCGGCTTTCCAGATGAAGCCTGTAAGCCACGCCTCCGGCGTATGCCATTGGTGTGGAGTGGTGGTGTCAGAGAGGTGAGGGGTGAGGGGGCGGAGACTCGCCATAACGGCGAGAAACTAGAGTGTGTGTTCAAACGAGCCAGCAGGTTGCTGGCGCAGCATTAAAGGGGCAGTGTACATTATCAACATGTGCATGTAAGAAACCATGGCTATTTAAAACGTGTTACTAACATAGCAAACTGGGTTAAAACATTAGACATAATTGTGCAAAATTGAGTGTCAAACCATCGTGCCAAGTAAGTTAAAGTGCATAAATAAGTGCACCCTAAGCGGAAGCACACCTATATTCGCATGGCTGTAACACAGCACATACTGGATCTTCCGCATATCTAGAATTACGTTACACATTATAGACATGTATATTGCATACGTTAAATCCTCCATTTCTATTGATGACCCCACTTTTAACCCCTAAAAACCTTCTCTAAAAAAGACTAGTGGAGGGACTGCTTCTTCAAGAAAACGAATTAAAAGGTGTATTCACCTTATTTCTAAATGAACATAAACCAAACCTATCCATAAACACAGGAGGCCAGAATAATACCAATCAGCTGGGTTATGCCCAGACATAGCTGGAATTCCAGTCTAGTTGGGGACATGCCAACACCAGTTGAACGCATGGAGACCCCAAAGGAGTGGACAGGGATGCCCGAGGGAAGGGGGGGTCAAGAGAGCACAACCCGAGTTAGAGGAGCCAGGAGCCAAGTCCGAAAATAGGGACCCGAAGAGGAGATTATCATGCATGTAGAGAAGGAAAAGGAGAAAGCACCACATAGAGGGTCCCAGAGACGTGCGCGGTGGGCGGGCGGCACCCCAAATCGCGGCATGGCATCCATGCCTGGTGGCAATAACCCAACCGGGGCGCCCCCCGAAAACACAGGGGAAGCTTCCCTAGCGGCCATCATGGGAGGAGGAGGGGGGGGAGGAAAGGAGAGCAAGGGAGAAAACCCGGAGCAGACGCACTTCCAGCTGTCACAGCTGAAAATAATACATCCGGTCACTGACCATTTGCTTCTGTCTACGAGTGTAACTCAGTAGTGCCCCATAGGGGCATGGGGCTTATTCTTGCTCCCCTTCCCTCTCCCCCCCACCGTCCCCCTCCTCCCCCAAATGCCACCCCACATTGCTGGTCGGCTATTCTCGGCCAGCAGGTGTATATTACACCCGTGGGTGATCCAGTGGGGAGACGCCCGCCCATCCCCCCCATCCGCCTGGTCCCGAAGTGGAAAAACGAAGCACCATAGATGAACCAACTCATATAGGTTGCAAGAAGTAGGGTAAGTGCCCAAAAGCATCTGGGTATTATTCTGGACTCTACTACAAAGGGGATTTTTTCTTTATTTTTCTAAACTGGGGAACCAAGGGGTCATGGGTCGAGGAAGCAGGACAGCTCCAGTCTGTCATTTAGACCTAGTGGTCCCATCGCCTCTGCACGTAAAATGACCCTCGACTCTCGTCTGATCAATTCTTGATCTCGGTTGCCCCCTCTCCGGGATGGAACCACATGCAGAAGGCCGGCAAACCTCAGGCATTCTGCTCTGCCCTCATGGGTCTCTCTGACATGTTTAATTAGTCGGGGACAACCCTTTCCCGACTTAATGGATTTGAGGTGCTCCCCCACCCTTTCCTTCAGGGGTCTGGTGGTTTTGCCTACATAGAAAAACTGGCATGGGCAGAATATTACATAGGTGACAAAACTTGTCTGGCATGTAATAAATGCTCTGACTTCCCATTGGATCCCACCCAGGCGGTAATTCGTGCCCTCCCACATATTTTGACAGTATTTGCAGTTACCACATCTGTGGTTGCCCCTGGGGCGTCTTATAGTTAGCCAATTCTGAGGTAGAGGTGAACGAAACTCGCTCCTAGTTAGGGTATCCCCTAACAATGCTATATAGTGTGGCTGAGCGAGCGGTGTAGTACTGTTCCCAGCAGACACAGAGTGGCAGTAAACACAATGCTATATAGTGTGGCTGAGCGAGGTACACAGAGTGACAGTAAACACAATGCTATATAGTGTGGCTGAGCGAGCGGTGTACTACTATTCCCAGCAGACACAGAGTGGCAGTAAACAGAATGCTATATAGTGTGGCTGAGCGAGGTACACAGAGTGGCAGTAAACAGAATGCTATATAGTGTGGTTAAGCGAGCGGTGTACTACTATTCCCAGCAGACACAGAACAGTAAACAGAATGCTATATAGTGTGGCTGAGCGGTGTACCACTATTCCCAGCAGCGACACAGAGCACAATGCTATACAGTGGCGGGTGAGCGGTGTACCACTATTCCCAGCAGCGACACAGAGCACAATGCTATACAGTGGCGGGTGAGCGGTGTACTACTATTCCCAGCAGACACAGAGTGGCAGTAAACAGAATGCTATATAGTGTGGCTGAGCGAGGTACACAGAGTGGCAGTAAACAGAATGCTATATAGTGTGGCTGAGCGGTGTACCACTATTCCCAGCAGCGACACAGAGCACAATGCTATACAGTGGCGGGTGAGCGGTGTACCACTATTCCCAGCAGCGACACAGAGCACAATGCTATACAGTGGCGGGTGAGCGGTGTACTACTATTCCCAGCAGACACAGAGTGGCAGTAAACAGAATGCTATATAGTGTGGCTGAGCGAGGTACACAGAGTGGCAGTAAACAGAATGCTATATAGTGTGGCTGAGCGAGCGGTGTACTACTATTCCCAGCAGACACAGAGTGGCAGTAAACAGAATGCTATATAGTGTGGCTGAGCGAGGTACACAGAGTGGCAGTAAACAGAATGCTATATAGTGTGGCTGAGCGAGCGGTGTACTACTATTCCCAGCAGACACAGAACAGTAAACAGAATGCTATATAGTGTGGCTGAGTGAGGTACACAGAGTGGCAGTAAACAGAATGCTATATAGTGTGGCTGAGCGAGCGGTGTACTACTATTCCCAGCAGCGACACAATGACTGGGGGGACCCTGGCTAGCGTGGCTGGAGCGCGAACTACACTGCCTGCCTACCCAAAGCTAAACCCACAGACAAATGGCGGAGATATGACGTGGTTCGGGTATTTATTTACCCGAACCACGTGACAGTTCGGCCAATCAGAGCGCGTTCGGGTCCGAACCGCGTGACCCGTTCGGCCAATCACAGCGCTAGCCGAACGTTCGGGGAACGTTCGGCCATGCGCCCTCAGTTCGGCCATGCGGCCGAACGGTTTGGCCGCACAACATCAGGTGTTCGGCCGAACTCGAACATCACCCGAACGGGGTGATGTTCTGCAGAACCCGAACAGTGGCGAACACTATTCGCCCAACACTACCCCTAAGGTGAAGGGGCGTGGCCAAATGTGGGCGTGGTTATGGGTGGAGACAAATGTACATGGAGGTTAGCAAGCTTACGCTCACCCACCCTCCCTCAGTATGTACCTTCCAGCATGTTCCAAGACAAATTCCGCAATCATGAGCAAACATGAGGCCCCCAACATGACCAACTCAGCAATCATGAGGCCCTCAACAAGACAAATTTAGCAATCATGAGGCCCCCAACGAGACAAATTTAGCAATCATGAGGCCCCCAACAAGACAAATTCAGCAATCATGAGGCCCCTAACAAGACAAATTCAGCAATCTTGAGGCCCCCAACAAATCATGAGGCCCCCAACAAGACAAATTCAGTAACCATGAGGCCCCCAACAAGACAAATTCAGCAGTCATGAGGCACATAAATAGACAGCATTTCACATAAATAGGCAGAATGCCTCCTTAAAGGGGTTCTTTCGTGAAAAAAGTAGGCAGTTAAAAAATGTGACAGATGACAGGTTTTGGGCCAGTCCATCTTTTTAAAGCTGGCCACTAACGGTCCAATTTCTAGCGAAAAATCGTTCGAGCGATCAGAAATTCTGATCGAATTGGAGGTAAATAATCTCCATTGGTGGACACAATCGATTATGAACGAGTGAAAAAAATGTCGCCCGAATGAATTTTCGTCAAACGAAAATTTGGATTTTCTTGGTGGTCGTGATAGATAGGAAGCAAAGATTGGTTAGTTGATGGTGTAGTGAACGATTTTTCGTCTGATCAGAATTTCTGATCGCTCGAACGATTTTTCGCTAGAAATTGGACAGTTAGTGGCCACCTTAAGGGGGATTCTCAGGGATTTCTTTGTTTTCAACAGCATTTCCTGAACAGCAGTTTAACTGCCAAAATAGCAAGATACCAGCCGGCCTCCCTAATCACTTTGAACTATTATGTCAGTTAAATTTTGAAACTGTTGTTCAGGAAATGCTGTTGAAAGCAAAGAAAGCCCTGAGAATCCCCCTTAAGCTGGCCACTAATGGTCCAATTTCTAGCGAAAAATCGTTCGAGTGATCAGAAATTCTGATCGGACGAAAAATCGTTCACTACACCATCAACTAACCAATCATTTCTTCCTATCTATCACGACCACCAAGAAAATCCAAATTTTCGTTTGACGAAAATTCATTCGGGCGACATTTTTTTCACTCGTTCATAATCTATTGTGTCCACCAATAGAGATTATTTACAACCAATCCGATCAGAATTTCTGATCACTCGAACGATTTTTCGCTAGAAATTGGACCGTTAGTGGCCAGCTTAAAAAAGATGGACTGGCTCAAAACCTGTCATCTGTCACATTTTTTAACTGCCTACTTTTTTCGCGAAAGAACCCCTTTAATATGGTAGACACCTCTCACCTGGTAGCAGTTCCCCAAAATACACTCAATCTGACAGCAGTGGTTCCCCAAAAATAGGTAGCCCCAGGTCCATAGGTGTCCCCAGAATAGGTGGCCAGCAGTATAGATGTCCCCAGAACAGGTAGCCAGGGGTAGAGATGTCCACAGAACAGGTAGCCAGGGGTATATGTGCCCAGTATATGTAGGCAGGGGTATGTGTCCCCAGTATATGTAGCCAGAGGTATATGTGCCCAGTATATGTAGCCAGGGGTATAATATGTGCCCAGTATATATAGTCAGGGGTATATGTGCCCAGTATATATAGTCAGGGGTATATGTGCCCAGTATATGTAGCCAGGGGTATATGAGCCCAGTATATGTAGTCAGGGTTATATGTGCCCAGTATATGTAGCCAGGGGTATAATATGTGCCCAGTATATATAGTCAGGGGTATATGTGCCCAGTATATGTAGCCAGGAGTATATATGCCCAGTATATGTAGCCAGGGGTATATGTGCCCAGTATATGTAGCCAGGGGTATAATATGTGCCCAGTATATATAGTCAGGGGTATATGTGCCCAGTATATATAGTCAGGAGTATATGTGCCCAGTATATATAGCCAGGGGTATATGTTCCCAGTATATGTAGCCAAGGGTATATGTGCCCAGTATATGTAGCCAGGGGTATAATATGAGCCCAGTATATATAGTCAGGGGTATATGTGCCCAGTATATATAGTCAGGGGTATATGTTCCCAGTATATGTAGCCAGGTGTATATGTGCTCAGTATATGTAGCCAGGGGTATATGTGCCCAGTATATGTAGCCAGGGGTATAATATGTGCCCAGTATATGTAGCCAGGGGTATAATATGTGCCCAGTATATATAGTCAGGAGTATATGTGCCCAGTATATATAGCCAGGGGTATATGCACCCAGTATATGTAGTTAGGGGTATATGTGCCCAGTATATGTAGTTAGGGGTATATGTGCCCAGTATATGTAGGCAGGGGTATATGTGCCCAGAGTAGGTAGCCAGGGGTATATGTGCCCAGAGTAGGTAGCCAGGGGTATATGTGCCCAGAGTAGGTAGCCAGGGGTATATGTGCCCAGTATATGTAGTTAGGGGTATATGTGCCCAGTATATGTAGGCAGGGGTATATGTGCCCAGAGTAGGTAGCCAGGGGTATATGTGCCCAGTATATGTAGTTAGGGGTATATGTGCCCAATATATGTAGGCAGGGGTATATGTGCCCAGAGTAGGTAGCCAGGGGTATATGTGCCCAGTATATGTAGTTAGGGGTATATGTGCCCAATATATGTAGGCAGGGGTATAGGTGCCCAGAGTAGGTAGCCAGGTGTCCCCCTCCCCAGCAGGAGGGGAGCAGCGCAGAGAAGAGGGAGAACTGTGAGCAATCTCCCCCCTCCTTCCCTCACCTTAGGTGCTCTCCCTCCCTCGCTCTCCCCTCCATTACTGTCCGGGTGGCTGGCAGCGGCGGGCAGAACTCACCTCCGTCTCATCGCAGCGCCGGATGGATCTGCCGCTACTCTGGTCGGGTCCAGACCAGAGTAGCGGCTGCGGGACCCGAATTTCCGGCCGACGCTGGAGCGAGACGGAGGTGAGTTCCGCCCGCCACTGCCAGCCACGAGCCACCCGGACAGTAATGGAGGGGAGAGCGAGGGAGGGAGAGCACCTAAGGTGAGGGAAGGAGAGGGGTGATTGCCCCCCTTCCCCGCCGTCCGCACAGCTCTCCCTCTTCTCTGCGCTGCTCCCCTCCCCCCCAAAAAGAAAAAAAAAAACCCGCAGCTCAGCTAAGCGGAGGGCGCCCTTGGTGACCCGGCGCCCCGGGGCACTTGTCCTACCCCGACCCCCCCTAACTCCGCACCTGAATTGAGGAGATAAAGCTATTTGTCAAAACAGATCCACCTAAAGAACCCCAAGACACATCCTATTATAGCCAAAGTCATATGGGTAATCCTAATGCTCCATACCGACCCCAACTACAGGCATATTATGTCAAATCTAGATATGACCATCAAAACTATTCTGTACCAACTTATCCAACTTATTCTCTCAGGTCTTCACAACCATACAATCCACCCATAGCACCAGATATGTATAAAAGACCAGCTAGTATCCTTTACCCAGATGCTGACACACCACTCTTAAAGCGGTTTAAAACCCTGACATAATATTCAATGAAAACATGTTTAACTACTTTTTATATGCCATACGGTTATCATATTTGCATTTGTGCATAAGTATTATTATTCATTTAGAAGTTATAGGTTTCCAAAAGTACAGTTTTTTGCTTTGTGAGCTGACTTTGCATTTTATTAATAACTTGTTTTATTCATTGCTGTTTTGCAGGGAGACAAGCTTTCAGTGTCTCTCTGTCTCCAGCAGCTTCCCTGCAGTTAGAGAATGTGTCACATTCCTCACTTGATACATTTAAGTAAACACAATGTAACATTATCTGAAGTTCGGATGCGGCAGCATTTCACTGCACTGAACTTTCAAGCTCTGTGTGTAACCCTTCGAATGCTGGTCTAGTAAAAAAAAAAATATGCTGGTTGCATATAATATGCTGTAAATAATGTTTTAGTGCAAAGATGAAATGCAGGGTTATATTCCACTTTAACAGACCTAAGTGGGCTTGGTAGTGGACATAACAATCCACAAGAAAATGATTTGGACAGTGAGACCATCGGCATGTGTCAATTACTGTTTGTAGAGTGAAATGTAATGTGGCCTACTTACATACACATACTGGTGATTAACTGCTTGTCGACCACGTCACGCCGATGGGCGTGGCCATGGTGGCAGCACAAGGATTGCCTAACAACGATCGGCGTAATGTCCTGGGGCTTCGTTTTGCAGGAGATCGCGTGCACGCTGTGCGCGCATCTCCTGCTTTTTAGTCTGCAAGTGGCAATCGCTATTCGGAGACTGTTGGACAGTGAAACCACCATCTAATTACCTCGTACAGTGCTGCAATCTAAGGCAGCGCTGTACTGAGGACGGCCGTGTGACACGGCTGTCCCCTCATAGGCTTGGGAGTGATCGGCTGATTGGCTGGTGGGGGAAGTAAGGGAGCGGAGTAAAAAAAAAATAAAAATACACAAATGTATTAATAAAATAAACACATAAATATTTATGTAAAAAAATCCAAACATTGGGGGGGGGGGCGATCAGACCCCACCTCTGTTGGTGGGGAGAAAAGGGGGGGGGGGAATATCTTGTGTGCTGAGTTGTGTGGCCCTGCAGCGAGCCCTTAAAGCTGCAGTGGCCATTTTTGTGAAAATGGCCTGGTCGTTGGGGGGGGGGGGGGGGGGGGGTAAAGCCTGTGGTTCTGAAGTGGTTAAGGTTTGTATGTAAATTGTTAAGTTCAATTTGTTTAAGGAGAATAGTGCTAAATGACATACAGTTGGTTGCAAAAGTATTCGGCCCCCTTGAAGTTTTCCACATTTTGTCACATTACTGCCACAAACATGAATCAATTTTATTGGAATTCCACGTGAAAGACCAATACAAAGTGGTGTACATGTGAGAAGTGGATCGAAAATCATACATCATTCCAAACATTTTTTACAAATAAATAGCTGCAAAGTAGGGTGTGTGTAATTATTCGGCCCCCCTGAGTCAATACTTTGTAGAACCACTTTTTGCTGCAATTACAGCTGCCAGTCTTTTAGGGTATGTCTCTACCAGCTTTGCACATCTAGAGACTGAAATCCTTGCCCATTCTTCTTTGCAAAACAGCTCCAGCTCAGTCAGATTAGATGGACAACGTTTGTGAACAGCAGTTTTCAGATCTTGCCACAGATTCTCGATTGGATTTAGATCTGGACTTTGACTGGGCCATTCTAACACATAGATATGTTTTGTTTTAAACCATTCCATTGTTGCCCTGGCTTTATGTTTAGGGTTATTGTCCTGCTGGAAGGTGAACCTCTGCCCCAGTCTCAAGTCTTTTGCAGTCTCCAAGAGGTTTTCTTCAAAGTTTGCCCTGTATTTGGCTCCATCCATCTTTCCATCAACTCTGACCAGCTTCCCTGTCCCTGCTGAAGAGATGCACCCCCCGAGCATGATGCTGCCACCACCATATTTGACAGTGGGGATGGTGTGTTCAGAGTGATGTGCAGTGTTAGTTTTCCACCACACATAGCGTTTTGCATTTTGGCCAAAAAGTTCTCATCTGACCAGAGCACCTTCTTCCACATGGTTGCTGTGTCCCTCACATGGCTTGTGGCAAACTGCAAACGGGACTTCTTATGCTTTCTGTTAACAATGCCTTTCTTCTTGCCACTCTTCCATAAAGTCCAACTTTGTACAGTGCATGACTAATAGTTGTCCTATGGACAGAGTCTCCCACCTGAGCTGTAGATCTCTGCAGCTCATCCAGAGTCACCATGGGCCTCTTGACTGCATTTCTGATCAGCGCTCTCCTTGTTCGGCCTGTGCGTTTAGGTGGATGGCCTTGTCTTGGTAGGTTTACAGTTGTGCCATACTCCTTTCATTTCTGAATGATCGCTTGAACAGTGCTCCGTGGGATGTTCAAGGCTTTGAAATTTTTTGGGAGCCTAAGCCTGCTTTACATTTCTCAATACCTTTATCCCTGTCCTGTCTTGTGTGTTCTTTGGACTTCACGGTGTTGTTGCTCCCAATATTCTCTTAGACAACCTCTGAGGCCCTCACAGAGCCACTGTATTTGTACTGACATTAGATTACAGACAGGTGCACTCTGTTTAGTCATTAGCACTCATCAGGCAATGTCTATAGGCAACTGACTGCACTCAGAGCAAAGAGGCCGAATAATTATGCACACACCACTTTGCAGTTATTTATTTGTAAAAAAATGTTTGGAATCATGTATGATTTTCGTTCCACTTCAACGTGTGGGTACAGTACAGTGGGTTGCAAAAGTATTCGGCCCCCTTGAAGTTTTCCACATTTTGTCATATTACTGCCACAAACATGAATCAATTTTATTGGAATTCCCCGTGAAAGACCAATACAAAGTGGTGTACACATGAGAAGTGGAACGAAAAGCATACATGATTCCAAACATTTTTTACAAATAAATAACTGCAAAGTGGGGTGTGCGTAATTATTCAGCCCCCTTTGGTCTGAGTGCAGTCAGCTGCCCATAGACATTACCTGATGAGTGCTAATGACTAAATCAAGTGCACCTTTGTGTAATCTAATGTCAATACAAATACAGATGCTTTGTGACGGCCTCAGAGGTTGTCTAAGAGAATATTGGGAGCAACAACACCATGAAGTCCAAAGAACACACCAGACAGGTCAGGGATAAAGTTATTGAGAAATTTAAAGCAGGCTTAGGCTACAAAAAGATTTCTAAAGCCTTGAACATCCCACGGAGCACTGTTCAAGCGATCATTCAGAAATGGAAGGAGTATGGCACAACTATAAACCTACCAAGACAAGGCCGGGTACCTAAACTCACAGGCCAAACAAGGAGAGCGCTGATCAGAAATGCAGTCAAGAGGTCCATGTTGACTCTGGACGACCTGCAGAGATCTACAGCTCAGGTGAGGGAATCTGTCCATAGGACAACTATTAGTTGTGCACTGCACAAAGTTGGCCTTTATGGAAGAGTGGCAAGAAGAAAGCCATTGTTAACAGAAAAGCATAAAAAAAAGCTACACATGTTATGTTGTGTACTGTGGGGTTTATATATGAACACAGTTTAATGTTTTGTTTGAAAAAAAATTATTGCGTCAAGTAGTAACAGAAAAAGAAATTATAAAAGTTTGCAAACACTAAAAATTACTGTTTGAATTTGTTCAATCATAAAGTTTACAACTACTGTTTGATGCATTGATGAAAGAGTATAAAAATGTTACTACCATAAATTTAAAAGGTAGGGTATAGTGGGCGCAAATTGGTAGCCAATAGCTGTTGGTGAAGACATTGGTGTGTAATTTTTTAAATTTGCAGATAATTAACATATTGGAAGATACAATGGCTTTGAAGGAACAAAATCTAACTTAAACATGCTATTACATACAGATAAGGTGGAATTTAACCTCTTAACGACCAGCTAACGCCGATTGGCGTAAACTGGTCGTCTGCGAGTTACCATGGAAACGGCCGCTCTATCGAGCGGCCTTTCCATGTCAGTTCACGGAGGGTGTCTCCGTGAACAGCCGGAGAGCCGCCGATCGCGGCTCGCCGGCAAAATGTAAACAGGCGAGAAAGAAATCTGATTGGCCGGGGATCGCCGGCATATGATAGGCTAAAGCCTATCCTTCAATGCGCAGGACGGAAATCCATCCTGCGCAGCTCACAGGGGGAGGGAGAGGGACGGAGCGCCGAAAACGCTGCGGAGGGGGCTTTGAAGAGCCCCCCCCCGCAAAGCGCAGCAAGCCGGCGGCGATCAGACCCCCCCCAGCAGGACATCCCCCTAGTGGGGAAAAAAGGGGGGGTAGTCTGATCGGCAAGGCTCACTCCTGATCGGTGCTGCGGGCTGGATAGCCCACGCAGCACCGATCAGTGCAGAAAGCCCTGGTCGGCAAGTGGTTAAAAATATATTATCTGACTAATGTTATGAAATGGTTTTACAGATTTAGCATTTAATTATTACTCTATATACTGGAAGTTCCACCAGACAAGAATAACAACAACTCTTCCTGCATGGCTAGACTCTCTACAACCCACAAAGCATTGCAGGTAACACTCCCCTTATATATCATGGCCACTACACTTATAAGGGGCTCTTTAAATCTGGCCAAAAACCAACTAAAAAACACAAATCGCCCCCCAAAAAAATGCCTAAAAATGCACCGCGCAACCAAGTGTCGGGAGGCAATAATAAAAACGCACACAAAAACATTTTTAGATGTGAACGAAGCCTTAAAGTAGATCTGAACTCATGCGCAGGACAATTCACCCTGTATTTATCTAAAGAGTTTAGCATGTCTAATTCCCCCTCATCTGTGACTAATCATAACAGTAATTTGATCTCTCAGCTGTGTCAGCTAAGGAATCTCATCAGCCTTGACAGAGCAGCTAATTTGTAAACACAGTATGTTAACCCTATGTTTGCTTAATTGAAAGCAGGAAGTAGACACACTGCAGATTTAGTGCAGGATTTCTATCAGCTACAACAAATAAATGTTTTTCTTTAAAGGTTATTATGCTGTTGCTTATTTTTTTTTTAAGCAGAGAGGAAGTTTTGAGTTCAAGTTCACACCTAGCAAAGTGTTAAAAATTTGATATGACTTGGTATCTTGGAGAAAGTCCCGTAGTTCATGAAGTTGGTGACATCACAGTTAGTGAGAGGAAATCCCCATGATGGAGGTACAGTAGAAACAGCAGTAAAAATCACACTGATGTTCTAGCCCTTCCCTACTACATTTCAAAATGAAAAAAAAAGGGTTTTGGCTCAAGTTCCTGTTATATTCAATTGATCGTATTTCTACTCCATGTTATGTAATACCCCGCCTTCTTATTTTTACAGTTTTCAAATTTTTTTTTATTATTTTTCATCTCCTTATTCCCATATGTGTGTCATACTTCTGGAATCACATTGTTCATTTTCATTACATAAGGTCCTCATTTCTACTTCTTAAGACACAGTCTATATAAAATAAAATGCAGATCAGTGGACATATGGATGTGTAAAGCAATATGGGTGTGATGTGCTTTGTGCGTAATGTGTTTGCACAGTATGGCTGTAATGAGTTATAGACATGCTATGCTGATACTATACACATGACATCGCTATTACTGCTCAATTTTGTTTTGCCATTAATGTATTTACCACTTTACCCATATCTACCAAGATGGCTGAGTATTACTGATGCATTAGCTCAGTGACCTGACATGATGCATTATGGGAGTAACTTCTTAGTCATTTATAGCTGTACTAGCCGACCCGCGGCGTAGCATACGCCGCATAAGAGGGTAGAGGGCAGGAAGGGGGTATTGGGCACAGCGGTGGGGAGGTGGGTTGGACCCCCTCAACTGGGTCCCCATGTGTGCTCTACCTCCAGCTTAAAGGATACCACAACTGACATGTGGCATAATGAGATAGACATGGGTATGTACAGTGCCTAGCACACAAATAACTATGCTGTGTTCCTCTTTTTCTTTCTCTGCCTGAAAGAGGTAAATATCAGGTATGCAAGTGGCTGACTCAGTCCTGACTCAGACAGGAAGTGACTACAGTGTGACCCTCACTGATAAGAATTTCCCCCTTTTTTATCTCTTTCTTGCTCTCAGAAGCCATTTTCTTCTAGGAAAGTGTTTTATAGTTGGAATTTCTTATCAGTGAAGGTCATACTGTAGTCACTTCCTGTCTGAGTCAGGACTGAGTCAGCCACTTACATACCTGATATTTACCTCTTTCAGGCAGAGAAAGAAAAAAAGGAACACAGCATAGTTATTTGTGTGCTAGGCACTGTACATACCCATGTCTATCTCATCATGCCACATGTCAGTTGTGGTATCCTTTAAGCTCAGCAGGATACCCCCCCCTCCCTCACCTTGGTCCTCCATGTGCACTCCCCCTCCTGCTTAAGCACAGTAGAAGCCGCCACTATTAGTAAGAGGCAGCAGGCGGGGATGACTCACCTCTACCGTATTCCATCGTGCGTTCCACTGTTGTCACTTCCTGCAATGCCGCACACATTATTGGTATAATTTGCCTTTTTAAAACAGAAGGAAATCTGCAATAATTCAGCTATAAGTGAACATTTGTGGTTACCCACAATACACTGCTACCAAATATGAAAATGACCCCTTTTCCACCTTGGTAAGCCAAGCAAGCATCCAGAGCCGCTGGTGTATAGCAAGCATACAGCTTTAAATTTTACACAGTCATATCAAACCCACATGTAGACAGCCTGTTTCAGACTTTTGGCCCTCATCAGTACATGGCAGGGATTTATACGGCTGTATGAGATAGGGCTTGGACCAGTACAACAGAGTAACCAAGCAGCTCAGGGTGACCCAAACCACTCGTAATGTATAGGGGGATAAAAGGGACCAAAAAGACCTCCTACTAAAAAAAGTAAAGCTTGGTGTAATTTGCCTTCCTAAAACAGAAAGAAATATGCAATTATTCAGCTATAAGTGAATATTTGTGCACCCACAATGCACTGCTACTAAATATGCAAATAGTTATTTTTCCCCTTAGTAAGCCAAACAACCATCCAGAACCACTGGTGTGTATAGCAAGCCTATAGCTTTAAATTTTACACAGCCATATCAAACCCACATGTGACAGCCTGTTTCAGACTTTTGGTCCTCATCAGTACATGGCAGAGATTGATACAGCTGTATAAGATAGGGCTTGGACCAGCACAACAGAGTACCCAAGCAGCTCAGGGTGACCCAAACCACTCGGAATGTATAGGTGGATAAAAGGGACCAAAAAGACCTCCTACTAAAAAAAAATCAAAGCTTGGTGTAATTTGCCTTCTTAAAAGACTTCCGAGGCCAAAAATCTGCCCCCAAAACGTAAAAAAAGATAACTACATGCATGACGTTGTAGGGCAAGGAGGACGCCGTCCGCGCCCTCCATGTCGTTCCGCCTGGTCCCCTCTGCTCAATAGCCCCCCGAAAGGCTGTGACCCCATGGTCCGGGTTGGTATCTGCAGCCTGCATAAAGATGGCCGCCGGAGCTGGCCACGGCTGCGCAGTCTGCATAGCCGCTACTGCGGCTGCACAGCTCTAGGGCCAACCCCCGATCCACGTAACAGGCAGCGTGGATCGGAGGGTTGGCCCATGAGCTGCGTAGCCGCAGTAGCGGCTATGCGGACTGCGCAGCCGTGGCCAGCTCCGGTGGCCATCTTTATGCAGGCTGCAGATACCGACCCGGACCGTGGGGTCGCAGTCTTTCGGGGGGCTATTGAGCAGAGGGGACCAGGTAGAACGGCACGGAGGGCGCGGACGGCGTCCTCCGTGCCTTACAAAATCATGCAGGTAGTTAACTTTTTTTTACATCTTGAGGGCAGATTTTGGCCTCGGAAGTCCTTTAAAACAGAAGAAAATCTGCAATAATTCAGCTAGAAGTGAACATTTGTGATTACCCACAATGCACTGCTACTAAATATGCAAATTATTCATTTTCACCCTTAGTAAGTCAAGCAAGCTTATAGCTTTAAGTTTAACACAGTCATATCAAACCCACATGTGACAGCCTTGTTTCAGACCTTTGGTTCACATCAGTACACAGCAGAGATTGATATGGCTGTATGAGATAGGGCTTGGACCAGTACAACAGAGTAACCAAGAAACTCAGGGTGACCCAAACTACTAAGAATGTATAGGAGGATAAAAGAGACCAAAAAGATCTCCTACTAAAAAAAAAGCAAAGCTTGGTGTAATTTTCCTTCTTAAAACAGAAGCAAATCTGCAATAATTCCACTATAAGTGAGCATTTGTGGTTACCCACAATGCACTGCTACTGAATATGCAAATTATCCCTCTTTGCCCTTGGTTTGATATGACACTACTTCTTCTTGCTTGGACCAGCCCCTTCTTCTTGCTTGGACCGGCCCTGGGGGCAGGGCGCTACTTCTTCTTCTTGTTTGAAGGTTGAGGCACTTACTCTATTATATATATATAGAAGATAGAAGATAGATATTTGCAAATATCTGCAGCTCTAAAAAAGACTGAATTATACGTGTCAAGCCTCAGTGTCTGATCCGAAGTGTCGTCTAAAGAGTCATCGAGATGACAAAATTTACCAAAATGACAATATAATACTCCTCACATGGCAATTGTCTAACAGGCTTCATCTCCTCTCATTCACAGATAGGAATCTCGATCCTTCTACTATCAATCTTTCATCGCTTACAAACTCCATGCATTCCCTGCTTGTATTAGGCTGCACTTTGTCTTTTTAACTGGTACGAATCTCGATCCTTCTACTACCAATCTTTAATCACTTACAAACTCCATGCATTCCCTGTATTAGGCTGCAGTTTGTCTTTTCAACTGGTAAGACATTCTGATCAATACTCTATTTCCTCTTGCAAGCTACAATGTTAAGGTGCCCATAGGCTATATAAGGGGCTGCAGCCAGGGCTCTGCCTGCCAGTCCGCTGGCAGCTCTCCAGGGGATGGGGTGCTGCTGCTTCTCTTGCAGGGGCAAAGTGAAAACATGAAGAAAAGTGGTCCGGTCATGGATTTTTGGAGCGGCAGCAACTGCGCAGGGCAGGTACAGTTCAGCCACAGCAAAATAAAAAAGTTTTTTTTTCTTTTTTGTGCGTTTTTTTCCGTCTTTTTTTCTTGTCTGTTCTCGGGTTTTTATAGCCAGGCGAAACACAGACTCCATGAATAAATGACACAGATGCACAAAGAAAGCAGACACAACTTGAAACAATGTTTTTATTGAGGATTTCCACTCTATCCTGCACCCAGCAGTAGCAGCACAGACATAGAGCGCACAGCAGGGAGGACAAAACAGCACTTGCTAACTACCTTCTAAATGCAGCAGCCGCGACCGCCGCACTGCACGGCACAGCCGGCTAAACCCGACCGGCTACCGGCTGCCAGGGGGGCCCCCTTCCCACTGCCTCTGCAGCCTAAACAGGAGATGCCTTCCTAGCCTGCTACACACTATCACAGCCCGGCACTGATGCAGGCAAATGAGCAGGCAGGTGCTCACAGGAAGTCAACTGATGATGTCACAATGCCCTGGGCCCAGGCTATATAAGGGGCTGCAGCCAGGGCTCTGCCTGCCAGTCCGCTGGCAGCTCTCCAGGGGAGGGGTGCTGCTGCTGCTTCTCTTGCAGGGGCAAAGTGAAAACATGAAGAAAAGTGGTCCGGTCATGGATTTTTGGAGCGGCAGCAACTGCGCAGGGCAGGTACAGTTCAGCCACAGCAAATTAAAAAATTTATTTTTTTCATTTTTGTGCGTTTTTTTCCGTCTTTTTTTCTTGTCTGTTCTCGGGTTCTTATAGCCAGGCGAAACACAGACTCCATGAATAAATGACACAGATGCACAAAGAAAGCAGACACAACTTGAAACAATGTTTTTATTGAGGATTTCCACTCTATCCTGCACCCAGCAGTAGCAGCACAGACATAGAGCGCACAGCAGGGAGGACAAAACAGCACTTGCTAACTACCTTCTAAATGCAGCAGCCGCGACCACCGCACTGCACGGCACAGCCGGCTAAACCCGGCCGGCTACCGGCTGCCAGGGGGGGCCCCCTTCCCACTGCCTCTGCAGCCTAAACAGGAGATGCCTTCCTAGCCTGCTACACACTATCACAGCCTGGCACTGATGCAGGCACCTGAGCAGGCAGGTGCTCACAGGAAGTCAACCGATGATGTCACAATGCCCTGGGCCCAGGCTATATAAGGGGCTGCAGCCATGGCTCTGCCTGCCAGTCCGCTGGCAGCTCTCCAGGGGAGGGGTGCTGCTGCTGCTTCTCTTGCAGGGGCAAAGTGAAAACATGAAGAAAAGTGGTCCGGTCATAGATTTTTGGAGCGGCAGCAACTGCGCAGGGCAGGTACAGTTCAGCCACAGCAAAATAAAACATTTTTTTTTCATTTTTGTGCGTTTTTTTCCGTCTTTTTTTTTTTGTCTGTTCTCGGGTTCTTATAGCCAGGCGAAACACAGACTCCATGCATAAATGACACAGATGCACAAAGAAAGCAGACACAACTTGAAACAAAGCTTTTATTGAGGATTTCCACTCTACCCTGCACCCAGCAGTAGCAGCACAGACATAGAGTGCACAGCAGGGGGGACAAAACAGCACTTGCTAACTACCTTCTAAATGCAGCAGCCGCGACCGCCGCAATGCACGGCACAGCCGGCTAAACCCGGCCCCTTACTGGCTGCCAGGGGGAGCCCCCTTCCCACTGCCTCTGCAGCCTAAACAGAAGATGCTTTCCTAGCCTGCTACACACTATCACAGCCTGGCACTGATGCAGGCACCTGAGCAGGCAGGTGCTCACAGGAAGTCAACCAATGATGTCACAATGCCCTGGGCCCAGGCTATATAAGGGGCTGCAGCCAGGGCTCTGCCTGCCAGTCCGATGGCAGCTCTCCAGGGGAGGGGTGCTGCTGCTGCTTCTCTTGCAGGGGCAAAGTGAAAACATGAAGAAAAGTGGTCCGGTCATAGATTTTTGGAGCGGCAGCAACTGCGCAGGGCAGGTACAGTTCAGCCACAGCAAAATAATTTTTTTTTCTTTTTTGTGCGTTTTTTTCCGTCTTTTTTTCTTGTCTGTTCTCGGGTTCTTATAGCCAGGCGAAACACAGACTCCATGCATAAATGACACAGATGCACAAAGAAAGCAGACACAACTTGAAACAAAGTTTTTATTGAGTATTTCCACTCTACCCTGCACACAGCAGTAGCAGCACAGACATAGAGTGCACAGCAGGGGGGACAAAACAGCACTTGCTAACTACCTTCTAAATGCAGCAGCCGCGACCGCCGCACTGCACGGCACAGCCGGCTAAACCCGGCCGGCTACCGGCTGCCAGGGGGAGCCCCCTTCCCACTGCCTCTGCAGCCTAAACAGAAGATGCTTTCCTAGCCTGCTACACACTATCACAGCCTGGCACTGATGCAGGCACCTGAGCAGGCAGGTGCTCACAGGAAGTCAACCAATGATGTCACAATGCCCTGGGCCCAGGCTATAAAAGGGGCTGCAGCCAGGGCTCTGCCTGCCAGTCTGCTGGCAGCTCTCTAGGGAAGGGGTGCTGCTGCTGCTTCTCTTGCAGGGGCAAAGTGAAAACATGAAGAAAAGTGGTCCGGTCATGGATTTTTGAAGCGGTAGCAAATGCGCAGGGCAGGTACAGTTCAGCCACAGCAAATTAAAAAAAAAATTTTTTTCATTTTTGTGCGTTTTTTTCCGTCTTTTTTTCTTGTCTGTTCTCGGGTTCTTATAGCCAGGCGAAACACAGACTCCATGAATAAATGACACAGATGCACAAAGAAAGCAGACACAACTTGAAACAATGTTTTTATTGAGGATTTCCACTCTATCCTGCACCCAGCAGTAGCAGCACAGACATAGAGTGCACAGCAGGGAGGAGAAAACAGCACTTGCTAACTACCTTCTAAATGCAGCAGCCGCGACCACCACACTGCACGGCACAGCCGGCTAAACCCGGCCGGCTACCGGCTGCCAGGGGGGCCCCCTTCCCACTGCCTCTGCAGCCTAAACAGGAGATGCCTTCCTAGCCTGCTACACACTATCACAGCCTGGCACTGATGCAGGCACCTGAGCAGGCAGGTGCTCACAGGAAGTCAACCGATGATGTCACAATGCCCTGGGCCCAAGCTATATAAGGGGCTGCAGCCAGGGCTCTGCCTGCCAGTCCGCTGGCAGCTCTCCAGGGGAGGGGTGCTGCTGCTGCTTCTCTTGCAGGGGCAAAGTGAAAACATGAAGAAAAGTGGTCCGGTCATGGATTTTTGGAGCGGCAGCAACTGCGCAGGGCAGGTACAGTTCAGCCACAGCAAAATATTTTTTTTTCTTTTTTGTGCGTTTTTTTCCGTCTTTTTTTCTTGTCTGTTCTCGGGTTTTTATAGCCAGGCGAAACACAGACTCCATGAATAAATGACACAGATGCACAAAGAAAGCAGACACAACTTGAAACAATGTTTTTATTGAGGATTTCCACTCTATCCTGCACCCAGCAGTAGCAGCACAGACATAGAGCGCACAGCAGGGAGGACAAAACAGCACTTGCTAACTACCTTCTAAATGCAGCAGCCGCGACCGCCGCACTGCACGGCACAGCCGGCTAAACCCGACCGGCTACCGGCTGCCAGGGGGGCCCCCTTCCCACTGCCTCTGCAGCCTAAACAGGAGATGCCTTCCTAGCCTGCTACACACTATCACAGCCCGGCACTGATGCAGGCACCTGAGCAGGCAGGTGCTCACAGCAAGTCAACCGATGATGTCACAATGCCCTGGGCCCAGGCTATAAAAGGGGCTGCAGCCAGGGCTCTGCCTGCCAGTCTGCTGGCAGCTCTCTAGGGAAGGGGTGCTGCTGCTGCTTCTCTTGCAGGGGCAAAGTGAAAACATGAAGAAAAGTGGTCCGGTCATGGATTTTTGGAGCGGTAGCAAATGCGCAGGGCAGGTACAGTTCAGCCACAGCAAATTTAAAAATTTTTTTTTTTCATTTTTGTGCGTTTTTTTCCGTCTTTTTTTCTTGTCTGTTCTCGGGTTCTTATAGCCAGGCGAAACACAGACTCCATGAATAAATGACACAGATGCACAAAGAAAGCAGACACAACTTGCAACAATGTTTTTATTGAGGATTTCCACTCTATCCTGCACCCAGCAGTAGCAGCACAGACATAGAGCGCACAGCAGGGAGGAGAAAACAGCACTTGCTAACTACCTTCTAAATGCAGCAGCCACGACCACCACCGCACTGCACGGCACAGCCGGCTAAACCCGGCCGGCTACCGGCTGCCAGGGGGGGCCCCCTTCCCACTGCCTCTGCAGCCTAAACAGGAGATGCCTTCCTAGCCTGCTACACACTATCACAGCCTGGCACTGATGCAGGCACCTGAGCAGGCAGGTGCTCACAGGAAGTCAACCGATGATGTCACAATGCCCTGGGCCCAAGCTATATAAGGGGCTGCAGCCAGGGCTCTGCCTGCCAGTCCGCTGGCAGCTCTCCAGGGGAGGGGTGCTGCTGCTGCTTCTCTTGCAGGGGCAAAGTGAAAACATGAAGAAAAGTGGTCCGGTCATGGATTTTTGGAGCGGCAGCAACTGCGCAGGGCAGGTACAGTTCAGCCACAGCAAAATAAATTTTTTTTCTTTTTTGTGCGTTTTTTTCCGTCTTTTTTTCTTGTCTGTTCTCGGGTTTTTATAGCCAGGCGAAACACAGACTCCATGAATAAATGACACAGATGCACAAAGACAGCAGACACAACTTGAAACAATGTTTTTATTGAGGATTTCCACTCTATCCTGCACCTTGCAGTAGCAGCACAGACATAGAGCGCACAGCAGGGAGGACAAAACAGCACTTGCTAACTACCCTCTAAATGCAGCAGCCGCGACCGCCGCACTGCACGGCACAGCCGGCTAAACCCGACCGGCTACCGGCTGCCAGGGGGGCCCCCTTCCCACTGCCTCTGCAGCCTAAACAGGAGATGCCTTCCTAGCCTGCTACACACTATCACAGCCTGGCACTGATGCAGGCACCTGAGCAGGCAGGTGCTCACAGGAAGTCAACCGATGATGTCACAATGCCCTGGGCCCAGGCTATATAAGGGGCTGCAGCCAGGGCTCTGCCTGCCAGTCCGCTGGCAGCTCTCCAGGGGAGGGGTGCTGCTGCTGCTTCTCTTGCAGGGGCAAAGTGAAAACATGAAGAAAAGTGGTCCGGTCATAGATTTTTGGAGTGGCAGCAACTGCGCAGGGCAGGTACAGTTCAGCCACAGCAAAATATTTTTTTTTCTTTTTTGTGCGTTTTTTTCCGTCTTTTTTTCTTGTCTGTTCTCGGGTTCTTATAGCCAGGCGAAACACAGACTCCATGCATAAATGACACAGATGCACAAAGAAAGCAGACACAACTTGAAACAAAGTTTTTATTGAGGATTTCCACTCTACCCTGCACCCAGCAGTAGCAGCACAGACATAGAGTGCACAGCAGGGGGGACAAAACAGCACTTGCTAACTACCTTCTAAATGCAGCAGCCGCGACCACCGCACTGCACGGCACAGCCGGCTAAACCCGGCCGGCTACCGGCTGCCAGGGGGGCCCCCTTCCCACTGCCTCTGCAGCCTAAACAGGAGATGCCTTCCTAGCCTGCTACACACTATCACAGCCTGGCACTGATGCAGGCACCTGAGCAGGCAGGTGCTCACATGAAGTCAACCGATGATGTCACAATGCCCTGGGCCCAAGCTATATTAGGGGCTGCAGCCAGGGCTCTGCCTGCCAGTCCGCTGGCAGCTCTCCAGGGGAGGGGTGCTGCTGCTGCTTCTCTTGCAGGGGCAAAGTGAAAACATGAAGAAAAGTGGTCCGGTAATGGATTTTTGGAGCGGCAGCAACTGCGCAGGGCAGGTACAGTTCAGCCACAGCAAAATAAAAAAAAAATTTTCTTTTTTGTGCGTTTTTTTCCGTCTTTTTTTCTTGTCTGTTCTCGGGTTCTTATAGCCAGGCGAAACACAGACTCCATGCATAAATGACACAGATGCACAAAGAAAGCAGACACAACTTGAAACAAAGTTTGTATTTAGGGATTTCCACTCTATCCTGCACCCAGCAGTAGCAGCACAGACATAGAGTGCACAGCAGGGAGGACAAAACAGCACTTGCTAACTACCTTCTAAATGCAGCAGCCGCGACCGCCGCACTGCACGGCACAGCCGGCTAAACCCGGCCGGCTACCGGCTGCCAGGGGGAGCCCCCTTCCCACTGCCTCTGCAGCCTAAACAGAAGATGCTTTCCTAGCCTGCTACACACTATCACAGCCTGGTGCTGATGCAGGCACCTGAGCAGGCAGGTGCTCACAGGAAGTCAACCGATGACGTCACAATGCCCTGGGCCCAGGCTATATAAGAGGCTGCAGCCAGGGCTCTGCCTGCCAGTCCGCTGGCAGCTCTCTAGGGAAGGGGTGCTGCTGCTGCTTCTCTTGCAGGGGCAAAGTGAAAACATGAAGAAAAGTGGTCCGGTCATGGATCTTTGGAGCGGTAGCAAATGCGCAGGGCAGGTACAGTTCAGCCACAGCAAATTAAAAAAATTTTTTTTTTCATTTTTGTGCGTTTTTTTCCGTCTTTTTTTCTTGTCTGTTCTCGGGTTCTTATAGCCAGGCGAAACACAGACTCCATGAATAAATGACACAGATGCACAGAGAAAGCAGACACAACTTGAAACAATAATTTTATTGAGGATTTCCACTCTATCCTGCACCCAGCAGTAGCAGCACAGACATAGAGCGCACAGCAGGGAGGAGAAAACAGCACTTGCTAACTACCTTCTAAATGCAGCAGCCGCGACCACCGCACTGCACGGCACAGCCGGCTAAACCCGGCCAGCTACCGGCTGCCGGGGGGGCCCCCTTCCCACTGCGTCTGCAGCCTAAACAGGAGATGCCTTCCTAGCCTGCTACACACTATCACAGCCTGGCACTGATGCAGGCACCTGAGCAGGCAGGTGCTCACAGGAAGTCAACCGATGATGTCACAATGCCCTGGGCCCAGGCTATATAAGGGGCTGCAGCCAGGGCTCTGCGTGCCAGTCCGCTGGCAGCTCTCCAGGGGAGGGGTGCTGCTGCTGCTTCTCTTGCAGGGGCAAAGTGAAAACATGAAGAAAAGTGGTCCGGTCATAGATTTTTGGAGCGGCAGCAACTGCGCAGGGCAGGTACAGTTCAGCCACAGCAAAATAAAAAAATTTTTTTTTCATTTTTGTGCGTTTTTTTCCGTCTTTTTTTCTTGTCTGTTCTCGGGTTCTTATAGCTAGGCGAAACACAGACTCCATGAATAAATGACACAGATGCTCAAAGAAAGCAGACACAACTTGAAACAATGTTTTTATTGAGGATTTCCACTCTATCCTGCACCCAGCAGTAGCAGCACAGACATAGAGCGCACAGCAGGGAGGACAAAAACAGCACTTGCTAACTACCTTCTAAATGCAGCAGCCGCGACCACCGCACTGCACGGCACAGCCGGCTAAACCCGGCCGGCTACCGGCTGCCAGGGGGGGCCCCCTTCCCACTGCCTCTGCAGCCTAAACAGGAGATGCCTTCCTAGCCTGCTACACACTATCACAGCCTGGCACTGATGCAGGCACCTGAGCAGGCAGGTGCTCACAGGAAGTCAACCGATGATGTCACAATGCCCTGGGCCCAGGCTATATAAGGGGCTGCAGCCATGGCTCTGCCTGCCAGTCCGCTGGCAGCTCTCCAGGGGAGGGGTGCTGCTGCTGCTTCTCTTGCAGGGGCAAAGTGAAAACATGAAGAAAAGTGGTCCGGTCATGGATTTTTGGAGCGGCAGCAACTGCGCAGGGCAGGTACAGTTCAGCCACAGCAAAATAAAAAAAAAAATTCTTTTTTGTGCGTTTTTTTCCGTCTTTTTTTCTTGTCTGTTCTCGGGTTCTTATAGCCAGGCGAAACACAGACTCCATGAATAAATGACACAGATGCACAAAGAAAGCAGACACAACTTGAAACAAAGTTTTTATTGAGGATTTCCACTCTATCCTGCACCCAGCAGTAGCAGCACAGACATAGAGTGCACAGCAGGGGGGACAAAACAGCATTTGCTAACTACCTTCTAAATGCAGCAGCCGCGACCGCCACACTGCACGGCACAGCCGGCTAAACCCGGCCGGCTACCGGCTGCCAGGGGGAGCTCCCTTCCCACTGCCTCTGCAGCCTAAACAGGAGATGCCTTCCTAGCCTGCTACACACTATCACAGCCTGGCACTGATGCAGGCACCTGAGCAGGCAGGTGCTCACAGGAAGTCAACCGATGATGTCACAATGCCCTGGGCCCAGGCTATATAAGGGGCTGCAGCCAGGGCTCTGCGTGCCAGTCCGCTGGCAGCTCTCCAGGGGAGGGGTGCTGCTGCTGCTTCTCTTGCAGGGGCAAAGTGAAAACATGAAGAAAAGTGGTCCGGTCATAGATTTTTGGAGCGGCAGCAACTGCGCAGGGCAGGTACAGTTCAGCCACAGCAAAATAAAAAAATTTTTTTTTCATCTTTGTGCGTTTTTTTCCGTCTTTTTTTCTTGTCTGTTCTCGGGTTCTTATAGCCAGGCGAAACACAGACTCCATGAATAAATGACACAGATGCACAAAGAAAGCAGACACAACTTGAAACAATGTTTTTATTGAGGATTTCCACTCTATCCTGCACCCAGCAGTAGCAGCACAGACATAGAGCGCACAGCAGGGAGGAGAAAACAGCACTTGCTAACTACCTTCTAAATGCAGCAGCCGCGACCACAGCACTGCACGGCACAGCCGGCTAAACCCGGCCGGCTACCGGCTGCCAGGGGGGGCCCCCTTCCCACTGCCTCTGCAGCCTAAACAGGAGATGCCTTCCTAGCCTGCTACACACTATCACAGCCTGGCACTGATGCAGGCACCTGAGCAGGCAGGTGCTCACAGGAAGTCAACCGATGATGTCACAATGCCCTGGGCCAAGGCTATATAAGGGACTGCAGCCAGGGCTCTGCCTGCCAGTCCGCTGGCAGCTCTCCAGGGGAGGGGTGCTGCTGCTGCTTCTCTTGCAGGGGCAAAGTGAAAACATGAAGAAAAGTGGTCCGTCATGGATTTTTGGAGCGGCAGCAACTGCGCAGGGCAGGTACAGTTCAGCCACAGCAAAATAAAAACATTTTTTTTTCTTTTTTGTGCGTTTTTTTCCGTCTTTTTTTCTTGTCTGTTCTCGGGTTCTTATAGCCAGGCGAAACACAGACTCCATGCATAAATGACACAGATGCACAAAGAAAGCAGACACAACTTGAAACAAAGTTTGTATTTAGGGATTTCCACTCTATCCTGCACCCAGCAGTAGCAGCACAGACATAGAGTGCACAGCAGGGAGGACAAAACAGCACTTGCTAACTACCTTCTAAATGCAGCAGCCGCGACCGCCGCACTGCACGGCACAGCCGGCTAAACCCGGCCGGCTACCGGCTGCCAGGGGGAGCCCCCTTCCCACTGCCTCTGCAGCCTAAACAGAAGATGCTTTCCTAGCCTGCTACACACTATCACAGCCGGGTGCTGATGCAGGCACCTGAGCAGGCAGGTGCTCACAGGAAGTCAACCGATGATGTCACAATGCCCTGGGCCCAGGCTATATAAGAGGCTGCAGCCAGGGCTCTGCCTGCCAGTCCGCTGGCAGCTCTCTAGGGAAGGGGTGCTGCTGCTGCTTCTCTTGCAGGGGCAAAGTGAAAACATGAAGAAAAGTGGTCCGGTCATGGATCTTTGGAGCGGTAGCAAATGCGCAGGGCAGGTACAGTTCAGCCACAGCAAATTAAAAAAATTTTTTTTTCATTTTTGTGCGTTTTTTTCCGTCTTTTTTACTTGTCTGTTCTCGGGTTCTTATAGCCAGGCGAAACACAGACTCCATGAATAAATGACACAGATGCACAGAGAAAGCAGACACAACTTGAAACAATAATTTTATTGAGGATTTCCACTCTATCCTGCACCCAGCAGTAGCAGCACAGACATAGAGCGCACAGCAGGGAGGAGAAAACAGCACTTGCTAACTACCTTCTAAATGCAGCAGCCGCGACCACCGCACTGCACGGCACAGCCGGCTAAACCCGGCCAGCTACCGGCTGCCGGGGGGGCCCCCTTCCCACTGCCTCTGCAGCCTAAACAGGAGATGCCTTCCTAGCCTGCTACACACTATCACAGCCTGGCACTGATGCAGGCACCTGAGCAGGCAGGTGCTCACAGGAAGTC